>NW_026639904.1:0-526173 GCF_028554395.1 Pezoporus wallicus | reverse complement strand
TATCCTTTACCTGGACTTGTGCAAAGTGTTCAACACTGTCCCACACGACATCCTTGTCTCTAAATTGGAGAGACATCAATTTGATAGGTGGACCACTCGGTGGATAAAGAACTGGCTGGATGGTCGCACACAAAGAGTTGCGGGCAATGGCAAAATGTCAGGCTGGAGACCAGTAACGAGCGGTGCCCCTCATTGTTGGGTCTGGTCTTGTTCAACATCTTTGTTGCTGACATGGACAGTGGGATTGAGTGCTCCCTCAGCAAGTTTGCCGATGACACCAAGCTGTGTGGTTCGGTTGATACGCTGGAGGGAAGGAATGCCATCCAGAGGGACCCTGACACACTTGTGAGGTGGGCTGGTGCCGACCTTATGAAGTTTAACCATGGCAAGTGCAAGGTCCTACACCTGGGTCGGAGCAATCCGAGGCAGAGCTACAGGTTGGGCAGAGAAGAGATTCAGAGCAGCCCTGCGGAGAAGGATTTGGGGGTGCTGGTTGAAGAGAAACTTAATGTGAGCAGGCAGTATGCACTCGCAGCCCAGAAAGCCAACCGTATCCTGGGTTGCATCAAAAGGAGCGTGACCAGCAGGTCGAAGGAGGTGATCCTGCCCCTCTCCTCTGCTCTTGTGAGACCTCACCTGGAGTATTGTGTGCAGTTCTGGTGTCCTCAACATAAAAAGGTCATGGAGCTGTTGGAACGAGTCCAGAGGAGGGCCACAAGGATGATCAGGGGGCTGGAGCAGCTCCCGTATGAAGACAGGCTGAGAAAGTTGGGGCTGTTCAGCCTGTAGAAGAGAAGGCTGTGTGGAGACCTCATAGCAGCCTTCCTGTATCTGATGGGGGCTTATAAGGATGGGAGGGAATCTCCATTATTGACTGTAGTGATAGGACAAGGGGTATCGGGTTAAAACTTAAACCGGGGAAGTTAAGATTGCATATAAGGAGGAAGTTCTCTTACTGTAAGTGTGGTGAGGCACTTGAATGGGTTGCCCAGGGAAGTTGTGAATGCTCCATCCCTGGTGGTACTCAAGGCCAGGTTGGACAGAGCCTTGGGTGACATGGTTTAGTGTGAGGTATCCCTGCTCATGACGAAGGGGCTGGAACTTGATGCTCCTAAGGTTGTTTCCAACCCTAACTATTCTATGAAAGAAAAACGGTGTGCCTAACTTCCCCTTCCTGTACCCTTTCTTGGATGATGACTTTGTACTTCTTGGTTTTCTGTTTATTATATTACTGAGTCAAATTTAGCACGAGCAGGAGGATGAGAGTCGATGTGTGTAGTGCTACAGTAAGACTCGCTATTTTCCCAGAGCACTGGTTCTTGGCAGGAGAGTAGTGTCTGTCTCACCTTTGGGACCTTCACTTCTGCCTTCTGTTGATACTTTTGAGTTTGGTAATTCTGAGCATTTTCACACATATGTGCGGCGACTGGAAGAGGGCTGTTGCCCCATCAGATATTTCTTCAAGCTTGTGGACCAGCCTCTTCAAGTCAAAATCACCATAGGCTATAGTGCTGGCAACAGTACTATTTAAAAACTGGATCCAAGCATGGCTCTGTTTTGAACCTGAGTTGGGCAGTGGTTTGACTACAAACTTTACAAACCTCTCAAATACAGCTTGGTCCCTGTGTCTGTTGCATTTGGTCCATACTGTTTTCTAAAGCAGTACAGAAAGAAGCTACTTTGATCTGCATGCTCTGAAGACTTACGGTTCCAGGAGCTGGATTTTTATCTTGTGCCAGGAGAGTAACTTTGTAAATACTCTTTCATGGGGTAGCTTTTACTCTGCTTGTAGGATTGCTTTGTACCACTACTGGTAACGACGGATTTGCTGCTAATTCAGAGTACCTTCTGGAGGTTGTAGCCAGTCTGTATTGCTTTTGGTATTTCAAGAATCAAGTCATTTCCCTGAGTGTTCCTGTGATTTCCAGAAGCAGGTTTGAACAGATGTAGCAATAGGGATCAGTTTGAATTCGATGAGCTTACATTGATACAAAGCAGCCATTTGCATTCTTATCAAAATAATAAAATATGAAACTTTCTAGAAGTATATAATCTTCAAAATGGTTCCTAGAAGATCTTTTAATGTTAGCATGGGCACATGTGTTAATTTAACAAGTTACCTTGATGTAAGAACCTCGAATTTGAGGAGCCACATTCAGCAGAGCATACTTTGAGGAAGCAGCCACCCATTCTGGCTCATGGGGTCTGTTAGCAACACACAAGCCCCAGATTAATCTGTATTGTGAGTAATGAACAGAAGCAAAGAAAAAGGGGTGTGCATACAGTGGCAAGGGAGGCTTCATGGAACTTGGTAAATTTTTATTTTCTTTTTTTTTCCTGATCTTCTTTCTAGTGTAATGGCCTCTGATATTTCCTCCCAACATAAACATCCCACTATCAATTGGACATGGGTATGGTGTCGCTTTACAATAAAATTATTTAGGGAGAGGAATTGAAAGCTGTTCTTAGTCTTATTTTCTCTCCCTTCTCTGCCCCAGTTACCCTAAAAGAAACAAGCTCAAGCCAGCACTGTGTCACCAACTTCCTTGTCATGGAGGAGCAAAAGGAGCAGCAGTGGTGACACAGATGTAGCTGGGAAGCTGAGCTGGTGAAAAGCAGGTACAGGAAGAGTAGATAGTTGAAGAAGTACCACGGGAGTGTGTTCACAGCTGGGTTTTCTTAGTGTCACTTGAAAAAGTATGGGAAATGTTCCTATGTATGCCAGCAGCTGTGGGTGGGTGACTGGGGTATAGCTGTGCTGGGACATGGAAAAATCCCAGACATGTTGGTCACACCTGGAACTTCACAGCCAAACGTGCACAGAGGCATGTGAGTGTTGACGCGGGAGTCACGGACAACGCAGAGACAATCAATGTGATCAAGCAATTGCCATTTTCTATAAAGACTTAACTCCTTTAGCGGAGCTAAAGGTTCTTCTTGGTGGCAAACACAGAGGCCAACCCAGTCTTGCCCTTGATTGTGGTAGCAGGCATTTTGTCAGCCTCAGTCCTTGCACCTTGTTGTCAATGCAGAGTTTCACCTGATTCATCCAGTAACAAGTCGCTACTACAGCAAGGCACACACAAATTTACATTAGCAGAGTAACTATTACAGGGTGCAGCAGCATACTGAAGATGTGATGGGAGCAAGGGACTAGCCAAAGAAATTTCTTACCAGTGGAATTCTCCCACACTCTTAAATTGTTCCATTACCTGCTTTATAACACTACTATTGTATTAGAATCTTTTCAGCTTTTGCCTTAGCATTTTCAAGCAGCTATGTAAGCGGAGAGGAGAAGCAGACAGGCCAACCCAATATGAGTGATAAGCAAACTTCTCCTTTATTTGTGATGCAGTTCACATATATATAGGAGTGGTATTCAGCCACTCCTCCTTGGCACAACAGTATTGGTTAGCCCTACACAGCTTCCTCCACATTCTCCTCCCATGTCCGGTCTCCAGTTACCTGTGGGGGCCACCCCCTGCCTTGCTCGCACAGTCCTCCAGGGCTCTATGGTCCTGCTCTTAGAGTCATTCTGCAACACAGCTACAGCAAATTTCCATACTCTAACATCTCTTTTACAAGTGACAAATCTATATAATACAAGGTGTAGTTTCTTACTAGCTACTGGCTAGTAAATACAGGTGGTTTTATACACAGAATCACAGCCTCTAATAATAGCTATTTTACAAGCACACATATTCAGGATGTTACTTTTCAGTTGCCCCCAAGTGATGTTTTGCAATCATTCGTTTTTCTCTTCCTCTATCTCATTCTGCTTGGGGTATTCACAGTCAGCTCCTGTAGCTGAGGCATCAGGTATCTCCATTTGTCCGTCCAGCTCATGGCAAGGCTGGACAAACTTTGCAGGTAGTCGCCATGGACCTGTAGGCAGGAGGACACAAATATACCCCCTCCCTCAGGTTATCAGTTCTTGAGAAGCAGACAGTCGAGGAGTTTGCTGCATCATTGCCCTTTATTTTTTTTTTTTTTTTTCTCCTCTGCCACCCTGATGCAGCTTAGGCGACTGCTCATAAAGCTTGTGGTTGCACTACCCCTATCGCTTTTTCAGTTAGCAGTTCTTATTTCAGCCAATCTATCTATTACTCCAAGCCGTGGATTCACCCCCAGGTTACCTTAAACATACTAAGCAAAGCTCCTACCATGCACCTACTGTGTTGCAGGTGCTCTTAAGGCTTTGTCTGTGGTGTCTCTACAAACTGCCTCAATACCTCAATAGATTGAGAGGGCTTTTCGTAGCCTGCTTTGCACAGCTACAAACGCTGGCCTGCTCGGCAGCAGCTATAAATGCTTGCCTGCTTGGCAGCAGCTACAGCTGCCTGCCTGCTTCAGCAGCAACCATAAATACCTGCTGGCAACTGCACTTTTGCATTAACCCTTTCTTGCCCAAAATGTTAAACTGTTACCTGTTAAAAACTTTTACATGAACCCAACAACAAAAAATACACAGAACACCGTCTGCCCTCAACACATGCACACACACACGTATGGGATCCCACAAGCACACTCCACACAACTACGATATCTGAAGCACAAAATCCAGACAATCATTACTCCCACTACACAGTCCCATGTACAGAACATGGCACAAGGACCCTGTGGAGACTAACATGAAACAAGCTCTGAGAAGCATCATTGCAGTGCGAGGTGGCAGGCTCAACCTTAGCGGGTGTCCCCGCAGAGGCTCTGCCTTCCCCACATGGCATGAGGCTTGGGCTTTTATAGTGACCAAAATGCACACTCATTCCGACACAGGTGGCCAGCCTATGTTGGAAGAAGTGGCCAGCAATATCTATAAAGGTCTCCAAAGGTCGATAGAAACCTGGACATACTTATATTTACCAACTCTTAGTACATGAGTATCACAGAGAGACTGTATCAAATGAGTTGTATATGGGGTCCCAAGTCCATGGTCCATCACAGTCTGCCCAATATCCCTGATAAGAGCATAAGAGAGACCTTCCCACCACCAGAAACACACACAATATGTCTGTATCCCACGCTGGTCTCTCTTCCCTGGAGGTTGGGGGGGGAGGTGGGGCTTTTTTTTTTTTTTTTTACTTTAACATAAGAAAGGTTGCTCCCTTCACTTTAAGAAGGACTGAAAACATCCATAAAATGGATGTCCTAAGCTCAAATTTCAATTCATTCAATCACTGACAAGGGGGGTGTCCTGTCTCTCCTTGGGCAGTTGTGGTTTAAACCCTAGCCAAACAGCTTGTTCACTCACTCCCAGCGAGTGGTGCCGGGCTGAGAGCAATCGAGGCCCCGCCCCCCGGGGCTCTCCCCTTCCCCGCTCCCAGAGGAACGGGGAGGAGGATCGAAAGAGTGCAACTCCTACGGGTTGAGACAAGAACAGTCCAGCAACCAATGTACAACACAAATCACCACCGCTACCACCAACGACAACAATGATAAGAGAAAATAACAAGGGAAGAGAATACAATACCACCAGCCAAGAAACGAGTCCCACCCGGAAGCCTGTGTCCTTCTGGGTAACTCCCAGTTACCCCCCACCCCGGCAATGACGTGCTGTGGTATGGAATACCCCCCGGCTAGCCTGGGTCAGGCGCCCCATCTCTGCCTCCCCACGGCCTCCCCTCCTCCCTGGCAGAGCATGAGCCTCACAAAGTCCTTGGTCAGGGTAAACATCACTTAGCAACAACCGAAAACATTGGTATCACCAGCACTGTTCCCGGGCTGGAAGTCAAAACACAGCACTGCACCAGCTACCAGGAAGGAGAAACATGACTGCTACTGCTGAACCCAGGACAGTGGTGATGACTCTTTCCAGGGTTTCACCCATTGAGCTGGCACCCACCGCACACCAGAATCTGTAATTACACACATATAACCTCGACCAGTTAGTTTTACTTCCGCAGGACCTTTCCAAATGCTGGTTTCCAAATCCTTGTACTTGACCAGACCACCCTGAGTTTTAGTCATATAACCTGAACCTAATGCCTGACCATGTATTATAGCAGGGGGGGTCATTAAAGTCTCCTGTCAATCGCAAAAAAATCATAACATATACAGCTTGAGTAGAAGAGGATTTTAACCCTATTTTTGGTCACTGCTTGTCGGGCCTCCTTAACTATTTTGAGATCAAAAGCTTCCCACTCTTTACCCCCCTGCTGTGTAGTAAACACAGGATATGCGGAGAAGCCCATTGCAGAAAATTCACCCGTAATAATCGCATCTTTGATTAACCCACACGAACGGTGCGCAGGATTTGTGCCCCCTGATACCTCTCCCACCCCCTCCCCCTGTTTGCCTTCTTTAAGGAAGAGGTTTTGCGGAGGATAAGGTGGTGGCGCCAATGGAGACGTCTCAATCTGAGTCTTGAGGGCTTCAAGCTTTTTCATCAATTGTTGCAGCTGAGCGTCTCCAAGGCCAGTGAGCAGTTGCTGATGAGCCGAGCACACCGACCCGGGAGATGAAGAGTCAGAGTCTGGAAGCAGAGGATATAAATCTGGCTTGGATTCAGGGGACTCGGAGTCCAATCCTGGGTTGAACTCGGGGTCTCCGTTGTTCGCAACTATGTCTTTCTTTTCAGGTGTCTCTCGTTCAGTACATGGCCATCTGTGGACCTGGCTCTTGCTTTCATCGGCTCAGGGCGTTGATTTTTTCGGTGCCGTTCCAGGTACCACAGGAGGTGCAAAAGTCATAGCCGCAGCACTATGATGGCGGTTAGGGGAGACAGCCCCTTCTGGAGCTGTGGTGGCAAATACAGAAGCTACTGCCGCCCTTTCCTATTTCATCTCTTTCAAAGTCTCAAACACCAGTCTCCAAAATGTTTCTGTACATCTTTGGTCCCTTTACTAACCTCATCCCATAAGACTTGGCCAATTCGCTCCCAATCTGGAACCTCAAAAGCCACTTGCATGGTGGGGATAAAACCGCGATCACAGGACCACTTTAACAACCTCTGTAAGGCAGCACTATCATATTGCAGTCCTCTCTTAGAGAGAATGTGTTGGAGGAGCTTCACCACTGCCTGATCCTCTTTGGATAGCGTGGACCCCATCTCCTCCCCAGCCGCTCACCTGATCAGGGTGAGATTCCCGAAGTTTTGCAGACGTCTGACTTCCAGCGCCAGGGCAGCGCTGATTTTGGCTGGCTCTTCCCCCCCCTCTTTTCCCGTCGGAATTTCAAACTTGCATGCTGCAAATTACTGATCTGAGAGTCCCTGTTCGGGCGCCACTTGTTGACACAGGAGTCATGGACAACGCAGAGATGATCAATGTGATCAAGCGTTTGCCATTTTTTACAAAGCCTTAACTCCTTATATACTATTTCTTACATGCACTTACAGTGATTTGGCATATTATGATTGGATACATGTCTTGAAGACCCTTAGTGACTAACATATAATTGGTTAAGCACGGGTGTGAGAACTTGGCCTTGAAAGCTTGCCAACAGTCCACAGTTCTCAACTCAGTGAATTCCAGCTTCTTCTTATGTTGCTTGCTTAAGCTTCGTCGGGCCTCTCATGGCCTTGCTGTATCTTTCAGGATTATTCAGAGTTTATGTACCAATTATCCATTCTCCTGTGAGAACACTGCCTCCGCATGTGACCATCATGTTGGACTGGAGTGGAGGGGGAAAGGATCACCTGATTGTGGAATCGGTGATCTCTTTGTGTGTGGTGGTTATTTTCAGTGTTGTTTCAGAGTTGTCTGGGTGCTTTTGCTGTTTTCCATTCAATAGTAAAGAGGATGAAAGCATATGCAGAATATGTGGCCTTCCCTTTGTTTTTCTCCATGCTCTGGTCACCCTTGTGTTTTGAAAAAACATTGCATGTCTCTATGCATTGGAAATCACCATGGCCTCACACAGGTGGTGTATTCAATAAGCAAGTCAAATTTTGTTATTTCTACAACTGTATATGGGATGCCTGAAAAATGTGACATGACTATCACATAAACAGGAAAATGGCTCTTGTAGGGGACTTGAGTGTAGCTTAAAGCCTCATCCAAATAACACTGTTAGTCATCTCCCTATAGAAACCTTTCAGTGCCACCCAAGTTTGGAAAACGTGGTTGCAACTAGCTTCCACATGCTATCCATATTCCACATGGATAAACGAATAGATAGCAGATGTTGTCTTACACATTTGAGTCTTTTCATAAAATCAATCTGAGACATAAATATTCTACAAACGGCAGTTGTGGGTGAAAGCCTGCATGTGTGAAGGTTAGTATTTACACAGGAACAGGGCTGGACCTGCACCACTAAAAGCAGGGTTGGGGTTTCTCTGATCATCTGAAGTTTCTGGTAGCAGTAAAAGCCAGAGAGGTAGTGTACATCATTGGAGATGTAGTTGTCAGAGATCGAATACTTTTAAGCTCTGGCTACTGTATCAGTAAAAGCTGAGTTAATTTTCTTAAAAAGAATACCAGGTAATACAACAGACTGATGACATCCTTTTTAGGCATGTATAATAATTAGGCACTCTCAAATTCCATATTTTCTTTATAAAAATCTATGTATTACATTCTGTGTCTGGTTTGGGTTTTTTAAATGCAAAACCAGAATGCTCCTTGTGAAGTTCCTACCTCTCATTCCTTGTAGCTTGCTTCATCTCTAAAACCTTTCTTTCTCTGACCTCTTACATAGGTTTTTGAAAGCATAGTAAAAGGGCTGGTTAATGAAAGAAAGTAGAGTACAAGTTAATGTGTTGCCATGAGTAGGTATTTAGTGTATTCCTGGAAAAGTAAACCATTGTGTTGAGGGGTTTGTTGTTTTGTTTTGTTTTGAAGTATCCTGTTGATTGTTTGTGGATTGTTGGGAGTGTAACATCCAGACTGCAAATTTGACATGGTTAACCTGGCATTGCTGGTTCACTATTAAAGTACAAATTCTATGATTGGAATTAAACTTTAAATTCCCGTTCTTTAGAGAAACCAAATTCTCCAAGACCTTATTTTTAAGGCACAAGTGAGAACAGAAAATAGTAACTTACTTTGCTCAATATAGGTTTCATGTGTGTGGCAGTTGCACACTTTAGTCACTTGTCAAAGGAGCATGGGTCTGAGGATAATAACCAAATGGGTCAGTGCTGTTTGTAGAAGCTGTCTGTGCTTGTTGCAGTTCTCTAGCAGCATCTCTTGTGAGCTGTGTAGGTGCTTTCTCTGGCTATCAGAAGAGTAGAGTACCTGAGAAATGGAGCTCAGTCCCATTTTTATAGTACACAGTAGCTGCTAACTGGCACAGCAGTTGCACAGGGCCCAAGTCTTCATGTAGTTTTGTAGTTGTTTTGCTCCATAGGTGATTAAACTGCAGATATACTGTAACACCTCTCAAAGTGATAATGGACTAAGTGTTAAGAAACTAAAGTTGAGAGACTGTGGTGTTGGACAAAATGAAACATGCACAGTGTTTAGAATCAAGCAGGCTAGGTTGGAAGTAATATTGACATGGAAATACACAATGTTAATGACTGGACGGAACTTAGGCACTATCACCTGATTTTGTCTCATCAAATATGCTTAAGTAATGATCTCGTGTGTGTGTGTGTGTGCGTTTTGTTGGGTCCTCTCCTCTCTGGGAAGCAGATGAAAACAGGTGAAGAAGTACAGTCCTAATACTTCGGGAGGGGGTGTGCAGAGATCTGCTTCACTTCCTTCCCTGGCACCTCCACCAATTGAATTCTGCCTCTGTAGATCTTAAGGGACGAGAAGGAAAAATCTGGAGGGACTCACTCTATGTGGTTTCCCTCTGGCTAAAGCTGACCCAGCAAGAGGGGGAGATCTCACAGTGGAACAGCTACTGTTTTCTTCAGAGGGAGTATGAAATTCAGCTTCTAAAAGGATCAGCCTAAAAGCCTGAGGGCTATGAAAGGAGGCAAAACATTTTAAAACTCCAAAACAGTGCTTTGGGTGCATTGAGATTTGTTACAGTTCTTAATCACCTTTGTCGTTAGAATGTTTCTTCTATGATTTGGCTTACACTTCCCTTTCTACAGATGAAACTGATTACTTCTTAGTCTGCTTTTGGTGGTGATGCAGCAAATCATCCACTATTGTCATCATAACACCTTATGCTTGAAGGAAGGTATGCTCCCACTCCTGCCCCTACTTTTCTATGTCTCCTCTTGTCAAAAACCTCATTTTTAAAATTTTTTGCTTTTCTCCACTTTTACATGTACTTGGTGAAATTTTCCTCTGGCATCCAGTTTGCTTGCACCTCTTCTAGTAGGGTGCTGTAGTCTACTTCAGGCCACACCAGTACTTTAAAACTATCAAGTGGACAGCTGAGTAAAGTGAAATGATGACTTCACTTCTTAAGTGCAATTCTGAGATGTATTTGCAACAGCATTTCCAGTCTGTGGTTTCCAAGCCTTTTTAGCAGGATGAGTGCCTAGCCAAATGGTTTTTGTTTACAGTTATGTATGTATGTATTTATTTTATACAAAATGTTGTCTCTTGCACTTGCCTTTAGTGATTGATACCCTACTAGAAATGGGGCTCCATTGTATTTTCCTGGGAATCCTGATGTATTCATCATCTTGTAAGGCTTTCATAAGGCTCTTGTGAGAAAGAAGCCTTTTCTTGGGGAAGGAAAAAGCTGGCCTAATTGCAGGACACTTACATGCATAATCCAACTAAAATCTTAAATTTTATATCCCCTGGAAACTGATCATGGGGAATGTCCAGATTAGTCTCCAAAAAAAATCAATTAAGCTAATCGGCAAAGGTTGTTTCCTTGGATCAAACTTTTTCTGTTCTTGCCTTTTTTTTGACTCCGTTTCAGAGTTAAAATGTGGTCTTTGTTATTTAGGTTGTATGAATTAAGAAAATATGTGGCCAGATAACTGGTATTAGGTCTGTACTTGTAGTCTGCTTCCAGAAAGTCTGACCATAAGCTTTTCAGAAATAACCTTTGCTAAAATACATGCTGCCCTGTTGTCTGAGATGCTGCAGTCATCATTAGGTAATGTGGGAGTGTTCATGTGCATGGTGTGAGAATCAAGAGAGGAAACTGCTATCAGAACTCACTGTGCTCACTGTATTGCTATTGTTATTTATGAAATGTTTTGTTCTAAAATATAATGGTAAATAAATATGATTTAAAATTAACTGAAAAGGTCAGAGGAATGGATTTGTGACAAATAAATGAGGTTTGAGTTTTTAATTATTATTTATTTCTTCCCCCTCCAGATACATTTCTGTTCCACTTGCTAAGGGATATCAGGTGAGGGTTGTACTTAATTGGAAGTCTTTGAAGATTCTGGTCAGTGGCCTCTGCTCTTAATGGAAGAGAGAGGAGATTTTGTCTTTTATGGTTAAGGAGCTTTTTCTACCACCTGTCTTGGCATTTAATACTATGTTAACAAAACCAAACCTGATTCATCTGTTTAAACATGCAGATATCTGTGGTCTTCCCTGTTAATTTTACATAGACTGATGGCATGTCACTGTCCTACAGAATAATGGGGCTGACTGGTGAAGTTTTGCATGTTTCTCTAGCTACTCTGATCTGAAGATGATAAAACATATGTCCCACAGATTTCTAGGGAAAAAAAATATGGACAATTTCTAATACTAAAAGCAGGTAGAAATTTTGGCAGAGGTGAAGGGAGAAGAGCTTTGTGGTTGGTGGTTGTTTTTTTTTTCAGGGGAGTTGGGGGTAAAGGAGAGGATTTTTCTTTTGTTTGGTTAGTTTTAGCAAAGACAAGCAAGGAGAGAAATTAAGGCCAGCTTTCCTTCTACTTGCATTTACCCCAAAAGCCCTTGAAGTACTGAGATGGGTAACTTGGTAGCTGAAAAAATATCTTGCTATTTAATAGGGACAAATGTGATATCCAGCTCTGCAACAAGAATTAACAACTGTGTGCGTATAAGGACTAGATAGGAAAGAGTGTCCTTACTGGTTCTAGTTGACCTATTTGTCTTGCACTCACATTTTTGCAGCAACCCTGGAGGTATTGAAACATGCATAGAAAGCTACACTGAGGAGGGAGAGTTCAATCCCTTTTCTTTACCTCAGAGGGACTAGAATAAGAAAGAGCAGGCGTAAACTGCAGAGAATAAAATTTAGTTTAATACTGGAGGCAGGGGGGAGAAATTCCTATCAGTAAAGGTTAGAAAACCCTGTAAGAAGTTATTTGGGTGGGTTTTGGAGAATTGGTCATTGGAGATTGTCAATGACAGGTTAGAAAAATGTATGCTGTGAATAGCACAGGTGTTCTCTATGCTTTCTTGGATGGTTTCCTGCTGTGTGCGGTGACTGAGTGTTTAGGGCCTGGTCTGAACATTTAAGAACTGAATGCTGTCAGTGATGCTGATGTTAAGGACCCTTTTGTCACTTGAGCATATTTTCATTCCTATTGAGACATACTGATGTAATATGAAACAGACAAGAATATTTTTCCCCTCCTCCTTGTTCCATATGCCTGTGTAGTTAAAGTGAAGATGAATTAAAGCTAAAAAATTAAATGATTTGCACAGCTAACCTAGGAACAAACTTCACTTTCTGCTGAAGCATGTTCTGCTAATAGCATTTAACCTTCATTGGGAATGGCTGGAGTATGAACGCCTCATAGAAGATCATCCGGAAAAGAGCTCTTCCTGAAGCTTATCAATATTCCTGACAGGAATCTACCCAGTTTCTCTTTGCTGTCAGAGCAGCAAGACCAGAGAAGCAGTGACAGCTCTAATGGCAGGGTACTAATGACTGTGGAGAAATGTTACTATTGTAATTGGAAATGATACAAACGGTGTCACTAAAACAGATTGTCGATGCCATTTTTATTCTTGTCATGGGCTTAGTTATAAGAATGGATTCACTCTAAGGAGATGACATCACAAATTTTATGCTTTCCACAATTAGATGGACAGGTCATGAGGCTTTAACTCATGAAATGCTGTTTTTCCAGAACAGCAGCCAAAGTGAGGATTTGAATGACTACTTACTTTAACTTCAGTTGATCAGAAACACAGAAGAGGTGAAATGTCATTGATGTGATTCTGAAATGTGGCTTAAGACCTGAGAGTTCTGGTTTTATCTCCTTGATCTCTGATTTTCTCATTTGGTTGGAGGTTTGTTTTTTTTTTGTTAAAGATGTTGCTCTTTAACAAAAAGGTCTTTATAGCCAAGTATTTGGTATAAAATATTAGAAGCTTCTTTAAAGACAAAATCAAGGTCCCTTCAAGAAACTTCTCATTTCCCAAATAATTCTGCTGTTTTAATCCTTTGAGTCTTCACTCATTCCATCTTTTTCAGAATAAACAGGTACAAGAACTCAACAGCAGAAAGGGATGGTGAGGGTGAAGAGACACTCCAACGAAGGAGGTCTTCTTGAATACTTTTAATGAAACACTATCAATTTGTGCTTATCTCATGCTTTTAGGTATTTTTTAAGATCTAATGGGTCTCTGAGAACTCCATGATTGGTGACTGTCATCCTCACTGAAGTACTCAGCACCTATTTACTGTGTTCTAGTATCAGTCTTATTACATGAGAAGGAAATAGCACTAGGAATATATTCTCCTGGAACAAGCAGCAAACAAGGGCAAGGAATGGTGCGCATATATATATATTATATACATAACAAAGCCTTGTATTTGGGTGTTCCTGTGTTAATTTCCTAATGTTTCATCCACTGACAATTTGAATAGTCAGCCTCTGGCTGAGCACAGAGTTTAGAGTTGGAGCACTGCTGGACACTGGTATAACTGCTAGCAGAAACAAGCAGAAAGTCTGAGTCTAGACCAGATTAGGGATATGTACATAGATAAAAAACCAGAACATTTGGAAAGAACTAGATACAACTTTTGACATCTGACTGCTGGTGTTTGTTTCCACAGCACTGTGAGAAAGGCCATCCAACATGGCTGATAGTTTCGCTTTAATCAAATAGATATTTTTTTAATGCTGAGAAGCTGAAATAAAATATTGATGAGGAAAAAGTTCAGTTGTTCAGTCTGTCTCCTCTACTGAAATTGCAGAACATCAAATAAATAGTTGAATCTGGTCTGAAAAGGATGGAGGATGCTGATGATCATGAGTCATCTGTGGTGAATACTGCAGATATATTCATTCTCAACAATAAAAAATTTAAGTCCTTTAACACTGACCTATGCAGGAAGGTCATATAAAGTTTTCAGTTTGCGCCTCACACTGGTGCTCTGAAAGGTGTCTTAACACAGAAAGAGAACTATGGCTTAAAATATATGCTTTGTATTTTGTTTCTGGTTTATGTGGGAATGAAGATGACATTCCTATGTTACATAGAGATCCCTGACTTACTGCAGCAACCGTAGAGAAGGAAACAGCAAAATTCTTCTGGAAGGTAAAAAACTCACTGTAAAGGACTCCTAAATAGGGTTATAGCCACTTGCACATAATCTTCTGCGAGTAACTCTCCAAAACAAAACTGAGATGGAATTCATGCTGGCAGAGATGTGACTTTTATATTTTATATTCTGAAGCATATTGAATGCACTCAGAATAGATGTTCAATGTGTTTAAGTTCCTCAGGTTGTTAAAAGTCTGCCATGGCCGAACAGGGTAGATTTACTATGGTGATGAAGTAGTAATGAATTCCTTTGTGTCCAGAATACATCCAAGCTGCGTGATGAACGTACATAGCACTAGCTTCCCCTTCTGGCCAAAAGAAGTAAGTGATCCTGAAGGCAAGAGTCACACGAATTATTTCCCAGCTTTACTTCTACGTGCTAAACGCTAGATTTTAGAGAACAAATTAACGCTTAACTAGCACTAAGGAGGGGAAGTACTGGAGGAACATCTTTGTTGCTTCAAACGTAATATAATGATGTATTGAAATGAGGTTACTGTTGGAACATAGAATTCTTCTCTAAACATGGCCTAATTTGGAAAGCAATTAGACAAAAATACCAACTTCTGGACAGAAAGATTTCCAGTGTCCCTTTTAGACCCCTATTATCTGGTGCTAGAAACAAATATTCTACTGCTTTTCATATTCTGTATGCTAATTTTCTCTATGCAGCTGCATCAGCTATGACTGTAACTTAATTTGTCTTGAGTTTGGGGCTTTTTGGTCTTATTTAAAAATTCTTCTCTCAATTCTATGGCACAACATTTTGTAACATCAGCATAAGCTTTGTAAATGCAGAGAGTACTAGCATAAAAGTGTTTATTTTGTGGTATAAAGCAACAACACACAACATGATCCAATACTCTTTTTAACAAGCCCTTTTCAAGTTAGTTTGACAGCCTTTTACAATGTTGTATGACAATGTTTCTGGATATTTAGATAGTATAACATTGAATTTTAGCAGAATCTTTCCTCTCTGTAATTTTGCCTCCTGTTTGTTACATCTGCCTGGAAAAATAGGACATTTAAATCACTAAATAATTTTGCATTATAAGAAGGCTAGAGTCTTGTTTTAGTGGGCATTTTGGAGAGTAAATATGCAAATACAACATACATGCACACACATACAGACATCCCAGAGAAACACAAGCTTTCTGCGTGATAAAATGACAACCACATTTAAGTGCAGGAAATGGGCTTCCCTTCATTCCACGGGTTTGGTCCGAATTGCAAACACTTAGATTTTCATATATTTCAGTCTTGAATCCTGATTATCCGATTTATCACGGGCTTGGTTTTCCTCTTCATCTTGGCTGTAAGTGTCATTCTGGAACTGAAAATGTGTCTTGATATGTTTTGCTGCAATGTTATGTTCCTGTAGACAATTCTACCCACTATCTCACTTCCACCAATTGTGGTTTTCACCTGCTTTTGAAGCACTCAGTGTAGGGATAGTGAGACAAAGACCTCTGAGTACTGATGCTGTTGGAGATACAGGGGAAAACACTTGAATGCATGAAAGATTATGTCTTTACTCTTAATGTTTGAGTTGTCTACAACGGTAAACTAAGTTATGCATTCATTGTTCATTCCTTGCCCTGATGTATCCTTCACCTGTGAACTAAGGCAATTCGCATTTTGGTGTATAGCATTGTGCTAATTTCATATTAACCTAATAAATCTTTAGCACATGGAGCTGGGAGGAAGGAATATTGTACTTAGTCACTTGAAAGTGTCAGTCCTCTGCTCCTGTCTTTGTCAGCTGCTACAGAACTTACAAATTGCAGCCAATCAAGCCTTTCCTTAAGCAAAAAGTAGCTGGGAATGGAAATGCTTTGTTACAGTCAAGCATTGGGTTGCATTACGCTTCTTATGTTTGGTAGCATACTTGCTAGGGTTCCATTGCTGCATTGAAAATACTCAGGCGGAAGCAATTAATTATTTCCTTTTCAGCTGTGCAATAATGAACTACCTTGGAAATATTTTGATACCATGAATCATTGGTGGCTAAAAACATACACTTTAAGCCAAGCTTTCTTAATTGAGAGAACGCTTTCTTAATTGAGAGAAAAAAGTTAGTATTTTACTGGCAATTGACTTGCCTTTCCAGGTTTATAATTCTATCAATGAATCAGTCTTGCAGAGTGTTATTTAACTTGCTTTTACAACCAGCAGACTATACAAATAATATTTGGTGGGTTTTTTTCCCCCATATAGTGATTCTATTTTTTTCTAAGAAGTGTGAACATTTACAGAAAGAGTAACTGCTTTTATAAGAAAATATTTTTTAATCTGTTCTCTATGTCATTTTATATCAGGCATTTCATCATGAACAAACTAAAAAACTTGTGCATAAGCAGTAGAAAACTTTCCTGTAATGGCTGATGCCATTACTAATTTGCAATCGTAGCTCAGTTAATACCAACTAAAAACTTTCCTGTAATGGCTGATGCCATTACTAATTTGCAATCATAGCTCAGTTCATACCACCTAAAAGCCATTGAAGTCACTGCCATAAGGTTTTGTGAAGAAACTTCAACCTCCGTTGTTTATAAAAATGTTACATGAATATAAACTATAATTGCTGAAGATGAATTTTTCCTCCTCTTTCTTCAGATAACTCTCTTGTAGGTCTCAGCCAAAGCTCAAAGTCCAAATTTCTTTTTCCAGGTTCTCAGACAGCTCTGACAACCCTGTGGCTCCTCACCAGCACTTTGTAAGCTGCTGATACTGCAAAGCTGTGGTAGTTTTGTCTCCAGACCTAGCCAGGAAGCTGACTTGCTGCTCTGTCCTGGACTTTGTAGTAAAACCTTCCAATGCTGGTATGCAGCAAACACTTGTTTGTGTAGCTGTTAATGAGCCTCTGGGGAGATTTGTTTCGTTTGTGCTGTTTCCTTGCGTGAGTCACAAATGCAAAACCTGAGGCCTGGGTTTATGTTGCATTTAAACGGGCAAACTTTCATCTGTGAATATGCTTTCCATTGTTTTTATTTCAGGTGTTATCTTTTAAAATGAGGCACATGGAGCAAGTGCTAAGACTGTTCTTAAAACGCCAATGGTCTTTACTGAAAATGAGACTGTAATCACCAGTTACCTTGCTTAGGACAAGGGGGGATGGCTTTAAGCTGAAAGCGGGTAGATTTAGATTAGATACTGTGAAGCCCTTCAGTATGAGAGTGGAGAGCCACTGGCACAGGTTGCCCAGAGAAGCTGTGGCTGCCCCATCCCTGGCAGTGCTCAAGGCCAGGTTGGTTGGGGCTTTGAGCAACCTGGTCTAGTGGAAGGTGTCCCTGCCCATAGTACGGGAGGTTGGAACTGGATGATCTTTAAGGTCCCTTCCAACCCAAACCGTTCTATGGTTCTATGATTAGTGTTGCACTGCAAAGAGGAGATTGGTTCAATGTTCTCTGCTTGGGTGAAAACTGAAATGAATTGAGGGCTGACCTCTGAAATAAAGGACAAATGGTCATTCAGTTGCTGCTCTAGTTTCAGCTCTACAGTCGCAGGGTAGTTATTCTATATCTTGGCTAAACCTGATATGCAGGTAGGATTTAACCCTCGCTATAAATGGATACTTGTTTGTTGCTCCAGTCAGCTATTGTAGGATGCAGTGGAGGAGACCGCTCATTTCTCCTGTGCAATGGAAGGCAATGGCTATGGCTCATAGCCGCAGAAGGAGAAGTGGTGCAGTGCTGGTTCCTGGGGATGGAGGGACAGGCAAGAGTGTTCAACAGGATGGACCCTGATGGAGTTTAGAGGCTGAATGTCAGTATGTGCTATGTCAGCCAAATTTCTAATACAGTTTAAGGAATATCTTGGGCTTTTCCTTGGATTGCTTGTAATAACAATAAACGCACAAGTTTAGTTCACTCATACTGGCCAAGAACTTGCATTTGCAAGTGAGCAGAGTGGACTAATACAGAACGGAGAAATACTGGAGGAGAAGAGAGAGAGTGAAAGCATCCAAGTGTTAGACTGCAGGTACGATGTGAGTAGTCAGCATAGAAATTGCCACGGAATTTGTGTTCCTGAATGAGAAGTTCATTTTGCAATAAGGCATAAATGGAGAAGGGGATTTGGGAGCATGGAAGAGCCTTCTTTAACACTTTTTCCATCCTCACCGGGGAGGAAAAAACAATGAGATAAAACCTCATCTCTAAGAAATCATGACTTCTTCCGGAAAGTGATGCAAATTACATAGTTCTGTAACCATAACCAGTATTGACTGTAGGGATGCCAGACACTTTAATATAAAGACAGAAGGACCAATAAGGAGTGTGGAATACAAGTATATCTTTACATGTTCAGGGAAAAGCTGGTAAATTTCAAGCTGATGCTGTTTATTTAATTTCATTGATTATTTGTCCTGCTGTAATTTCATTTAGATCATAGAAAGTGTTAGTCTTGTATCTGCCTTTGCAGCACATTGCTTATAGCCATGTCTATGAACATATTAAATATCATTGTGATAGTAATGTGCACACAGATTACTTTGGGACTCCTTAAAAAGGAAGTGGATGGAGCAGGGAAATTGGAGTGCTGCCAGAGAAAGGAAGAATTAATGAATCCAACTAAAACTTCAAGGGAAAGCCAGTTAGACAAAATGTAATTTTTCATGGTGGAATTTGGCAAAGATGCTAATGTTAATACTGTTTCTGCTGTGAGAATTTACAGAAGGCTCCTTTTCTATCATTTTATGATTGGGATTCAATAGCATATTTTGTCTGAAGGCTTGTGCCTCCCTGCACCCTTACTCCATGGCACACTTTACACTATGCTTGATTTAGCAGTGGCTCAGAAGTAAAACTGACATTTCATGAGTAACCAGCAGTACCATTTTCTTTAACATCTAAGGTAGATTTGCAGCAAGGAGGCTAAATCAGATAATTTTCCTTAAATCTTGGGCAAGTTTGCAGACTGCTATGGAATAAGTATGGGATGCACATTTTTATTCTTCTGACACCCCTGGGGGAAAAGAAGCCCAGAGAAAACAAAATGAAAGATGACTTAAATTTGAAATAAAAAACACTCAAACCAAACAACCCAAACCAACACATCTCTTCCCCCAGAAAACAAAAAACAACCAACCAACCAAAAAACCAGAACAATTTTTAAAAAAGGGAGAAAAACAAAGAGGGTGATGTGAAAAGCTACTGAAGTATGCTCTGGAACAACTCAGCCACAATGTTAAGTGAATTAATAATGACCAGGTAAAGGAACACATAAGCCAAGAGAACTCTGTATGTTGAACATAAGAAAGCACAAGAACATTCTGTCTGACCAAAATTCATAGGGCTGTGTGTAATAAAGATCAAAAAAAGATATGTTTGGCCACATACACTAAAAAATGGCAGGGGAAGCATAAGAGCAGTGTATAATGTGACAGAATGTAGATTAAAGAGACTTTAGATATAGTCCAACTTCTAAGGAAATATTCTGCCTATTCTGAAAGAGGTTAGAGTAAGATAAAATCAGAGATGGTAGAAGAGGGCACAGTGCTAGAAAACTGCATGATCTCTATTACAGAATACTGAAAGAAGAGGTGTATAACTGACAATGGGGGACTGTAGTTGCTGAATGGAGAAAAGCAAACTTGTTGAATAATGGAGTTGAAAGGAAAAGGGAAAAAAGGGGTCACATGAACAATTTGGATTTCCACATCTCACCAGTGCGTAAGGTCTTGAAAATGATTCTTGTAGGAAGACTACTCTAAAACACCTACGTGCTTGTGCACAGTCATATCAGATTGGTAGTGCAACTGATGAACTGTATAAAATAGCAGAAGTTTTGTTCTTAATTGCTGAATGCACAATTTAATCTCATTCCTATTATTCCAGTCCACAAGATTATCATAGACAGAGAACTGAACAATCCACTGTCCTCTTCAGCACTGACAAAATGTGCAATTTTATGTACACATTCATCTAGTTCTTGTGATAAGGTCAATGACAAAAGTATTCAAGATGAAAGCATACAAAATGGAATAAAATGCAGGATCAATGATCTGTGATGAAATCATAGCAAATGCAGTTTTTTCTTGGTGGTGCTGTTATTAAAATAGCAGGGATGTGCTACCTAGGTTTACGCGCAGCATTTGAATCGTGGAACCTGGGAAAACTTATTTAAGGAAGAGATGATAGTGATACATGCTAACTCTGAAGAATAAAGATCTGGTTAAACAAAAAGAGTTACATAAGGCTGTTTTGAAAGGAGGATCCTTGTCTCTTTCTGCTGCGGTTTCATCAGATGCTGATGGGACACAAAATTGCAGAGCTGAGAAGCTCTGAAGAGCAGATTGTTCAATTCTCTGTCTATGATAATCGTGTGGACCAGAATAATAGGAATGAGAATAAATCATGCATTCAGCAGTTAGGAACAAAACTTTTGTGATTTTATACAGTCCACCAGTTGCACTGCTGATCTGCTAGGACTGTGAATAAGTCTGATGCATTCTAGAAAAGTGCTAGTATCACTGTAAGGTTCAGCAGCCAGTTATGTGCATTCCTATTTACTGGAAATAAACACATGTACAAAAGTGGTGGTAGGGTGACTAGAGAAATAACAACAACAACAACAAAAATCAACATTTCACGAAAGGAATTTTTAAAATTCAGGTTTGTTTAACTTAGCAAAATGAAAACTGAAGTGTGATTTAATAAACATATTTGGAGGTCGGGTTTAAGCATTTCTTCCACCTTCCTGCAACCTGAAATGAAATCAGGGAATAGTAAATTGTCATGCACAAATTTAAAGTGGGTATTTTTAAGATTTCAGACCAGGAGCAAAATGATCATTTGCAACATCCTTCCTCATAAGGACAGGTCAAATAAATTGGTATTCTACTGGCACATAAGTTTGTGTACTCATGCAATGATCAGATTTGAGTTTGAAGTGTACCTCCAAAGAGAGGTATTTGGTTGTCACTGTTGTGTTCCTATAGTGTCTTTGATCTTTAGCATTCCTTCAAAGTTTATTTTTGCCCTGACTGGGTTTATTAGCTGGTTTCTGAGATAGCCAAGGTGTTGGATTAGGGTTTAGGGTCACCCTTTGAGACTAAACTGAGGTTTCAGCAGAGTTTGATGTGGAAGGACTTGCTTAGGGCATGCTGCAACATTGGGCACTGTCTCCTGTACAGAGTAGGGGGTGTGTCTCTCTCAACATCCAATTTATGTCAGTCAGCCGCTGACATTCTGCCTTGGTACAAGCTATCAAGCAGGTGGCTCTCTGGTCCCACAGTACCCTCCGTTCTGACTGAAGGCGCATCCCTGGAGGCAGGGAGGGTGAAGGACATGCTCCTGACATCAGGAAGGCTGTCCCGCCGGACCCCGTTGCGGGGCGCGGGATCCGTCAGCCTCTAGCGAGGAGCCGCCTCACGGCCACAGCAACACAAAGCGCGACCGGGGAGGGCAGCCTCAGCGCAAGCAGCCAGCATGGCAGCGGCGGAGGGAGTTCCTTTCCCTGTGCGAGCGCGGTTCCGGCTCACCGGGAGGACGTCACTTCCCCGGGGCGGGGCGGGGCGGCAGCCGGTAGGTGCCCGCGGGGGGTCTCTGAGAGGCAGGACGGTGTTGAGGTTTCCTTAGCGGTTTCCTCGGGTGAGGAGGACCGTCCCGCACCCGCCCCGTGTCCCCAGGGGATTCGGAGAGGAACTTTGTGAGACAGCGGTCCGCTACCCTGGAGGGCCTCTGAGTAGGCCGAGCGACAGGCGTTCAGCGGTGCTGAGGTACATCAGGGCAGGCCCAGCGAGAGCGGTGGCGGTGGTGGTGCCTGGTGTGCTGTATTGTGGCGGGCATCTGGCAGGTTTCAGCCGCGAAGATACTCAGGGGGCTGGAGCACCTCTCCTGTGAAGACAGGCTGAGAGAGCTGCTGGGGTTGTTCAGCCTGGAGAAGAGAAGGCTCCGGGAAGACCTTAGAGCAGCTCCAGTGCCTAAAGGGGCCAACAAGAAAGCTGGAAAAGGACTTTTTACATGGGCGTGTAGTGACAGGAGAAAGTTAGATGGCTTTAAACTGGAAGAGGGGATATTTAGGTTAGACATTAGGAAGAAAGTCTTTACTATGAGGGCGATGAGACACTGGCACGGGTTGCCCAGAGAAGCTGTGGCTGCCCCATCCCTGACAGTGTTCAAGGCCAGGCTGGATGGGGCTTTGAGCAACCTGGTTTAGTGGAAGGTGCCCCTGCCCATGGCAGGGGGTTCGAACAGGATGATCTTTAAGGTCCCTTCCAACCCAAACCATTCTGTGATCTTTTGTTCTTGTGTATTGCATGTCTTTTTAACTATTTTTCTGGAAATAAGGTGCAAAAAGCTCGTCTTGTGTAATTGTTTTAAAGCTTTTGCAGCAGCAAAAGTAAGGTATACAGTAATTTCAGTAAGCATAAGAGTTGGCTTGTACATGTTTTTTTAGGGTACTGTGTGCTTTTAGAGGCTGTCTTGTTTAAGAGTGCTTTTTATTTATCTGCTTGCTTATAAAAATAATTTCTTAAGTATGATAAATTCTATACAGGATTTGAAAACTTCTTTTTGTTCTGTATTTTCAATAGAAAGAGGGAACTATCTTATCTTGTTTAAAACAGTAAGTACGGATAAAATAAAAGTGGATGACTGCCTGTGTACTCATGTTTCATTTGAGTTTTTCTAAGTGCTTTGAAGGAAGTAAAAATGTGCTTCTTTCTCTTTAGGGTGTCTACAAACAGAATTGAACTGGTATCTCTGGTACTTTTAATTCCAAACAAGATGAAGATCCCATCTTTGCTGCTGAGATTCCCTCGTTGTTTCTTTAGAAGAGCTTACTTCCCGAACTTTCATTTCACTTCCAGAGTGGATTTCCTGTGCATTGAATCTCTTACGCCAGCACAGCACTATCAAACAAAATGGGTATCTTCGTCAAACAGTTTGAGGAGAGAGCTGAGTCAGCAGGTGGCCCCTAACCAGCAAGTAGAGGAACTTTCTAATGGAGAACACAGACTTGTAGACAGACTTTACAGTGGACTAATCCAGGGTCATAGAGCCTGTTTAGCAGAATCCATTACACTTATAGAATCAACTCAGAGCAGGAAGAAGAAAATAGCACAGGTGCTCCTTCAGAAGGTATTATCCTACCACAGGGAACAAGAAAAGTTAAATCAAGGAAAGCCACTTGCCTTTAGAGTGGGTTAGTCCTTTTACATCTGTCTGGTAGTTGCTTTGGTGGGATTAGAGTCCTCACGTTCCATTATCACTATTGTTCTTTAAGCATCATGGTCTGTAGTCTTGGATTGTTGGCTTCTGGTTGTTTGTAACCGATCTAGATCGCTTCAGCTGTCCAGTAGAATTATGGACTGAGCTGGGAAATGCTTTTGAAAAGTTCTGTAAATTACCTTTGCTTCTTGGGGGGATGTTATTTGCCTTATTTTTTATAACTATTACAAACTGATATATTAGGTAGTTATCAGATAGATACAGCTGTTATATACACTTAGTGCAGGATGTATTTCAGCAGACCTGGCCTTTACCTGAAGAAGGTGTTTTCTCGAATACTTCCTGAATCCCTGTTTCAGTCTACAGAAGGAAAAACATGTTCCTTCCTGTTTTATAGCCTTACTTTAAAGCAGCTTGCTTTACAGCTGAGGAGTCTTGAATTGGTTCTCTTGCAAACTATAAAATACTTTGCCCTTGCAAAGAGATGGGTGACTGAATTATACCATGGCCAGTTGTCATCTCTTCTGTGTGTGCAAAGGTAGTAAGAGCAAGAAATTGGGCATGGGAGTGAGAAATCATGGGAGTGAGTGGTCAATCTTGTTTTGCATGCTTTGACATGCAAGTAAGTTCCCTCATGTTTTGAAATAACAGCTCTTCAGGGTAAGGGCTTTTGCTTTTAGAGTGCTTCTTTTAGAAACAGTAAAAATCGCTACTTAGGATAAGATGTTTTTGAAGTTCAGAAGGAAAGATCAATATAAATAAACTTACTTGGAGGGGAGGAAGTATAGCCAAAAACTGGAATGTTATGTTGGTATGGGTAGGATGAGAGGTGGTGAAGTGAGTACTGCTGTGTTGCGAGGACCAAGGTAATGTATTTCAAGTCAAATTACAACTGCTTAGTTGTGGTGTAGTGTCCATTTACCTTTGTTGTGATACTGTGTTAAAGTATGAATTGTTATCAACTTAGATGTTGTTTTTGTGTGATGTATTTATTTGATTAACAAAATGTTTTTTTTTTCTTTCTAATATAATTATTTAGGGTTATCTGGTCCCCCTGGTGCTGGGAAATCGACTTTCATAGAATGCTTTGGGAAGATGCTTACGGAAAGAAAATACAAAGTGTCTGTGCTGGCTGTAGACCCTTCCTCTAGTACAAGTGGTGGTGAGTGTAAACTAAAGCTTGTGCCAGGTTTCTATTATCTTTTCAACTGTAGGAGTCTCTCTTTGGGTCAAATGGAGGGAAATTTGGGGCCTTTAAAAGTAAAATATTAAAAATGTTGGATCAAGTTTTCTTTTTTTCCCCATGTGATATGAAATTGCGAAATGTGTATTGTTATCCTATTTTGTCTGGGTTCCTCTCTTCCAGTCTCCGAATGTTGCCTTTACAACTTCTGGTCTGAAACTTTAGATAGCCATGGTTTTCTTTCTCTAGCTGCATTTATATATCTATTTTCCCATGAATGGAGGAGTAGAAGGGCACTCATTTCTGCTTGAATTTCAGCAGTGGCAATGCTGATCACTGTGCGGGAAGCATGTGCTAATTTAAAACTACTTAGAGGATGCTACAATCCAGACATGTTGATCAGGTTGGATTTTAGAACATTCATTAGTTTTTCTCAATAAGCATTTTTGGATTTCTGTTGACTCTACTAGTTTCTAAGTCTCCTGTGCAGTATCATTGACCATTTGTCTGACTTGTACAGTTACTTTTTTTTTCTAAATATACAATTCTTCAAAGTTGTGTGACTGTAATCTGTCACCCTTAAATAAAAAATTGTAGGGAAATTATAGGCTAAACATGCTTTAATTAATGGTCTCTCTGACATAAATAATAAAGCCTTGATTTTGATCTTTTTCTAATGGGCAGCTGCTTGGAAACATCATTCCTTTTTCCAGCTTCTCCACTGTTACAGAAGATGCTGCAACGTTTATGAATTAAAAAAAAAAACCTTCAGCATTGCAGTGACCTGTAGCTGAGGCAATGTTCTTGAATGTGTACAGTCAAGATGCATTTTGCAATAGCAAAATATGATAGCAAAACTGCGCCAATTCAAAGAATTGAGCATCTCTCATCTTTTGGAATGTACATCATATGTGGAGATCTCACTGAATCCCATTTAAAGTTTGGATGAATAGAAGGAAGGCAGGGATGCATGTCAGCCTTCTTAAAAACATAACTACATCATCAAGACGTATCAGAATCATAAGGTAGACGCTTGTCCCTTTGGAGAGAAACAGCAAAGATTTACTTGTGTGGCCTGCTGTGTATAGACCTCAAAAAGCCTTTCAGGTTCCTTCTGACCTAGAATAAATTCTTCGTATTTAGTAGCAGCAAGGACTGCTAGCACCCTTCCAGCACCCTTCTGCTAGCAGAAGAACCAGGCAGTAACTTCGTAGTCCTCAACAAAGTCTTGAGCAACTATTACTGGGATATTATTTGACTGACTTTGTCCAAGAGATCAGTCTCTTCTCATTTACTGGGGGATGGAGAGGGGAAAGTTTAGCTGTCTTGTGCTTTTTAAAATCATTCAATGTTACATGTTTAAGGTTCTCTCTTGGGTGATAAAACACGAATGACTGAGCTGTCAAGAGACATGAATGCATACATCAGACCATCTCCAACCAGAGGAACTCTCGGAGGTGTAACAAGGACCACAAATGAAGCCATTCTGCTGTGTGAAGGAGGTGGCTACAATGTTGTTCTTGTAGAAACAGTAGGTATGTGTTTAGGGTTTCAATTAGCCTATTGTGATCTCTAAAGAAGGTGTGTTACTAGGTCTGTACTTCCATCCTTGATTTTGCTGATGCTTTTGTACATGATAACTAGTTGAAAATTAATGCCCGTTCTGTCAATTTTCTAGTCCTGTATGTTTTGTAAAAATTGTTGTGTTTCCTGTTGTCTCTGTTTTGTTAGTGGGATTTGTTAGTGGTGCAGTACTGGGACCTGTCATGGTTACTGTCATTAATGTGACTGAAAGCTTGGAATAAATGGTGAACTCTGGATTTAATTTTTAGGTGTGGGACAGTCAGAATTTGCTGTGGCTGATATGGTTGATATGTTTATATTGCTGCTACCACCTGCAGGTGGAGATGAATTACAGGTACTTTTCAGTTGCTCTTATTTATGTATTGCCAGGGACTAGAAAGAGAAACTTAAACCCAGAATGTATCTGTGCAGAAAGTCCATAGCCAATAGTGTTCTGTAAGTTACACTGCAACTACTGAAATCTTTTCAGTGTTTTACCAAGTTTCACAGTTAGGATCTGATATCAGCCCCTGATTTTGGAAGTGTTAGGCTGTAAAATTACGATACTCTGACTTATTTTGGCATATTTACTAGTTATATATTGGAGGGTGGCTTTGTAGTGCAGGAAAACAGAAATCAGTATAAATACGTTTTCAAACTTGGTCATGTTTTGGTTAAACTAAAGTCTCTACCTGTGAAATAGGTTATCATGTAAACTCCAATATCCATGTCTAGGGTTCTTGCGTCAAAATAGAGTAATAACTAGTAACAGCAGAGGCCATTGGTGCTACTCTTGCATGACTAGCTCATACACGTATAAAAAAGTCAGTAAGAGCCACTAGAAAGAAATAAAGCATTTTGACATGCTTTTTGTGATAAATTAGCATGTCACAGTCCTTCTGGGTATTCATGATTTCTCTCCCTGTTGCATTTAGGGTATCAAACGAGGTATAATTGAGATGGCAGATCTAGTTGCTATAAATAAAGCCGATGGTGATTTAGTTGTGCCTGCACGAAGAATACAAGCTGAGTACGTTAGTGCTATGAAGCTGCTTCGCAGACGTTCAAAGGTTTGGAGACCAAAGGTTTGTGTCCTTTGTTATGGTTTATGTGGGATTTTGGGTGTGGTTTTGTTTTGTATGATGGTGGTGGGTTGTTTGTTCCCCTCTTTCCTCCCCTCCCCCCTCCCAGTGCTGAATGAGTTAGGATTGTTGTCCTCTCATCTAGCTATACTAGTCTCCCTGGGCTCTTTGATCAAAATTTTAGTTCTGTTGTTTACACCATGCTAGAGTTGATTGCTGCTGTTTCTGTTTCACCTCTGGTCTCAGGGTACACTATATGAAACACTGTTCAAAGCCAGTCCTGCTCCCTATGATTTATGTCCTGAGCTACAGCAGACCTACTGGTAACATCATAGTGGTACAAGCTTGTCTTGCTTTTTATAAACTGTACATATCTTAAAATGTCCCATAAGCTATTTCTCCCTCTTTTATAACTCTGAAGCTCATGATTATTTTGTTCTTTCATGTGTTCATGTGCTTTCTTTATTGCTTTAATTTTATTTTTTTATTATTTCACACATAATGAAAGTTTTGGGACAAGGACCTCATCTACTTCTGTATGCAGTGTCTAGATTATTGGAATTATCATCCTGTGGGCCTTTAGCTTTAATGCAGTATTCAGTCTATCAAAAGGTTATGGTAAAGTATAGAGGAAAAGATTCAGTACTAATTTTTAGTCTGTGTATATAAAATAAGCACACACATACTCTCTCATTTTATTTAGACGTGTGTGTATAAAGGACCCTTTATAGACAGGGTGTATATATATATATATGCTTATACACACACCCTACCCTGGTATTAAAATTGACCTATTGAATTAAGTTTAAATCAGCAGGGCTGCTTGAAGGCTAGTCATCATTTTGTAATTTTTATTTCTAGATCTGAGGAGAGCTTACGTGATAAATGTGAGCCAAAATAACTGTTTGAGACAAGTGAATTAAACAGGTTATCAGAAATTTCTTTCAGTGATTGCAGTGTCTGAAAACTGAAAGAAAGAAAATATTGATATGTAGGGTCTGTATGCTATCCATTAGATTGGGGAAAGACAGAGAGACGCTTTAAACAAAAACAACAACAAAAAACATCCCGCCACAAACAAAAACCCCCAAACCTAACTATTCCATTTAAAGGATCATGTTGGATGTCTGAAATATTTTTGGCAGAATAAATTCCTAGTATAGAATGCATATGCAAAACCCAAAACATAGTCTGAATACATCCTTTCTGGAATAGTTTAAGTGCAAAAGACTAGCTGCCAGGAAATATCTACCAGAATACGTAATTAAGTCTACATTGAAGTAAAACAGCACCACTATAACTTTTAGCTAAAGAACTGTTTAAAAATATTCTTACTATACAAGCAGTTGAACAAGGCCTATTTACCCCAAATGCTGCAAATTTTGGGGTCCCCTTACAGTTGGTAGAATTCCAACTCTGAGACCTTTAAAAAAAGTAAGCAGCACAAAGCTGCTTATAGCTTCATGGAGGGTACTGAAGTAAGCTTGACCTATGCATTTCTTAATTTTCATACAATCATACTTGCTGCAGTAATTGAAACCTCAAACCCAGTAGTTACTTGCCTTTAAAAATTCTTCTGAATCGAACAGGTAATGCGCATCTCTGCCAAAACTGGAGAAGGTATCTCAGATATGTGGGATAAAATGACAGAATTCCGTGACCTCACACTCACAAGTGGCGAATTGATTGCCAAGCGACGGAAGCAGCAGAAAGTGTGGATGTGGAATCTCATCCAAGAAAATATGTTGGAACATTTCCGGAGTCACTTGGCAGTCAAGGATAAGATTCCACTTCTAGAAGAAAAGGTTCTTCGTGGTGTCTTGTCACCTGGGCTGGCAGCTGACCTGCTGCTGAAAGCATTCAAAGATAGTCTCTAAGCATTATATTCTACTTTGTTCTTATTAAGCGCTTTATGTAAACATGAACATTAAATACAGTTTTTGTATGTGTGGATTCAAATGTTTTACTACAGCAGACATTAATAGAATACCTATCCAGTACTCTGCAAGAAAAATACTGTAGGATTTTGTACATACGACAACCATGACAAATCCAGTCACTACAGACTTATTGGAAAAAAATGCATTTTAAAGTCTAATTTGTACACACCATAGACCCACTGATCGAACATCCCTGTCCATGTCAAAATGTGATTTGGGGAGGGTGAGAGAGAAAGGTTTGTGGAGGTGCAGAGTTTTGTTTCAATTATGTGACCATCTTAGAGCAGCTGACACAGCAGCTCTCCATTCTAATACAGCATCAGCTGTTGCCAATGTGTATTGCTTTTTCTTTCCTCACTTTGAGTGACAGCAAGAACATTGGACACCCTGGCAGCACCTGACCACAGTTTTAGTTTGAAATAAATTGTATGCATATAAATAGCATATAGTGGTGTTCAGTCCCTGTTTGGAAACTATAGTTAGTTATTATACACTAGGAGAAGGGAATTTTAACAATCTCAGTTTCTAAATAGATGTTGCAATACAAAAGCAAAATTTAGTTAGACTTTTTTAAAATGCAGACATCAGATGGAAAAATGTAACCCATGATGTTTTAATAGCAAATGTCTTTAGTAATAATGGTTTGAGGTTTTCCGATCTCAATTTCTTGTGGTTCATACGGAATGCCCTGTTGTGTTTGGTTTTTTTTTTCCCCACTCTCTTGTAGAATACATGGGTGCTTATACCCAAAAGTACCTTTCTGTTATTTGTTCTTTATTTCCTTTGCGAACAAATCTGGAGGAAGCATTTTCCTGATCCATGACCTAAAAAGCGGAGCTCATCTGGTATATACTAAATATGAAGGATAAAGTAGAAAAATGCTCCTTTTTGGAGACTTGACAGAAACCCAGTAAAATAGGAGGTTTTGTGAGTCTATTGTTGTTACATAAATTGACTTAAAATACTGGAAGTGATAATTCTTAGGAAATTTTGATTTTCTGAACACAGAAGTTATGGTGTCTTTAATTTTTATTTTAGCTCAGTTTCACCTGTTTGGCTTCTGAAGAAGCACAAGCCACACAGAGTTTTGAGTTCTGGCAGCCTATATCTGAATACTTCAGACAATTTCAGGATAGCAGTGAATTCATTTACTTAGATCTTTTTTTTTTTTCTTCATTTTTTTTTCCCCCCAAGATTATTTTCTTTTCCTTCCTTTCATCTGAACTGTAATAATGTGTTCCAACTATACTTACTTTCTCCTGGGAGACCTGTGTGCTTCAGAATTTTGATTCCTGTGTAGGTATAATTTATAGGTATAATTTTTACGAAAAAATGAGTGATTGTTGAAAACACTGAGGATTTTGTTTCCTTTGGTTTGTCAAAGTGGCACAAATTAGTGCAAAAGAAACCTCCATCCTTGATGCTAGCGTTTTGGTTGTTTTTCCCATTGTATGATGGTGTCTTGCATAATTTTCCATATACTTTTACTCTAAAGATAATGTTTTACTCTAAAGACCCTTATACTGAGGTATGACCAGAAAGTAAAGAGCAAACTGCAGGACAAAGTGAAAATAGTTTGTACTTAAAAGCAATGATCCCCATGTATATTTGCAGAGCAATACTAACAAAGAAGCATTGTGGTGTTTTGTGGGACATACAGTCAAGGCATTTCTTTGTTAAGAAAGTTTGCACTGGTGTAGTTGGTGTTGGTGAATTTCACCACATGAATTGTCAGAACTTCAGTGCTCTGACCCCATATTTCTATTTATTCAACTTTTCATCCCAAATGAGTAATCTGGGATCACTGCAATCAGTTACATAGAAGTATTTGAAGGATTATAAGGGGTGGCAGAAGCATAGTGACTTTGTTACGACTGTCCCGAGTGTTGTTGTGGAATTAAAATACATCACTTACAGTTTCTTTTCTATCAAAACAGCCTATATTGTGTATGACAGAAAGTTCCCCAAACTGAAAACAATGTCTTCTCTTCTTTCAGCTTTAAATATTAGATGTATTTTTATGGTACCTAGAAGAAATGGCAGTCAGGTGGAAAATGAATTAATGAGAGCAGCAGCATTTTAACTGGTGAGTTCTCAAGTTTTTGTAGTCCATTTGTTTCAGGTGATAGTTTTTGAGGTGACCTCATTTGTGCTTACCTGTTACATCAAACACTTATTATTGTCATTACTTTTGCCAGGGACTGCTGTTTTCCTTGTCTGCTATATGTGAGCTGTCAAGAAAGTAAAGTAGAACCTGCAGCTTTGTTTAAATGACAGCTGCTCAAACAGAATATGTTTTAGCACTTCCTCAGTATTTGTTTTCTGGACACAGATCTTTTGACCCACTCAAGCTATGGGCCATCATTATTTTCTCCTTTTGTTGCTTCTGTTAAAGTATCATTAATTTACTAATGTACTCTTAGCAGAAGACAGTACAATGGCTTAAGCAAGTTCTACTCTTCATGCAACTGCATTTTTTTCCTAAAGTAGAACATTAAATGAGAATTAGATTTGCCTTCTTTATGTCTTCATTTGTGCCTCATGCTTCAGTGGACAGAGAAATACCCTTATACTGAAAAGGGTCTTTGGAAATGTTAGATAAGGGTCCCTGCTCCCTTTTTCAGCGATTCCCCTGAAAAAAATTGTATTGTGCAAACTATGAACTGTCTCACGTAAGAGAATCACGTTGTTTTATAGGTTCTAAAATATTTATGTGATATGTTTTAGAGTCAACTGCTGTTCAGTTAATTGTGTAGTTTTGTGTATGTGCTCACAGGCTACAGAAATGCATTGTCTTCAGCAGGACTGCATAGCTTTAGATGGTAGGCTACAGTTTAGTAAACAATTCAGTATTTCCCAACATAGGGAAGAGCATTTCCAGCTCATCATTTCTAACTGTGGATTAAGTGGGGTAAAATGCATGAAAACGTTGTCATTCAAGTAAACAGGCTTTTGAGAAAGGATAGTAAACAAATCCATTGAGCAGGATGTTGACATATTCTTAGTTTCTAGAGTTGTTAAGTTGCTCTCATGTTAACAAAACCACAGCTACTACAGAACAGCATGAGCAAATTGTATAACTGTATGAGAAAATGATAGCAAGATTAAGTTAGTAGTTAGAGGCATGATACAGTAAGTCGAATTGATATGGGAGGTAAGGAACAAACACTTCAGATACACAAACTCATGTCCTATGAAGTCTTGCAGCTGTATGTAAGTGTGAAACTTTTCCCCAGGTCCTTGTGTAATAGATGTTGCTGGTGTTTCACAGCTGGAAAAACAAGTGTGATGAGATGAGGTGATTTACCCAGGACTCTGAAACAGGTCAGCAGAGTATAAGGGTTACAGTCCAGTCGTCTATTTTGAGCCCCGTGTATATTTACAGCCATGTTACTTAAGGTTGAAAAAATGCTCTTAGCAAGTTCATGCTCTCAGTATGACTTACTCCTTTCGTATTTAATCTCTCTTGTTTTCAGTGACGGGACCAAGTGACCCTTCTTGACTACTGTTCTGTTGTAATGTCCTGCTTTAAGTAATAGAAGAGTTTTACTTGATCTCTGATCTGCCCTTGTCTTTTGTAAATGCTTCCTGTTCTTGCATGCTTGTTCAGTCTTTATGTTCCTTCACATACATTGTTTCTTTCTTTGTGAAATCTGCTGTGTATTGGCTGTTTGTGGGTCTTGTGATTTTTGGAGATGGGGATTGAGCAAAGCTGAATGATACAAATGAACTTTTTTTTAACCTTTTGCATTTATCTTCCTAAAGTTTTCTTTCTTAAAATAATGTGGTAAGATTCAGTTATTGACTTGCTGTGTACTGGTGTAAACACATTTATTTCCTCTTTACTTTTTCTTACTCAGAGTGCTCTATTGCTTCCCCCTTGGATGCATAGTCAACAAGCAGCACTATCCATGAGTTAAAATGAGAAACAGTTTTACAGAATTTAGTGCTTCTGTAACTATTCCTGCTGGACTATTCTAAATCAGATATCATTTGAAGAATGAATGAACAGAAGTTGATGAAACAGGTATTTAAAGAAAAATTAGTGTGTTCCCCTGGAACTTATGATTTGACAGTCAACAGTGACTAATTAGCAGCAGGTATACTCTTCCAAAAACTAGTTCAACTAGTCCATGGTCATATTGCTTACAGTTTATTTAAAAATACACCACCACCACCACCCTCCCATGGTAGGACATTAACAAAATTTGTGCATTGAGAATAAAAATTTCAAAACTAAAAACTCCTCCGCAATTACAGTACATATTTAGAATGGAAATATGATAGACATAGTCTGTTCCCTGCTGCCATACTGAAGTACGGTTCAGCTGGTGAGCAAACAAGGAAAAGAGGAGCTAACATTCATGATTGTGGAGAAAGTACATTATGGAGCAGAAAGAAGAATGTCTTTTTCCTCTTTTTTTCTCCCATGGGAGCATAGGAATTGTCTTTAGACAATTCACTGGCAAGCTGCAGAAATTGTTGTGATCCGCAGTGTTTGCTCTGTGAGGTTTACAAAAATGATAAATTCTATTCCCTTTTCTGTCTCTTGGGTTTGTATGCTGCATGGGACTAGTCTAGTGCAGACACTTGTCCTTTGGAACCAGGTGGTTTTCTTTTAATTGTGCTCTTAAGTGGGGAAAAGCTAGAAGTCCTTGTAGTTTGTGTAAATGATTGTTTGCTTTTAACAAAGTCGTCAAAAGCTTCACATTACAGAGTGTATAATGAGATTCCTGTATTTTTCCTTCAGATACTATGGCGAAGTGATTTCCTCCTATATGTTACTTACTATGTCTCCTGGTAGAGTAGTATAAAAAAGCTACACAGCTTTTAATTTGCTCAAATACTCATAAAGTTATTTAGGGATTAACGATATTTTTGCTTTGTTTCTTCTATTGCAAGTGACTATTATCACCTAAAGATTATAACCGATATAGTTTATAATCCAAAGACAATTATAACTTGAGATGATTGAGCTGACCTGCACTGTGGCAGACTGCAGTGGCTGGGGATGCATAATGTATGTATAATGAGAAGATGCTCTCATTGACCATGTGACTTGTAGCATTACAAAGTCACACTGCTAAAGGTTTCTCTCAGCACTGAATCTGTGACACAAGGATCCTGTTTGTAGTTTTCTAATTGAAACCAGTGGAAGGGGAGAGTAACATTAGTTTTTATGACTTGTTGCTTAGCAGCACTGATCAGCAGAAGTATAACTTTTTTTCCTTTTCCTGTAACCTTGGTGAACCCAGGCTTGGACAGAGCTCACTAGCAGACAGGGATTTCTGAAGTCATGCATAACTGTTGTTTGGTATCTGTTAGCAGCATCTGAGGAAACTGTCTCTTCTTGACCTCTGTTACCTTTGCCCTTTAGTCTTCTTTCTCTCTTGCATCAAGTCTTAGAAGAAAATAGACATCCTAAGAAGGTGTGAAGGATGAGAAGTTTAGAGACAAGCCAGCTGTGCTAAGACGTATCCTGCTGCTTATTGGGAAAAGGAGCCAAGGTGGTTCCCAGATTGTGATGTCAGACCCTCCTCTCATGGCAGGAGAAACAGACTTCAGTCATCACAGTAAGGACCATTTTTATTTAGAGAAGCTTCCCCAGTATTTTTTGAGTAGGAAAAATAATCTGGAGAGGAAAGGGAAATCAGGGCACTAAGAATTTCCTGGTTTATATCTTTTAGGAGAGATTTCACAAACTGAACTAGAAAGGATATTGAATGTGTTTGAAAATTATTAGGGATCTGCATTGAATGTAGATACAAAGACAATTGTCTCCCTCCAGTCCCTCCCTTTTTTTAATCTGATCAAATCTGTCAGAACCTGTAAAATAAGCACAAGGAGGAAGTTGGCTATTTTGCCTTGCTTCTAAACTGTAAATTGTCTGACTGGACAAAGGATCTTTAGTGACATCACAAACTGCAACAATTAATGTGCTTTATCATGTCAGAAGGTCAGACTTGGACCTTTGACTGTTACTCAGATTCTTTCTTTTACTTCTAGATAGTAAGTAAGAAATCTCAGTATTTATGTACTTTTTCTGCCAAAAAAATTTAAGATCATGAGACATCTGTAAGCTTGTGGACATTATGTGGAAAATAATGCCTTGTCAGTCTGCTGGTGTTCTTTCCTCCCTCTCACCTCCTCTACTGACTTCTCTCACCTATCCACACTTCAGGAGTCATTGGCAGCTGTTAACAGCAGTACAGGTCAACATATTAAAAGGTCAGTATGTGTTTCACAGGCCTGTTACACTCTGGTGTCCCTTCTCTTCTGAAGTTCAAAGGGAAACTGCCATTTGGCTATCGTGGTCTCTTAAAATTCATGGAGAGGACTAATACTGTTGTTATTGCACAGTTGAGGTGAGATAGTCACTTCCACAAGAAACTGTCTTCTGTCCGATGTGTCATGTGAAAAGCATGGCAAGTGTATGGTATCTGGCACAGCTCAATAAACAGCAAACTGGAATGTGAATTATATTGCGAATATTGCTACCAATTATTTTTTTTTTTTAATTGCACAAGTCTTAACAAAGTGATCTGCCTGGAAATCCTGACAACTGTCTGAGACTAAGAGGAATGACTTTCCATGCACTTGCTTTTTTTTTTTTGAGCTGTGAATACAATTTGTCTGGCTGCAGTGAACAACAGCTGCTAATATTCATTATCTGCAGGACTCAAAACAAGTAACTGAAGTCACATTCTGAACTTCTGATTTACAGGAGGAGGAGGGAACTTAGGTCAAAATCAAGGAGCTGCTAAAACAGTTTCAGCAAAAGCAAAAAACTATTGTTGTTTGCAAGTGTTGTGATGCAGAATACATGACTGGTTCTTTGTGCACTGGCACTAGAACTGAATAGATTTAAAAAATTAACATTTCATATTTCAGATAATTAAAAGTGTTATCCTTTACCTTTTCTTTTAGCGGTCCGTTAGAATGTGGCATTCTCTTAGAAGCAAGAAAGTGTCTTTACTGTGAGATTCTTTAATGTTGGCACCTGCAACAATGGGGCAAACCATGGCCACTGTATAGCACTAACACAACTTTAGTTGTGCTCTAAGCCTCTGAATGTTCTACTTCTGTAACAAGATTAATCAGTTGTTCTGAATTATGATGTGTTGAATAAGCAAGTCCCAGTTTCATACTTGCAGGATGTGTATGGCTTTCAGTTTAGCTGCAGACACTGCTCCACACACCTATTTCCACAGCAAACAATTCCTTGCTGTGCACTTGCTCAGACTAGAAACACTCTCATTTCTCCATAGCCTGACATCAGGAAAGGATGGCACTGGAGCATGTGCCTAAGTGGGATTGAACAGGGCTCTGAGCATACAGATCGCCCGAGTTCTGTCCCATTAGGTGAGTCAGTTTTCCATTTTTTGGGGTAGTAAATTTCATACGCAACAAGACAGGAAATTTCAGAGCAAAACTGGAATAATTAAATAATCTTGGTTGGTCCACTGCCAACTCTTTCATCTTAGAAAACAGTGCTCTGGAGACATGCACAGGTCCTGTAAATGAAAGTAGTCTGGATAGCCCTCGTCTAACATTCTGAACGTGTATCCGTTCATGAGAATCCTAAGTGCAAGGATGTTTCTGTGGGACAGTTTGAATTGTTTTGGTTTTGTAAGTTCTTTTCTTTATTGGCTGCTGCTTAAGGTTAAGGTTGGATTAAGTGGATCCTCAGGTTAGTGTGGCATTTTTCATGTAGGTTGCATCATCAAATGACCATAAAAGATTTTTGGAAGCAAGACCTGTATAACTGCTCAGAAAGACAAATAATTTTACATTGAAAAGCTGAAATAGAGATTCAGATATTGCACAAGCTGGATGGAATTAAGGCTATTCTTTTTTTAATTTTTTTCGTTTCTAAATTTAAAAGCCGTAACATTTTCTGTGCTTAATCTAGAGTGTAGCAAACCACTTTGTTTACATGCCAAGAAATTGCAACAGATAGAATCAAATTGCTACAAATGACACAGGTAAATCTGTTTATCCTAAAAATTATTCCTCATTCAGCTTCTCAGTAACTTCATTTTCTACCTGATACTTGATAAAACAGCGACAGTGATTCACAGAGAAAACAATGGCTTAGAAAGTGTTCTGACGACGCTGCTGGAAGGGCAGCGAATGTCCTTCCTTCTCAGTTGCAGTACTCAGAGAGAGCCCTTAGATGGTGCCGTACCGCAGCGCTCAGCTCTTCAGGGCTCTGCTCAGTGTCCCACAGGGGTGGCTCTTCCACGGGGTCAAACTACTGAAGGATGCTTTTATAAACGGGTAAAAGGCTTCCTTAGCAGCTGCCAGATCTCTTCACCCACTGATCTGGGGCTACTGCTGAAATTTAAACTTTTTCAGTGAAGTTGTTGAGTAAAAGAAAATAAATTCCAAAATGTCGCAGGAATAAGTTGTAGAAGCAAAAGTGATCATCAGGGCCCATGTATTCGCATCAAGGTGTTTCACAGAGTCAAAGCTTTCTGTCCAGGAGAAGAAATGTTTTCGTGTCCTCTCCCCTCCCATTTCCTAAGTGTTATACCCAACCACTTGCTAAGTGATGGATATTCCTGTCCTTTATTTTCTGCATATAGAATCATAGAATGTTTTGAGTTGGAAGGAACCTTAGAGATCATCCAGTTCCAACCCCCTCCCATGGGCAGGGACACCTTCCACTAGACCAGGCTGCGCCAAGCCCTGTCCAACCTGGCCTTGAACACTGCCAGGGATGGGGCAGCCACAGCTTCTCTGAGCAAGACTCTTCCAGTGCCTTACCCACTCTCACAGTAAATCCATAAATTAATTTGTGGATCCATAGGTCTGAAATTTGCCATAGCTCAATCTGGAGAACATGGATAAGCTGTCTCAAGGCACTGTTAATTAAGATCTGTAAATGCAATCTGTCAGTAGAGACATACTAAATATTAAATTCAAACATAGATTTCAGTAACTGCTATAATTTAATTCTTATAAAACTTGAATCATGTCATACTTAAATATCTTTGTCAATAATATTGCTGTCTAGCTATCTATCTCTTAAACAAAGTGCTTTTAAATAATAGCTAAAGAGGTTTTGAGGGCATTTGAGAATCATCATGATGGAAGAACAGAGCTCACCCTGGGAACTTCCTCACACAAACATGGGTGTGGTCTTGTGGCTTTCAGGTTAAATATTCCATGCCGTGAAACTCACTTTCTTTATGAAGAACTGGGGATGCAGATTCAGGAATTTGAGTTGTGATGTCAATTACAAAGGAATTGAAATGGAATTTCCTTGAGCAGGATGGGTCTCAAGCCACAAAATAAGTTTTGTTTGGAAGCTGTTGGTGAAATTATGAAAGGGAGTTATGAGACAGCGCTCAAATACTGTATCTTTATCTAGCCTTTGGTTTTGTAGCAAGGCAGGAGAAAAGTGAAATGTTGAAACTAAACTGATCTCTATCTCTTGCAAAAGAGGTGACTGGTTTTTTTTCAAGGTTGAGAGTATAGCCTTCCTATGATTTTACTGTGTGCTTATACATGTTCCTGTGATTTGTAAATGGATTAGATTGTTTCCCACCTTTTACCACAATTTGTGGACGTTCAGCCTGGGAATTTTCCACCAAAGCAAATTAAATAATTCATGTTTTCAGAATGACTTCATTTAGTCATGACTTCTATTTATTTAGGGAGAGGGAGGGAAAGAGCTGGTGTTGTTACAGTCTCTGCTGTATTTTTTTAATCTCTCTAACTTCCTATAACCCAACTATTTTTTTTTTTGACATTTGAAATGTACCAGACTGCATAAACTGAGTATCCACTGTGCATTCTGCTTGTCACAGTAGTTTTCATCGTATGGTCTCTGCATGCTGTTACTTTAGGTGTATCCTTTGCCATTATGTGAATTAACATTACCTGAAATTCTGCTGGCATGTAGGTGAGGAAAAGTATTGGGCCTTTCTTTCTTGTGGGTTGAGAAACTCTGTAGTTGAAGTTGTGGTTGACAAGTTAAATGTTACTAGGTGGTGACTTGTAGCCTAAAGCTAGTGGCTGTAAGTTCTCACCTGTAGCTCTGCACAATGTGTTCTTCCAGCTGCAGCTGCATTTCTGCTGTGTTAAAATCCTTAAGCAGCTGCAGCAATGTGTCAAACTGATATGGCATTTTGCATCTTCAGAGCTCTGTTCATTCTGCTGAAATACTTGAGCTGAGTAAAGCACTCCACCGAGCTGAGAGGTGTTACCGTAACTTTACAGAAAAAGAAACAACCCGTGAGAGGTTAAAGCGACTTTCCCTCACCACACAGCAAGTCAGTGGTGGAGCTGGAATTACAGCTCAGGAGGTTCCTGGCTCGTGCTGCGGAGAAAGGTCATTTCCCAGAATAGTACAGAAGGTTCCCATTTGTTATTGATAATAGGGCAACAAAGGACTCTAGATGTATTAATAGTCACTGTAAATGTCCTGAATAATACATAATTAGCAACTTTGCAAAACTGGCTACACTGTGTTTTTCTGGGGCAGTACCACTTCCACAGTTTTGTCTACTGTACTCTTGAGAGGTGTTTTTGTTTTGGCTGTACTAACAGAACTTTATTTAAAGTAAATAGGCATGTTTACAACGTAGGTATAAATAGCATCCCCATTAACAATCAGATTAAACTGCATCTTCAACTCACCTTTCAGATAAATACAGCTCCTCTAGTGCCATCGGTACATGTTTGTGGGCCTGTGGGCAGCAGCCAGGCACTGTCTATCTAGGGAGAATATAGAGGTGATAAAGGATTTTGGTGGCAACATTTTCCCTGTACTGTGTAAGGCGGAGACAGCACTAGTATGCTTGGGCAGTGTAGGAACTGAAGTGTAAGCATAGGAGCCCACAGAGGTGCTGGATTTGGTGCTGGTCTTCAGGCCTTCCAGGGAGGAAGGCAAATCCCATCCCCACCTAGTGGGACAGGGGAGAGGATACTTTAGTGAAGGGGTTTTCATTAAGGTTAGGTCCCATTCTATTCCTCAGATGTGCCCAGGGCTGGGTTTTCTGGTTGATTTTGCTGGATCTTGTAGATATTTTTAAATCTACCTTTTATAAAATGTTGTTGATTCCCCTTTGAACTTACTTGCTTCAACAGTGTACTTACTGAAGGTCTCTGTTTCTTGTTTTTAATCTACATGAGTTATTTGAACTGCTGGGTTACTTAGCAAATTCAGAATAGTCACTGAGTAGTAAGTGTGAAGCTTGAGTTTATTTTTTTACTGAGCATCTAGAGCTATGCATCTGCAATTGAAAGAAGAATAAAATGGTATTTTCTCATAGCCAAGTCTGAAAAATGGCAGTGAATAATGGTGGGAAGCACACCATTCTCAAAACAAACCAGTAATTGAATCAATTTACCCTGTTTTGGTTTGAGTTTGGGTGAAGAGTTTCCAAACAGGCAAACACTCAGGATGGGGAAAAGTGTAAACCAAAAGTATAACTAAAGTGAAGAAACCAGAGCTCTACATGCATACAGAAATGAGAAGGGTGCTGTTTTCTCATCTTTATATCTGTGGACACACATGTTTGAATTAACAAAGCAATAAGAGCTTCATGTGCTGCATTTGCTTTTTTAATGCTTGTTGGTTGAAGTAATTGGATCTATTGTTGTGGGCACTGGGAATGCCAGCTTGGCTCTTATGGTCACTGACTTGTGAACATGACCTTCTGGAGGTCAAAACACTGGAAAGTTTGCTCTGTTTAATTTTCAGAGGTACCAGTCATAATAGTTATTGCTTTGAAAAAACAATGTAGATGTTCCCTGCTTTATCTAGCTTGTCCTATTTACTGAATTGTGGTGTGGTAGGGTTTTTTTTTTTTGTTTAGTTGGTTTTAAAACACACTTGAGTTTTCACAACTAAAGTTGGTTAAATAACTGATCAGAGATTGAACTGTAAATGTTAGTCAGTGGTTTTGAGTGGTTTTGATCAGGCTTCTTGCTTTCATTCTTCCTGGCAATCAAATGAACCAGGCACAGTCAAACAGTCCCACATAGGATAAGCAGTGTACTTTCAGTGGAAGAAAAAAACCCTCTTGTGATTGATGCCAAATGATTCATGGTAAATGCTGATGGCTATAAAATTTCAGCATTAAGTATATCTGCTTTCCCTACTAAGGAACACCCAAGTAAAATGTCCCACAAAAAAGAGACAAATGATCTCTGAAGAGAGTCTCTCAGTTTAGGCTCCTGGTCTCACCGTTTGGGCAGTACAAAGCTTGAGTCCTTATGGCAGAAAGGGAGGTTTCAAGGTTTGTGTGGTTTGTGATTTCTGGCATCAGATGGCTTAGTGATTCCTCTTGGTATGAATACTTTCCAAGAGCTAGGGGAGTTGCTGTCAGTCCTTAACTTTCCTCCTAGAAACCTGTCAAAACACATAGTATTTTAACACCAAGCATGACATGAAACAACCCATAGATTTTGTAATCCATCACCAGATCTGCTGCACTTACAGCAAATCATTCACGGCACAGGTGACTGGATTGCCTCCTGTAAGGTTTACATTCATGGATGGTTCAGATTGGGCTAGTTGTACTTCCTCAGACCTTCTTTATCTCTCTCTGAAAAACAGGTACAGCTACCATGTTGCACCTGTCAAAGATTCAGTTTGAGCTGACTTGAATGTTTTTTGTTCTTGCACCACACTGCTTCTTAAAAATGCTCACATTACCAGCTGAAACCTGTATCTGTTATAGTGCTGTTTGGAATCTGTGTTTAGACTTACTCTGTCTAGGTAGTAGTGATTTTTTTTCTGGAACTAGAAGAGTTTAGACCTCTTTAAACTTGGACTCCTATTTACTACAGATTTGAGTTTTTATGTCTTGCTAGAGAGCCTTATTTTTTTCTCTGCTGCTCTGTGGCTTGGTCAGGGTAAGCAGCATGCTGTATATCTCCTGCACTTGTTTGGAATTGATGCAGTGCGCTGTGTGTTGTACTCAGATTTACAGCTAAGGTAAAAAGAACAGCCACTTGTTACCATCTTCCCCCCCCCCCCCCCAATATGTCAAACTGCTCTATGCTCCTTCAGAAGCGTATTGAACTACTCAGAACCAGTGAAAATGTGCTAAAGAAAATGGCAAGCAGAGTCCTTAATCAATTGCCTCAGGTCTCATTTCCTTCTGGTTTCTGCATTTCTGACTAGCTTTTGACCAGGGCTTTTCACTGCTTTGTGATGGGCAAAAACTAAGGATACAAGAAGTTTTGCAGCTGGAGGAGAGAAGATGCAGTGCTGGCAAGATAGGACTCCCAGCTATTGTGTAAATAACTTCAAGAGCATAACTTCTTTTACAAGAGGCTTGCTTGGGGTTAAGTAGTTCAAGGCATTGCTCTTGGTCAGGATTTCAATGGATTTCAACAGGTTTCCGCTAGCCCCAACAAATTCATTTGGATCTTCTCTGCCTCCTCCCCTTATTTTTCTTTGATATCTCTTATTTACATGGTTTGGCCTTGCTAAAACTATCCATCCCTCAAGCTTTCCACCTGCTCATATTTTAAGATTCTCATGAAGGTGTATTTCTGCAATATTTCCTGCAGTGAACAGCACTGTGTACTGTTCCCCTTTTCCCTACTTCTTTCTGCAGATGGAAAGCTGCTAGAGCTGGTGTGAAATTCACACTCTTTTTGATTATTAAGAGCTAAATCCCACTTTTGCAAAGCTCTTCTCTCTCATCTCCTTCCACACAGTACCTTTACATCACTCTCTTGTTACTTATTTGTCAAAGGCTAAGAAATCTCTCCCTAGCCTGAAAGGCAGGTTCAATCCTCATAGTAAGAGGCACCTGACAGATGCAGCTCACTTCACCAGTGCTGGATGTGATAAGTGTAAAGGCATTGTTCAGCTGGAGTTAGAAAAGGATCCACACTATAGCCCCTCACCCCAAACTGACCATTTTGCTTCAAAAGATGTTGAACTTCTGTCATGCATCTGAGTGGCTGGTGTCACAGCATGAAGTCTTTATTTGTAGATGTGTATAAATAAAAATCAATCTTCCTCTACAAACTGTCAAACTGTATTTCCCAAAAGCTGGAGGATCTGCAGTCCATTAACTCTGAGTGAGCCTGAGTTTCTAGAAAGAGCACATTTTGTTCAGAAAGACTTGTTTGTTTTAATTTGGCTGCTGACATGGGCTGTCTGCAGTTTCTTTATGGAAGAAAAGAAAAGAGAAAATACTTTTAAAGTGTTAAAAAAAGTCACTGCACTGTGGTATTTTGTGTGTTTGCATTATTTCATATTTTGAGTAGAAGAAATCTTGTGTAGTTGAGGGCACATGCAATATAGTGGCAGCACAGACAAAATAAGGTGTACAGTCTGGGGATAAGGGTAGACAATTACTTAAGTAAGGTGTTAATCTTCTGACCTCTTTTGTGCAAGGAAGAGGGTAGATGACTGGAAGCATGTTCCCTGAGCAGCTGGTATGGCTGTCTGCTGTTCACCTTTCCAGGACGTGGATTTGAATTATGCTGTACTGTTTGATCATAAACAGGAAAAAGAACCATATTTTGAACTGGAAGTACCTCAAGGGTAACTACCATGTCTTATTTTTGCTTCAGGGCCAGGCTGTGAACCATAGTGAATGCATTTCCTAGTTAGGCTGCATGAATCTATCTTCTGACACCTCTCATGTCTAAAATAACTTGCAGCCTCTGTCAGAGCACAGCCATATTGAGCTAGCTGGTGAGAAAGTGTTGGGTTCAGGTCCTCCTAAAGCTCTTTGATTAGAGCCTCAAATGTCTGCCTCTCCGTTCCTGGAGAATCTTATTGCCTGTCTCAGGTATTACCACCTGAGTCTTGGGTCCTCCCTTTAATAACCTGACAACTTGATGGGATCTGGCACATACTGGATTGTCCATTATTAAGAGAAACTGCTTCTCAAGGACACCACAAGAAGATACACCAGTATGGACAAATGGATGGTATGTGGACAGGCTGCTGTCCTGTCTTGGTCTGTCTGCCTAGTGTCCCAGGTTGCCTGCTGGAGTTGAAAAGGGTGAGGCTTTCTTCTCTGCTGTTTCAGCACACTTAACTGCTGTCTCTGGCCTCTGCCTGTGGGTGGGAAGTTTCTCTGTGTTCTCACACCTTCCTGGGAGATCCTTCAAAAACCTTTGAATAGGTGGGAGGGAATCTTTCCTTGAAGGTAGCTTTCTTCATTGGCTATCCTATTCATTGCCAGGAAGGAAAGGGGAGGCAAGGCCACCATCAGATTTCAAGTTGAATGCTCCTTTGGGATGGCATAAGATTTCAGATTTTGCTTGACTGACAATATTAATTGCATTATTGGATGTTGCAGGTGCTTTTCCCTTTTACGTTAACAGGAAAGAAGTCTTCAGAAAGTCCCCTTGCATTGTTTGGCCTGTGACAAGAAGATTTGAGGGACTGAGCAGTCTTATGGTAGAAGCAGCATAATTAATTTGAGTTTGTTAAGACACTGTAACTTGTTACAACAAGCGGGCCACCCTCTTCAAGAACAGAGCAAAAGGAGACAAGGTACATGCACTTCCGCAACTACTGATGGGGTGGAAGTTCTTTGGCTTACAGTGTTTGCACAGTAAATTCAATGTCAACATACGTACAGGCAGCAGATCTCAGAGGACTTTAAGGTAAATAGCCTTTCGTTTTGAGGTTTCTACAAAAAGCTGCTTTCTTTGAGTTTTGGGCCTGTCACAATCTGGCAGATGAGTTGGGAGGAGGTAATCCCTGGTGGTTTGGCAGTGCCAAGAGCGCTTTGAACCTTGCAAGCTTTTGGCAGCCGGAGGACACTCATGCTAGAGACTTCAGAGTCCTGGCCAGTCTGTGGCTGCCAGTGACAGTTTTTGGTGATGTACATTATTTGCTTTCAGTTCCTCTCTTAGTGTAGCCCATGAAGCTAAAAAAGTCCTATGGAAAACAATTTTCCTGAGCTATACAGAATACCACCCCACCCATTTTGTTTTGGCTCCCTAAACATGGGAGATTCTTAGGTGAAGTCTCTAGCACCAGATAAGAGCCTGGATCTTGAAAAGCTATTGATTAAGTGAAAAAAAACCTAATGACAGCAATTCACATGACTTGTGCTGCCAGTCCAAATATAAAAGTTGTGGGACTGGCTATTACAGTGACAGAATCAAAAATCCTGATGGAAAACACCCTGTTTCTAAAGAATGCTCAGGAAAACCTCTCTGTGTAAAGGATATTTGGAAACCAGATCCAAAGGCAGTGTGTCAGCACATGGCCAGTAACACTCGTAGTCAGAAACCACAAATTCTGCTCCACAGGAAATTCCCGTGTCTTTAAAAAGTTGTCTGGCAGCAAAACATTCCACTGGCAGAAACCTCAGAACAATCCCAATTTCTCGATTCTTTTATCTTTTTAATTCTTTCTTCTGAAGTGTTAGTCAGTAGCATTTGCCCTGAGAGCAGGATACTGGCTGCAGCTGAGGAATGAAGGGGCTGATCGAGCAGGGTCAACCCTTTCACCACATAAGGAAGTGAACTGTGAGAAGAATTAGCTTTTCATATAAGTGGAAAGAGTCTGAGGAGGGCAACAGCGAAGATTACAAGTACAAAGTGGCCTCTGTTTGTGGCGAGAGCAAACAGTCTGGGATTGCCCAGCTCCAGGGCACCTATGAAATAGCTTGAGGAAGACTAATCAGGAACTGTTTTTGCAGTGACAGTAGTGAGGGATGAATTTAGTGTATCACAGCAGCAAACCAAGTACTTGTTTACTTAGTGGGTTTGCATATAACTTGTAGAACAACGTGGTGGAGATACTAGATTTAAAAAAAAAAAGACCAGCTTTGGTGACAACAGGTGAGCCCTGCCTCTGTATCTTATGTCTTGTCTTTTGCTTATGTCTCTCTATGCTTATGTCTTATCAGTCATGTTAGGACTAAGTCAGATGTGATATATTATGGAAGCACCAAAGAGGCGTTAGTTAATTAAATAGAGCTTAGAGGAAAACATGAGTGGATTCTTTTTTTCCTGTTAAATTCCTTTTTATGTAAGTTGAGCTGGGCCAGGATACTGGGACTGCTGTGTAGGGGACCTGGTAGGTCCACATGCTACCAGGACTGCAACGTGCCCATGAAGCTGCTGGAAGTCAGCAGCAACCAAGTGCTGGACCATCAGGTGGTGCATGAGGCCTTTGAGTGTGCCAAGACCATCCACGCAAACCTGGGTGCTGCCAAACCCATCTGCACTGGTGGGCTGACTTGCTGTCATCAAGCAGAGCTGCTGCAGCCAGGTTAAAGAAGGTATTTGCAAGAGTTTTAGACAGTAGGTACACAGATGTAGAATCACAGAACGGTTTGGGTAGGAAGGGACATTAAAGATCATGCAGTTTCAACCCCCTGCCATGGGCAGGGACACCTTCCACTTGACCAGGTTGCTCAGGCCCCATCCAGCCTAATAATTAAGTCTGCCAGTATCCAAACTCTGTGTGCCTGATGCTACACAGCGTGAGATGTGTGACAGCACGGAGGTAGGTGCCCATGGCTGGCCCTTGGGTCTGGCTTTTTGACAAATGAGTCAGTGTTGGACGATGCACTGGAAGTGCTGCTGCTGTGAGTGTTCAGGCAGAGCGCTGTCTTTTTGGCATAGGGGCTAGACCAGGCTGGTGTGGTTATTTGTGGTAAAATGCTGAAGGAGGCGGTGAGAGCAAGCCGAGGAAAACATGCTCACATTCATTCATGGAGTTATGCAGAAATAGGTTCTAAAGTAAGTCCCACTCAGCTGTGTGTGAGCATGTTAGTCACAGCTTTGACCCTCCTGACTGGCTTCCTGTTAAATCTGTTAAAAAGCAAATTCTTCAGTCTAGTGTGTGAATGAGTCAAGAAAGCATTTGATTTTTTTTTTGACCAGCCAGAAAGCAAAGCTTATTTATAGTTTTGATTGCATTAGGCTGTGCTGTGAACACTGGCATGAAGCTCAGAGAGCTCAGAGATAGAGAGCATTTTTCTATTCTTTATTTAAACGGGCACCTTCCCAGAGGAGTAACAGTCCAAAGTTTGCAATTCCGGTGAAATGCTGTCTCAGAGGTTCTGGAAAAAAAAGGTACGTGACAGAACTTAGAAGATTGAAAAGCAAAGTAGAGCAGAACTACTTGCAGACAATAGAGGATACTACAGGAGCTCAAAGTCTGTTTTCATTAACTATAGCCTAAATTGGAAAAGCTGTTGGGTTTGTGGTTTTTTTCAGAGTTGTGCTGTATGTTGTATGTTAATCACAGTTGAGAGGGAAGAAAATGGAACAACTAAAAAAAAAATCAAAACCAAAATAAAGCAAAACCCCCTCCTAGCATGGAACATCCTCTCCCACCACATCTTAAAGGAGGGAAATAGGCCACAGAGGCTTTACAAGGCTTCAGTGATGTGCCAGAGTATCACTGTCATCTTCCACTGCACAGCTGTTGGAGGGGTGGGTGTGTTCTTTAAGTTTTTGGTTTTTTTATTAATGAAACATTTCCAGTTGGTGTCCCCCATGCCCCGCTACTGCTCAGCTCTAAATTTACTTTTATTTTATTTTCCTTTGCTTTTTAAAACAGTGGGTACTTAAGGGCATGATACATGTAAATATAGCCATTGCTGTTGCACAGCAGCTGTGTGCACATGTGGGAGCGCAACAGCTGTATTTCTGATGCATTGCCTGGTGTCTAGCAACTGGATGGCTTCCTAGTATACATAGCAGTAGGTTCCTAAGAGCTACTAGACAAGCCCACAAGCCAAGTGAAATCCTGGTCTTTGTTTCAGATGTAATGTGTTAAGTCAGCCTCAGTTTGTCAGGACACATGCGGTCTGAGCCATCCTGCCTGGTTCAGTGCCAGCAGTGCTGTCCATACTGCAGCCAGAGCATGCTCCTGGGGAAACAGGCTTCTCCCTGCAGCCCCCAACAGGATTTTTAGGCCAGGATTTTTAAAAGCTGTTAGTGCATTTGGTTAGTAAGGATGAATTGCCTTAAAGGCACTCAATTTTCAGGGGCATTGAACCTAGGGGACTAAAGCTGGCCCCATCCCTTTTCCAGGGTCTCTTGCTCCGCACTCAGCCCTCAGCTGCCTCATGTCCAAGGTCAGCAGTCACTTACTTCTAGAATATTTAGATGCTTCACGGGTAGTGTATAAAACTCTGATGCAAAAGATGGTGCCACTTCCCTTGCAGACTATGCGAGTGCCTCTGTGATAGACAAGGACATCCCGCTTACTGCAGCTCCACAGATGCGTGGCAGTTGGCACACCTCCAGGTAGGAGCAGTCTCACTGGTGTTTTATTAGCTCTCAGAAAATATATAGCAGGGAAGAGGCCCGGCAGGCTCCTGCAGGGTCTGCCTGAGCGCTGACCCCTCCAGCAAGAGGCTAGATTGCTTTTACAGTCTGTACTTAACCTTGCGGCTGATCCTTGTCAACAAGGAGTCCAATTAGCAGTAGAGATGATGGTGGATGATATAATTCAGATGTGTGTCTGTTACGGGCACAACTGATGCATTTTTAAAACAACATGTATTTTAAACCATGGCTCTGCCATCCCCTCCAGAAGAATCCCTCTCTACAGTCATGTTTTACAGAAAATATTTTTTTTCCCCCAAAGTCTCTCTCACACCGCGTTCTGCTGGGCTCATGATGACTATGGCAGGTGTAGGATTATAAGAAATAATTCTGCTTAAAAAATGTCCACTTCTAAGTTAGTTAATTATTGATTTTTTTTAACATATAAGGCATGTTTTAAAAATACATAGATGTAAGATGAACACAGGGTGGTTCTTGCTGTCCTGATTTCAGTGGGGCTCCCCCCAAGCAAGGCCATGTTCACCAAACTGCTGGGTAAGGATCTGATATTTGAACTATTGGGCTGAGGAGGGCAAGGCCAGAGAATGCCATCATCCTTATGGCTGATCCGGCTCCTCGGAAGAAGTGTTATCCCCCTTGCAGAACTGATATGAGAGGACAGGGAGAAGTTCTGTAGCCATTCCAGGATTGTGTGCTGTTACTTCTTCATGAGCAGTAAGAACCAGTGCTTTCTTTCTCAGTTTCAACCACTGATAACACTTTCCCTTTTTACTTCACACCTTCTTGTCTTGAAGAATCCTTTCCCCCTCCCTCTAAATCAAGCCTGAATCTATTTAAGGTGAAAAAAGAGAGGAAGGAAAACTAAAAAACAAACCAGAATATAGCCAACCTTTTTAATTAGAGTATATTGTACTTCCAAACTGGATACACTAAAAACTGGCAATGCAATGTAAGATGCAAAGAAATATACCAGTTACTGTCAAAATGACCCTGTACAGCCTTATAATGCAAAAAGCTTTATACAATACAAATTTTTATTAATGTACACAAACCTTGACAGAATGATAGCTGAACATAATACAACAAGTAAAAAAAAAGAGACAGAAGAAAGTGCTGAGAACTTTAACTGAATTACCGAATGGAAAACCATGCTAGCTTTCCTTAAAGAATGCATGGTGAAAACAAGTATGAAATTACCTTCATGGTGGGGGGGAATTGATCAGAACTGTTGGTCATTAGTCAGTGGGGGGAACCTCTGGAGAAAGTTAATTTCTTTAGCCTTGAACTGCAAACCAGTTGTTTTACTAGGCAGGAGCTCTGATAAATACTGTATTTTTTTTCCCTTAAAAAAATAAAAACCTCCTCACACACTTTTCCTTACAGAGAAAACTTTTATAACTTGCCAGAAAGAATTAATCTATCCTTTCCAAAGTGCTAAACAAATTCTCAGGTATATTAAACATTACTATATCAGATACTGGTACAGCGGAACATTGTTGCATGGTGACAGCTCATTCTTGTTTAAACTGCCGTTTGGTTTACATAAAGTGTCCTACTAATATTCCTACATCCTCCTCCTAGACTTTACCTGTTGTACTTTACCTGCTGGTTTGGAAAATAAGCTTTTTGATTTGGAAGTGGTTGCTCATCTATGGCGGGGTCAGAATTCTACGCAATGGGTGCATTTTAAAGAGCAGGTATAGCTTCTGGATGCAGACTGCATATTTCATGCTGGCAAGCTACTCGATTTTTTATGTTTTGCATATTTACTAACCTGGCATTTTCTATTTTGTCTGTACTCTGGGGGGGTGGATGTGTGTTACCAGGAGTTCTGATGGAGTAAAGCATGGCAAACAGGGCCCTGAGTTAGGCAGGTTGCTTACACATTTGTACATACCTTGGAATAAACGGCTTTTCCTTACTGCTGAGACAGACAGATTTGCCACATGCTTGGTAGAACCAAAACTGCCTGCTGGAATGTAAACAAAATGGTGGGACTTCTCTGTCCTTTAATTAGTAACTCCAAATGCTGACCTCCTCCTATTTTGGGTATTACCCCCTTGTGAGTAGCTTCCAATATGTTAAGAGGACTGCACAGATTAGGATGTCCTCCCCAAACAGGAAGAGTTTGGTCATGACAGTGGAGAATGTTTGGCCATCTCAGTGCAAAACAAATGAAGGAATCTTGCAGACAGGTTAAATGATGAGTTTTGCATCAAAAAAAATTTCCTACACAAGTTTCATGTATAAACTAAGGAAGACTGAATTCTGTTTCTAGTTGTGTATACGGCTAAGAGCCTCTGGGGACAAGAAATGCCTTCCTGAACTGGGGCCTTGCTTTCGTGCTGTCAAGAACAAGGGGTTGGGCTGTCGAGTCCTCCCATCCCACAACAGCCTGCAGAAGCCATTCCTTCAGGACAGCATGGAGGTGGGTGGATGGTGTGTAAGATGTGACTCAGGGTACCTCCTACAGCAGCTTGGCCAAGGGACAGAGAGGGGACTCTTGACACAAGCTGGGTCAGACATTCTAATTCCTGGTGAAAAGACAGTGAGATCTGAATCCAAGAGCTGCTATGGAAAACAATAATCCAGTAAGAAAACATTCCTGTAAGTCATCTGATAATTTTGAAATGTTTCATAATTTATACTTCCAATTTTAATGCAGAGTATTTTTAATCCTGATCTTCCTTCCTGGATATTCAGTTGTCTAAGAAACACAAATCCATTAACAGTCAGTTAGCTTCTAGGAAATTAAGATTGCTCCTGGCTTTTTGTGATTAACAACGGTTATACAACCAATCCTCATCTGCTTCTTCCTGCGATAAAGTGCTACATAGAACATGTCATTTTAATGACCATGAGTAGGAGTGTTAAATAAGTATAAAGTTAGCTTCCTAGCAGTGTCCACTCTCTCTGCCATTAACAAAAAGGAATAAAGTATTACTAATAACATGGAGGATAGCAACAGGACTGAGAATTTGCAAGTACTGTTAAAATACTGAGGGTATAAAAGAGAACTGTGTGGTTCAAACAGCATCTTTTTATAGCTTTATATTTCAAAGAAGTTACCAGTACCTTTTCAAATGAACAGTCATCTTACCTTCAGCCCACATTTGGGATATTTTCTTTTTTTTTTGCAAGTGAGAAACAAACTAGTGCAAGACTAAAGCACTGTGCAAAACTGCCTTTTTTTTTTAGTCTGAGTATTTATACCCAGAATTTATTCATACCCTTTTTTTAATCCCCTTGTTGGATTTTCCTTTTTTTTTTCCCCACCATAGGATTCTAGTTACACAAGTTGCTCCTGCAAACTAAAAGGTAACCACTGCATAATACAGTATATATATATATATTTATATGCCCTTTTAAAACAAAAGATGTATGCTATGGCCCAGAGGTGGGTATTTGTTACACCTGTGTAACAGTTAAGAACCAGGCCTGCTGTGTGAGCATGTAGACTGCACACACTGCATCTGTGTGCACGTTTCATTGTCATGCTCTGATCCTGCAGTGCTGAAAGCAACTTTTTCCTCCTCAGTTCTACCCCAAATCCTCAAACCTTGACAACTGAGTGAGCAGAAGGCATTACACAACTGAAGGAAGCTGCAAACAGCGCTGAAATAATAGACCAACCCACTCTTGCGTTGGAGAACCAGGCGTTACTCCTTCCACAACTCTGCAGTTCAGGGAGAGATGGAAGGGAAGGGAGGGAGCATGTGTGTGAAAAGGGGAAAAGAATAAGAAATAAATAAGCCAGTACAAGGGATGTGCAAAAGCAATGTCATGGCACGCTACAGGTAGACTCTCTTCCACGCACCCGCGCGCACACCAAGCCCCAAAATAAAATGCATCAATATGTAATCTTACAAGTGCTGATTGCCATTAAGGACACTCTTTTTTTTTTCAGCTTAACAAGACAAAATAGTTTCTTAGATAAGAGTACTGGGAACATGCCTCTGAAGGTAGAAGTATGCAGCAGGTCACCTCTTGGAGATTTAATAAAGCAGCTTTCATGTCAATGCAATAAGTATACACACAGAGCCATTTTCTAAACCTCACTAATGATATAGTACAAGTGTTCGTTACCTCTTGGGTCTATGTTTTGCAGCAATGTATACCTGCTGGGTTTGTTGGGGTATTTTTGGTACAGAATGTAACTGCCCTCAGACAGTTTCTGCCCTTTCTGTTAGTCCAAGGTAGGCAAGGAAGGAGTGTTTAGGTGAGGAGGCACCTCCCGGTGCAGTCTCAGGTCTGGGTGGATGGAATGTGAGCTCGTAGTGGTTTTTGGGGAAAAACATTGTTAAAGGAATAAGGTGGGCATACTCTGAGTTCCAGTATTTATCAAAGCACAGGGAAGTGCCATTGATGGCCAAGGCTTTCACTGCCAGGTTTGGCTCTGCCCCGCTGCCATGTGCAGCTGACATTGCCACTGTTTGCAAAGCCTGGGAGGCAGACATAACTGAGAGGGGCGACAGGAGGTTTCTGGAGCTGTTCACTGGTAGGAGCGGACTGGCTTCCTTGGAGGTTGAATACTGGCCCTTCTTCTCCTCTTCAGAGCAGTCCCCATTCTGGTGCTTCTTCACATGGCGGCTGAAGACAAAAGGGTGGGTAGTCTTGAACAGGCACTCGTCACAGCTGAAAGTCTGGCGCGGAGCATGCTTCAGTTTCTTGTGCAAGTTGAGATTGTCTTTGCGTTTGCAGCTGTAGCTGCACTGGTCACAGTGAAAAGGGCGCTCACCGGTGTGGACACGCACATGTTCAATCAGCTTGTTGGCGGTCTTGGACAGGTAGCCACACTGGTCGCACTTGTAATGGTTGCCAAGGCGGTGTTCTCGGATGTGCATCTCCAGCTCCAGCTGATTGGCTTTCACTGTCTGGCAGATCCGACATTTGTACTCCATCTTGTAGTGAGTCTTCAGGTGGCACTCCATCGCTGTGGGGCGGTTAGTGGAGTAGATGCAGAATGGGCACCTGGCAACACAGCAAGGAAAGGCATGGACAGAGAAAAGAGAAGTCACTCAGCTTGAAGACCTGCATTCCTGGTTTAACCCTGTCACTCAACCCCTCTCTGACCTACTGAAGAGGGGAAAAAGGCACTTAGCTCTCCCTGTGGAGCCTCTTTCGAATACTCGGTTCACCCTGACACATTTCTGCTTAGAAGAGTTTTGCCCATCCAATGGCAATAGCACTCACGCATTCCTAGGAAAACACTGATTCACGCTGAAGGAGCATCCCTTTAATCTTCTGGCTTACCTTGGTGGGGAAGATTCTGCAAAGCAGGCCGGGTAGTGCAGAGTGGGTGACTGATTCACAGGTACTTTGTGTAACGACATTCCTAGTGTCTGCACGAAGTCACTTTGGCCATTTTTTCCGTTAAGAAGTGGTTTAAAGTGAGTGTTTACAGATGAGTATGAAAGCAGCTGTTTAAGTAAAGATGGAATAAATTTGTAATACCACATGTACAGCAAAAGCTTAGGAAATTCCTCTTATGTGACCTTGAACAATAGGCTTGCTGGGTATCCTGCTAGGAGCAGCTGAAAGCCAGTCTGTTAAGCCAGTCTGTTAGGATGTTTTGTAGGGATTCCCATTTCTGGGAGTTGATCTAGTCATGCTCAAAGGGGGCCTGTGCTTGGCAGCATTTGCCTACAGCTGCCTCTGCCACGGCAGGAATTGTTCGTGTGTGGGAACAGGATGTGGGCTCTGCTTACTCACAGCGGCAAGCGTCCGGACTGGGGTGGATGTGGCAAAGGGCCTCACCCCTGGTTCCTGAACCAGGAAGGGGCTAGAAGGCTGGAGGAGGGAAGCTTAAAAGCTTGGAAGGAAGCCTGAGCTGACCAAGCCCGTACACCAACAACTCCCAAACATACCTGCTTTTGCTTGATGTAGCTGAGAGGAAACTGGTGAGGACAGCTACTTGCCAGGGATCTCTGCTGTGCTAAACAAAGCTGCTCCCTTCCACAGCTAACTGTGAGCTAAAAGAGCAGGTCTAGATAAAGAAATACAACTGTAACTACAGCACCTGGCTGCTGTCTTACAATTGTCTCCACTGCCGCTGGTCCACATTAACAGTGAGGCAGGTCTGCCAATTGTTTTCTAGCATTTAACATCATTTCCTAGCAGAGATCCTCTCTCTCTCTCTGTGTTTTACCTTGCTACAACTGGTTGCACATACAATTATAATATTAATTACCTGCCAATCAAGAGCACAGTAAGTAATACAGGAGGACAAACAGATACTAAAACATCCAAACACTTTTCCTGATGCACATCAAGCACTCTGATCCAGAGAGGGAGCCTAGCACTGAGGCTGCTAACATAATCAGCTCTATTGCAACAGAGGACTCAGCTGTCTGTGCACATATACCTCTTCTGGGCTGGGTGATCTCTGGATCAGAATCTCAGATTTTGACCTGGAGCAGGAGGAATCATGTTTTTTCCTCTTCCCCCACAGCAAACAGGAGACAGAAAAATACAATTTATTTAGATCTCTTCAGGCTCTTCTGGATGCCTTAAAAAAAAAAAAAAAAAAAATCACAGCTTTTTCTTAGGTGCACCTTTCAAGGCACTCAGTTGTTACTTGAGTTGGGCAGGAATAACTTCTGTAGACTGAGAAGCCCATTCTGTCAGGAAGGCCTGAGTCATAGGTCATGGTTTTTCCTTGATAAATAGAACAGATTCTGTGCAGCTTAACCCAAAGTGCATTAGACAACTGGCCTGTATATCCAAGACAGACATCCTGCTGTTCTGGCACACTACTTGTTTCTCAATCTGGTCATCTTCCCAGATTCAGTCATCACATCTCAAGTGACCACAGATCCCAGTTCATGCAACTACTGAGCTGGAGACCAGATGCTGCCTGGCAAACAAAACCAGTTTTCAAAACCTGCAGTGCAAACTGATTGAGCTACTCATGGTAACGTTAACTGTGGTGTTCTCAGTCACAGTGAACTGAAAACATCAGTTTGCTTAGCAAGAGAAATAGAAGCAGGGAGCCCTGTGCTGAACCCTGCCTGGGCATGAAGTGGTTCTAGCCTCTTTTCCTGCAGCAGCTGGAACACAGAAGAGGGATGTGCATCTTGCATAATTGTCACATTTCCTGCCCACAGAGAGCAAGCATATGGCCCCAGCAGTCCCTCCTTCCCTCAAGGACCCAACTTTGACATAAGGGCACACTCATTCTCTAGAAACACTGTTCTGCACCAACAGACACCATCTCAGCCAAAGCCAAAGGGCTCTTTTTCTTAAAAGAGTGTATTACTTATTACATGTTAATTTATACAACACTAATCATCCTGGGGCATGCAAACCAAAGCAGAAAGCAGCCAAGTTATTAATTCTTGGAGAGGACTGACTTTATTAGAGCCTAAAAGGTTATAACCTTTAAGGGTATAACTTCATACCTAGTTGCAGAGATCGTACAGGGTTTAGTTTCTTTGAGCTAGGGGAAGAATAGAGCCTGCGCTGTGTGCTCTCCTTTGCTCTGATGCCTTGAAAAAAAAGCCCCTCTTAGTCTACAAACAAACACCTCTGTGTAGTGCTCCATCATTCTCTGGAGGACACATCACATATTGTCTCCTGTTTGACTTGAAAAGGGAAAGGATCATGGTTTGCTAAAGCTCTACAACCAGTAGATACTACATCTGCTGTTAGGTTACCCATCTGCTGTAAAGGTAGCAGCCTACACTAAGGACTGGGTTGAGTCACCCCAATAAAAGGAAGCTCCAACTCTGGATTATCAGGCATTTAACTGACCCTTCCTAATTGACTTCCTTCTGTCCTAGCCGCACAGTATTAGAGGTGCTTAACACAGTAAAAGTTTGTGTACTTGCTTTCCTTACTTGAGCCCACCGGTGGGGACAGTGTGGCATTTCTTGTGCTCCAGTAACTGTTCAGGTGTCTTCATGAACTTGTGGCACACATCACACTCGAACATCCGTGTGATCAGGTGGATTTGCAGATGGCGCTCAAACATGTTTTTCGTTTTGCAGACAAAGTTACAGAAAACACATTCGAAGCCTGGAAAATAAAGCAGTAAAATGTATTCCTTATGTTGGGGCCAGACTGACTGCGTAGAAGGTGACGAGTCTCTATTTGTTTAGCAGTGTTTTACCTTTCTCTGACTTCTCTTCAGTGTTCACTGAGGTCTGACTACCAGGCACTACTGAAATGACTAGCAAGTTGTTTGAACCCTTGTTTTTTGGAGTTATGTCTGCATCTTCTTTGCTGTTGGCAGAATCACTCAGTGCTGACAGTGAAGATGAAGATGGACTGTTAGATTCGCTGGGTGTCTTCCTCTCTTCAGCTGAAAAACAGAAGTAAAGAACACTAGTACAGCAGATCAGATGAAATTTCAAAGATCCCATTTTAAATTTCGGAAAAATATATTTAAAGTTAATTCAAACATGCTTATAAACAAGCCTGAAATTAATTAATCTGGTAAAATTAATTTGGTAAATTGCACCTCCTTCCTTTTTATTAGCATTTACAACGATACATCTCTCAGTTTATCCTAGAACTGGGTGTGTCTGTAATGGCAGTGGGAAGGACATGTGCAACTCTACCTCATTACCAGGCTGAAAATATCTCCAGAAAACACTTTGGTTAGCGCAGAGTTCAAAAACAACAAAAACCTTGTGACCTAGAAAGGAAGCAGAGCTTCTGTAGCTTTGGGATGTGGAAACCAAAAGTGCCTACTGGTCCAAGCTAAACTTCCCCTTTTTTCCGCTTATGTGGGTCCAATAGCTAAATCTGGGAGAAAGGGTGAAGGAGAATAATTTCATTCACTGTACTGAGGAGCATCCTCACTAATGATTATAAGAGATAACAGCTTATTTTATTGAAGATAATTAATTTTAAAAATGTTAACTGGATCTAAAACTGAAACCCATTGGTTTCTTTATGTGTGCAATAAATGCATGAAGTTCAAATCCAAACCCTGTCACACACTAGAAATGAAGCAGAGGTGATAGTTATCATATGAGAACTGCTGTGAGCCAACGTGCAAATTATTACCTCCCACCTATGTCTTGGTTTAATCAGAGCTGTTTTAAAAAGAAACTTTCCTACAACTTCATATTCTCCATGTGATCAAAAGCCTCTGCAAACACCAGTCCCTGTGTGCCTAACTTTAAACTGATGAACGGCACCTTTAAGTCTAAGATAAAAATGTAGGAATGCACTAATGAAATCTGATGACCCGAGCTGTCAATAGGGAGGATGACTGGGATATCATATAGAAAGATTCACTGACCTTGGGGACCAGAGTAATAGAAATGGAATGAAATTTAATAGCACAGAGTACAAGGTTATGACCTGGAGGGCCAGTAACAAGAATTTTTGCTACAAATGAGGAGTGCTTAGGTTGGAAACAGTCAAGGAAAACAAAAGAAGAATTTGAGCAGAACATGGGATGAATATGAGCAATCAGGGGAGTCTTCAAGGAAGGTAAATATGATCACAGAATGTTATTGCGTGATTTATTCCCAGTAGCTGCTGCTGTTTTACACTGCCACCACTACTTACTTCACTTCACCATGTACAGCTGTGATTGCATATGTCGAACAGAGATTCTAACAAGAACATATGCAGTGAGGGATTGGTACAGTGAGAAAACTGTGTTTCATCTCAGAAAAGGCTCCATGTACATTTAGAGGGGAGAGGGTCATTCTCTATGAATATACTAAGGGAATAAATACAGTGGTAGGAGGGAAGAAAGGTGGAGGAAGCAAGAGGCGGACTGCTGTTTCAGATAAAGGAGTGTTCTGGCACAAGAACAACGTGCATGTATTCTGCTTCTCAGTAAGACACACTGGAAATTTCTTAAAAGTCCCTAATCTTTAATGCAGAAAAATCTGCAGCTGCCTATCTATAGAAGTAGTTGGTTTAAAACAATTACACTTGTTTGAAGACGTATGCCAACATCCTTACAAACAGGCCTTTTATGACTTGCTAACATCACAGGGTAAGGGACTGGAGTCGAGTGACCCAGAAAATCCATTCTATTTTTCACTCTCTGTATTTGCCATGTGTGTTAAGCACTTGGCTGAATCACCAGCTGAATGGCTTGGTTTGACAGGGTGAAGGAAGAACACGGGAGTTTTTTCCCAGTATAAGTTTTTCACATGTCTACAGGTGGCATTTCTTATTCGCCTTGACTTCCTATATGTGGAGTAAGATGCAAACATTATCGGGGAGCAGTGCTGAGAGCTATGCTAGCATAAAAACCCTTGAGAGCTCTCCAGTACTGTGTTTCTGTAGTTACATTTAACTCATGTATCTGTGAGCACAACAAACTGCATTCTTCTCTCCCTTCTCCATCCCTCCCTGTTTTCCCAATTTTATTCCTGGTAGGACAGGAAAAGCAATTTAGCAATGGAAAAATTGTGCTGGATGCAATTCAGGTTCAGTATTGTCAACAAAATTGCTAGTAGGCTTGTGGCAGCAAAATGCTCCTGCCTGGTGTTGTAAGAGAAATTAATTAAAAGGATTCTAATTTTCTTCTCCTTAAACTATGCCAGACTTCATTAGTTGCACTAAGCATATGGAGCTTGTTTGAAAACTACTATTGCTCTTCTCTTTGGCTATTAAGTGAACAGGGCCAGGGAGAGAACACGTGACTTGTTCTGTTATTTAATATAAAGTTACATTTATGGTATTGCTGAATCACAGTGTCAACTAAACATCCGCCTGAGATTCCAAACTGACAGACTGTGGAGGCAAACACATAGAAGAGTGAAGCTCAACATATTGTGTATTTCAAATTTGCAGCCAGGTATGCACAGTTAGCACTCAAAGTCACCTTATCACCACTGAAGTCAGACCAGGATTTTGATGAAATAGCAAACCAGTCAGAAAAACAAACGAAATATGCTGACTTCAGTGGGGAGGGGATTTGCAGGATAAGGGGAATAGCAAGAATGAGGGCTAAGTAGTCCTTCATTTATTTTACTAAGCCTGAAAATTGATCTGCACTACCAGATTATTTGCCTGGCTGGAGTCCAATTCACTTTAACTTTGAGAGATCAGGCCTTAATTAGCAAGCATTTCAGTGAAAGTAGAGTGCTAATGGGAAGTGTGAAGGTTGCACCTAAAAAGCAAGGAAGAGAGAGATCACTGCAGCTGGGAGAGAGGGATCATCACCTGTGTGCTTGCTGTTGACATGAGCCTTCATATCTGCCTCTTCCATGGTGACAAAATCACATGCTGTGCAGCAAATGGAGAACATCCACTGCTCTTTATCCACATGGAGGGACATATGACTGACAAACTGGACATTCATCTCGGTCTCAAACCCACACACATGACAGCTGCAGGCAGAAGGGAATTCAAGAGTAAGAAACATTAAAGCCCAAACCGCAAACAGAAGCGTACTGCCTTTCCCTGAATCTGCAAGAAAAACTCACTGCACAGATTTTTTCTCTTCCTCACTGTTGAATGTTCACTGCAAAATTCATTTGTCTACTGAGTTGCCTTTGAACTGATGGCCATGCCAGTGTGATTAAGGGCAGGCACAACGCAACAATCCTGTACATGCTATAATGACGCTAAATAATCATAAAGTTAATTAAAAACTACAGATTCCAGATGCTGCGCATCACCTAGCTGATTCCTTTGGGCAATAAGAGGCATTGCAGCTCTGCCAAGATATTTAGTATGGCTGATACACTGACAAACGGAGAGCTTGCTGCACACTCCAGGAGTTATTTTCAAGCCCTGGAATGGTTCCCATGCCAAATTGGGATCTTGTGCAAAACTGCCTGGCAGTTTCAGTGTAAGCAAGTAAAAATGGGTTCAAACATTTCTTATGCTTGACTGCAAAACAGCAGTCATCAGATATGCAAATAATTAGAGGGATACAGATTTCACAGCCAGTGCATAAACACAGGGATATTGAGAGGCAACGGAAAGAACCCTTTAATTTAACTTTCTTTGCAGAGTCCTCCTCTTGCTTTGATTAGGCCATTTAAAACAAGCCAAAAATATTTAAAAAGGCAAAAGCAAAATACTCTAGGGTACTATTTTGCTTTCCTAAGGAGGATGGACTGGATAATCTAATCCAGCAGGTTTTATTCACTTCTTGCTTCTATGATTTTATAATTAAATCTGCCCTTGGCACTTTGACTGAAAGTAAGAGTAATTTGGTAATCTGGTTGGCCACTGGAGTGCAGATCACAGTTTGCAGAGCACACAACATTGTGTGCAACAAGAAGAGTGTCCAAATATCCATTTTATCTGGGAAATTCCTTTTAATTTTTCAGGCAAATGCTCATAAAGGTTTTCTTTCTTTCATCATGGTGGTCACTGGATGTATATACATCTAGCAAATGGAGGAAGTGCGTATATCGATATGAGAATTCTTACTATGTTTTACTATTTGATGGCATAGATTCAGCTAAAAACAATGGAGCTGTCAGAGGCAACTGGAAGCACAGTGCTTTAGATTTGCCATGAACCCATGCAATGGGATGTTTCCAAAGACAAAACTTAAATGAACGTTGCATAAAAAGTTAAAGAGGCTTTTAAGAGTCCAGCTGCCTTACAGAGCTGTTCAGCAAAACCAACCCACACCAACCCCCAGAGTTTCTCCCAGTGGCCAGCCAAGTCAAACAGCACAAGGCAGCCAGCTGGGTTTTGCTACTAAGCTCAAATCAGATATGGGCAAAATAAATAACTTTCATCACAGTTCTGCCCTGTGACACCAGAAGGGTGGCCCTGTCCTTAGGAGGCACATAAGACATTCCAGTTCCAGTGCCTGGTGCACAGCCCCTATCTGGGTCCTCACCTGTAGTAGTAAGGGTGCTTCTTTCCATCGCTGCCTTCAGAAGTGACAGCACTGACAATGTCTTCAGTGTCTGTACTCACCAGCTTCACAGAATGGACGGTCAGGTGCTGGTTCAGATTAGCACGGCACTTAGCAGCATAGGGGCACAAGTGGCATTTGTACTTTCTCTCTTCTGAAAAGAAACAGAAAATCTTAGATGTATACTTCATTTTGAAGCAAGCTACTTTTAAAGCTGCCAATAACCAAGCATGCATTCCTTTGGGCTTCTCCAACCAGCTTTCAGAATGAGGTACTTTGGGGGCTTGGCTTTTTGGAAACTTAGAGGAATTCACAGCAACTACTCAGAAAAAAACTAATTTGGAGGTAGTTTAGGGCTGTTTATTTTTAACTTTCTCTACCATTTGTAGTCAGATAATATAAAACTTTATAAACTGGAAAACTGGGGCAACTGCTGCTCTGAGAGCCACAGAAGAGCCAGTAGAGAAACAGGTCAATAATCTACAACTACTTCCTTTGCCTAGCATCTTTTATTTGATTTTTTTGTCCACTTGAGGTTGTCCCTGTGATCAGTCACAGACAGGTGATGGTTGAGGATTCTGTATTAAAATCTTAGGGTTAGGAAGGAAGGGGACGCTGTATCGTTAGGCCAGTTCCGAACACAAACTAATAAAACCCCCTCACTTTGAGTTGAAGAAATTAAAAGATTAAAATAACCAAACATTACATCAGCTTTTACAACCTTTCCCTTTGAGGAGCTGCTGCTCTAAATTTGAAATACAATGCTACAAGTGTTAGGGGAAAGGCATTCAATATAGCAGCTATTTGAGTAAGGAAACCCCAAGACACCATGGAACAGAGCATTTGAATTCTTTCAGCAAGGCTCTACTAGGTGCTGCAATGTACACTGCCACTATACTCATAATATTTTTCAGCACTGAATGAGAAATTCTTGCTTTCAAGTCTTATTTTGCGCAGTGCACCTCAGCAGGCTGACAAGGTACATCTTCTGTATAAAAACTCTTGGTCTCAGTTGAAGTGATTCACTTTAAGAAAGTTGGTATGGGGTAGAAGAGCCCCTCTTCCTCTCAGAACTAGATGATGAAGGCAAAGATGAGTGACAGATATCAAATCCTTTCGGTTTTACCAGATCTGAGACACCAAGGCCAAATCATTTGTTGTTCAGTGGCACTTAAAAAGCTCATCAGGTGAATGTAAAAGAGGCTGTGCCTTCTCTTAAGAACTCCATTAACAGGTTGGTTAATCAGATGGCATCTAGAGGCTGGTCTACTGGAACCTGGACAAACTGGAATTTACACATTTTGTAAAGATAAATTACAAGTGGGCTGTAAAGAAATAAAATGTCAGTTAACTCCCTGAACACCACTCTGACATTCTGTCCTGGTTTAGCGCTTGGCTCTGCTGTACATGCAAGGAGCCGAGGATGGCTCTCACACTCTTCTGCTTGCATTCTTCCCCCTCCACTCAAACAAGCCATGATGACTTCCTCAGCACTGTAACAACCAGCCACAAAGCATCAGCTTACCTGTGTGCAGTGAGAGATGCCGGGACAAAGTCTGCTGTCGACCAAACACTTTTCCACACACATCACAGGGAAAGAGCTGGTCGTTAAACTTCCAAGATGGCAATCCATTTCCCACCTCCAGACCCAGCTTTTCTGTTTCTATGCCAAAAAACACATCAACAGAAAGTTGTATTTTAAGAACTCTGACGACTTGCAAATTTCATTCAGCAGAATCCTGTAGGTGTCATATAAAATGCAACACCTCGGCTGCATGCTGTGTGATCTGGCACATGAGTTCATGTAAAAAGGAAACTCCCAATGATGGAAAGGAAATTAATCTTTTACACAGCATCTTTCATACATAGTCTAAAGCAGAACACTTACTCAGAGTGTTCTAGACATAGAGGTAGTTAAAAGAATTAAACCAAGTTATGTAATTAAAGTCAAGAGTAAGCAGTGCAAAGCATTAACTTCTAATTCTGTTTTTGTAGAGAGGCCACTCCATTGGCTTTTTCAATCACCCACCTTTGCCTGGTGCATGAAGAAGGTCTGGTACAAGATGGTGGTCTTACACTGCATTATTATTCATGGCTGAAGGAAGATTTCCAGCCCTTTTCAACTGACAAAGGAATTTTTGCTTCATGAGCAGTCTTACATTGAAGGGGACCATAAGATTGCTCAGCCAAACATTAAACCAAGAGGACACAGCATGCCACCAAGTGGCTGGTATCCGGTGTAAGCTCTACCTAGCACCTGCTGTTCTTGGGCATCAGAATCCCCAGCAGCTTAGAGGGCCATCCAATGATAAACTGAGACCTAGAGTGAGCCATTATCTTTAAAGAAGAGGTTTTAATTGTTTCAGGGACAGAGCCTGCCATACAAAAAAAGAAACTCCACGCAGCATAAAACACAGACATGAAGGCACTCTGTAAGGAGGTAGAGAGAAAAGGGCTGGGAATGAGGAAGAGGAATAAGGGTAACACAGTGCTTCAAGAAGATAAAAGCATGGCCAGTTTTGGTCTTGACATAAGGGAGCAGAGAGCCAATGGAGACCACGAGGGATAGCAGTGATGCTACTTAGCTCAGTAACAGAAACAGTATCAGCAAGCCTCATGTAAAGAAATATTCTCTGCAAAGGAACCCACTGTCTGAGGAGAAGGGACCCCTGTGATGAGAGGTGCATGAAACTGCAAAGGTATTCAGCAGCTTTCCTAATACAACAGCCAGTGGTGAGGGGGCTTGGTTTAAGACTTCTGGTAAAAGACCTTCTATCTCCACTGGAATGACAGATGCTACATGCAGAGCACCTCTCTAACTTGACACTGCCCGTGAGAGTGCTACCCAGAACTAGCTCCACCAGTGCATGTGTACCTACCATGATGAAGGAAAACCATTTAGTCGGGATTTTCATGTAAACAGGAGAAAAGGAGCTGGGAACAGGAGTACAAAAACGACGTACTGAGTGTGAGTTACTATCATAGAGGCTGGCAGAAACCAGTAAAATCTTCATCCAATGAAGCACTGAGAATGAACACCCCTAGGAAACCCCTCACTGACAGAGCCACCTACCACTGCAGATTTGACTGAATGCATCTCTCCTTCACAGATAGGAGTCCAGATGGCTTCACTGTGGTTTAGGCAAAGAGCTGTTAAATACTATAGTTAATTTAGGCAATAATAAAAACATGCCTCATTTGGGACAGAGATTCCACACAGCAATCTCAGCAAGTATAGGGATGGCTGTAGTTGCCAGCCCCTTTCCAGCTGCAGTTACTTTCTCCTGTGACCCTGTAATATACAATATCCAGCACATATTGTACATATAATGTACAATATTCAGCACACCTGAGGAATTCTGAGGCTCCTCTGAGTGCTACCACCCAACAACACATTTTTCTTAAAAGAATTATAGAGAACAAGTTCTGCCTATTCAAAATAGTCATTTTGTGAAATTAAGAAGGAAGAAGCCTTCCCCCCCAATCCCCTAAGTGCTGTAAGTGACCTCCAATAACTTCAATAACGAATTATTCCTTTTGTTACTATCCTTGAATTAAAAACAATAGAAAAATATGACTCTACTAATGCTACGGAAATTTTAGCAGAGCTTTTTGAGTACATAATCAAAACAGTGCTTCTAAAGAGGGAGATGGTAATAATTATAAGAGAAGGTCACAAGAGCATAGGTTGCTTCAATGTGGTCACAACAAAAATGAATTAATTGGGACACATACCAAACAAGCAGGCTCAATTAAGTAAGTTAGTCTTTTAACAATTCACTTCAGCATTAGTCATCAGCCCTCTTTCATCTCTTAAGAGGAAGAAACATAATATCCTCTTCCATATGGTGGATTTATAGCTATCAGTTCTGGGAAGCTCATGGGAAGCTGGAAAAATATCAACTTTCTGATTATCTTGAGCTGTTCTAAGCTAGTCCCTTGCAAAGCAGCCGCATATTTTTCACTGATGCAAAAGACGACACTGTAGGTATTTCGAAAGTACTTCTGTTTACTTTAAGGATTTACTCCTGGAGTCCTAACTACAATGCTTGTTTCTTCTCTTTTGGCTGAACCTTCTCTCAATGGCAAAGTGCTTTTCCTATTCAGCAAGCTGCTTAGCTTATTCATAGAATCATAGAATAGTTAGGGTTGGAAAGGACCTTAAGATCATCAAGTTCCAACCCCCCTGCCATGGGCAGGGACACCTCACACTAAACCGTATCACCCAAGGCTTCATTCACCCTGGTCTTGAACACTGCCAGGGATGGAGCATTCACAACCTCCCTGGGCAACCCATTCCAGTGTCTCACCACCCTTACAGGAAAGAATTTCCTCCTTATATCCAATCTAAATTCATGGGAAACCAGAGTTAGTCTCTGGTGCAACGGGAGCCTCAGCACTTCATTCTCAGCTCCAATGGAAACCCTGTGCTTCCACCCACTTTACCCTCTGGGTAGCTTTTCTTGCAGCCTGGCAACTGGAGCTCTGTGTCCATACAGTGGTCCCCAGAGCATACCCAGCCAGTGACCTGAAGAATCAGGTGAGTCAACATCCACATTCAGTCCTTGGGCTGTGTCTCGAATTAACTGTGGAAAACCGTGTTTTGTGCCAAGTGAGTGTGTGTCCAGTGACTCTGAAACTGTAACAGTGGTTGTACACAGATGTATCCCAAAGCACTCAACCCAGTCAGCATCATTATCTTTTAAGAATACCTTACACAGTGGCCAGGAAGAAGATGGACTTAGACCAACTAATCTTAAATAACAAATCACCATTGTAAGAGATGTCCCACAGAAATCCATCTTTCACCATGACATGCCGATACTAAAATGAAGGGGAGAAGGGAAAGAAAGCTCCACAGCAAATTCCAGAACTTCTGTGTTCATGGAAATTATAAACATTAACATTACAAAATAACATTAAAATTATTAAGTAATAGACTGCTTTTCTGTATGGGTTCTGGAGTTTAAAACAGAATACTCTTAGCACAATGGAAGGCCTCCAAGTTCTGTGGTACATCATTAAAAAGTAATAGAAAGATTAAAACTCAGTATATTACAGGCTACTGATGAAATTATTTTGAAATTGTTTTGTGTAGAAGTCTTAAGAGCTAAAAACTTTATGTGAAGCTAAAACTTAATTCTCAATGAAATATAGTGAAATACATCTTTATGGACACCTTCCCTGCCTTTCTGTCCCACCTGGTATCATTTCCCTACTACCCACAAAGTCAACTTCATAACAAGTAGCTGTGTAAAGCTGATCAGCCAAGATGGGATTACAACTGCCAGGACTGTCACCTTGTGTATTTTCCCTGAGGTGAGGATAAGGTGGACATTAACTGGAGAAATACTGTTCTGTCCCTGCTCTTGCCTCTCCAAATAGATTAATTTCTGGCAAACAAAGCCCAGCTGCTTACGAGAGTCACTATTTACCCCTTTCCTAAGCGGTTGTGCATAATTCTGGCCATGCATCTTCAGTTTCATCCAGAAACTGGATGCATCTTCAGTTTTCACATTATTTTCCTTCTCCTATCCTCAAACTGGTAACATCAATACGGTGAGTGCGCTGACCACCCCTTCTGAAAAGCCCTTAGCCAGAGTTTTGTCAAGAAACACTGAGAGAAGATACCATATCTGGTTGAAGCTGTAATTGAAGAAGAGAACAAAGTGTGACCTGAATACATAAGTGACTGTCTACAGTCACCAAATCAGCTTTGTGACTGCTAGAAGCTATCACGCACAAAAAGTTCCCCAGGGACTGGTTGCTGGTAGTGGACTCTGTTATGTAGTACTTTGATTACTTACTTTCTTTTTCTTATGTATTTTTCAGTTACTGCTTCACAGTGTTTTATGCTACATTATGCTTTAATCTGTTGTTCAGTGCCATGTCTACCTTTGTATCTTTATGCTAATAAAGAATGAAACCACTATTTAGCTGGAAAAGTCAAAGCTAAAAAAATAAACCAAACAAAAAGTATGCTGAAGTGTTATTCAAAGAGGATAAAATTCATATTTATAACCTTTGCTGGTTTACTGTCTGCTCTCACATCCTACAACTCACTTTAACAGCTGCTGCTTGGTTTCATCTTCACACCTCCATCACCCTCAGAAGCAGCAAAATCCACAAGGGCAGATCAGTACGGTCACACGGAATCCTACAGCTATAAATTAAATAGACTGCCCTTTGCAGTAAGTATTCCTTAAAGAGGGGGAAGTGAGAGGTGCTGATGAGTCTTTCCAAGGAAGGTCAAAATTTATTATTCCTCCATTATTCTGGAAGTGTAGGTCATATTTATACTTGGGGTTATTCAGACAGTTTGACACCACACAGGTGGTCAAGAAGACATCAGGTAAGTAATTTTAAAAATGAAATTAACAGCAGTCCTGTGAAGGGAGAAAACAGAGTGCTGGTTAGGCTATTTTCACTCAGTCCTGCTTGCAAACCAAATACAATGAAGAAAACAAGTTAGATGTCTGGAGGATCTGGTGACAGAACAGCCGCCTAGGGCGAGTCTGACAGCTAAGAGGGAAAGATGGCTAAACTCAGACTAGGAGATAAATTAGGAATAGATAGATGATAGCTGATACAGAAAGAGATGGAAGGAAGTAGGCAGCACCTCCTCATACTCAGGGCTAAAACTTGATGCGAAGCATACGAGATGCAGAAGGAAGCTCCCATGGGAAAATGCATTTAAAAAAATTCCACCAACTCATCAAATGAATAAAGTGACCAAGAAACAGTGCTGGAAAATATAACTGGGTCTCTCTGAGCTCACGGCAAGAGGATGAACGCGTCCAGTAGTGCAGATGTCCCATAACGAGGCACCTCACTTTGCTCTGAAAGACTTAGGACATTAAACAGTCATCAGATAACTATTGGCTCCTACCAGCCTGAAGTGGATTGCTGCTAGCCTGTCCTCTTCAATCTTTCTAGTACCCCATTTACACAAGAGGTAAATATACTCTATGCAGCTCTGTATGAACATCACAAAACCTCGTTGCATTTGTAAGGTTGTTCCTATTTTGACAAAGAGTTCAAGAAATGATTTCTTTAGAAACAAGGTATTCAGGTGAGGCAATAGTGCAAATACCGCTTTAAAGAAACATTTAATTTGGTTAAAGAAATTTTCTTTCATTTTTCTGTCTGCATTCATCTAGATTATTATAATTTCTTTCTACTTTCTGCAGTGTCCCCATCATCAGATATGCATTTTATTGCTTTGGAGCCTTCCACTTACATGTTCATCTATCACCTCTGGCAAGCACACTGTGTTTAAAAATTGAGAACTCCTTTTGTGAAATATGTAATTAAGTCTCTCCTGCAAGCTTGTTTGCTGAAAGCCTGCAAAAAGTTCACAAGCTCAAAAATATATTGACTACATGAAATCACAGCACTCCAAATAGTATATGTCTTACTCCTTTTCCAACTTACTTTCACAAAGGTTTCATTTATAGCACTAGAATTCTTATTTCTAGGAAGTCAGTTAAAATAAATGGTGAAATATTTCCAGGTACTGTAGTTCCCGAGTAAGGTATGTCTTGCAACTTATCTAAGGTATCGGTGATCCTGAGTGGTCCTGCAGGCTTCATTTGTCACTGCCAGCATCACAGCAACCTGTCTGATCTTGTTTTAGGATGTATCTTTTACTGTGAGCAGACTCATCCACTATTAGCCAGAGATGAGCAACTTATTTTTGGCGTGAGATTTTTCTATATTCCCCACAAAAGAAAAAAAATTTTTTTTTTTTTTTAAATAACCCTCAAGCTTCAGCAGAACTCACACCAGCTCTGCCTGACCCCTCAGTGGTCTTTTTTTTAGTGCCTTTATGTAGCTATTAAAAGTAGTCAGTGCTGTCCCCTCTAATATCAATACAGGGCGTCTGTTCAGAAAAACCCAGGTCCCCACATGAGTGTGGCTGGCTGGCCAGTGGTGAACTTGCACCAGCCTGGGAGGGGTCTAGGTAGCCATACTCCCATTCACAATTTGCATCAGGTATGAGAAGTTATTCAGAGGGATTTAATGATACTGTAATAAGAAAAAATCAAAACGAACACAAAATTATTGCTCAAATAAAAGAACCCAAGTTCTACTTGTGTGTGGAACACGTACTTTCTGTTTCCTAAGTCCTGAAAAGTTGCACATAATCAGACAGCCCGAAGGACAGAGCAACTGCACAGAGGAAGCAAAGAAAGGCTCCTTGCTAATTAAAAACTTTACCAACTAATGCTCTTATTTTATACTCAAATGCGTTTGCAAATATCTAACATTACTATGGAGTATGGTAAAAATGTAATGATAATTTTAAATCCTTGATATGGAAGAAAGAACCCAAGTGAATTTATGTTTCAGTAGCATAGTGCTTAAGTTGATCTTTCTAAAAGCATCAACCATGAAAGTTGGAAATGTTTCAGTAAAGAGCTTGCATGAGCCACAAAAGGAAACATTAATGTTGTGCACAAAAGTACTCCACATATGCAATGACAGGCAACAAGACTTTAAAAGGTCACTGAGAAGTGACAAAGATGTTGGGGCTTGTGAAGAGAGTAATAACAAGTAAAAGGCGAACTTTAACATGCCTCCATAGAGGAACATGGGAAAACAGTGAAGCCCAGTTCATCACTAGGACTGAGACTGCTGCTCAGAAACAGTCAGAAGCAGTTTGAAAAAACAAAGCCTGAGTTAGGGCAAAAGTAGAGACACGCTGACTTCAAAATGCAAGGCCACTCCCCACCATCTACCTTTGCGTCAAAACTAACACCTATTTTAACCTAACTTATACAACAGAAGACTTCCAAGTAAACCATGGGGCTTATGATAATTTCACCTGCGTTATAAAGCTTTGAGATTTGCTTTTATTTCTGTGTTAAGCTCAAAACAGAAGAAAACCAAGAAGGGAGAAAATCTCCAGTTTAAACCTTAAGCCAATCTATGTAAATTCTGTGCAAGGCGGCTGGAGTTGCAGATTTTTAGGAAACCCTCTAAAGCTGCAATAATGTTGCAGTCATTACCTGAAGATTATTTTTACAATACTGACATCAAATTGAGGGTAACACTGGACAATACCATCTATTCCCCCGAACTTGTAGTATCCACTGTACTGATGAGCATAAAGCACAGACAGGATTGTCTTGGTGGTAACTTCATTCCTTACACAGTAGGAAAGGATAAAACGATGTAAAACTCTTGACATATGCAAAGGCCCTAAGCTGTGAATTTACTAGCCAAAAAGAAGCAGTCATGGAAGAGTCCTTGTAGCTCACTGCACTTGTTCCAGTAGTGAGGTGCTCAGTTTGGTTTCATGACTATAGATGATGAAATGCCCAGATGGAAAGTAGTTTAGTTTTTTCACTAAAGGAGTTGAGACATACCAAGAAAGGGATAGGAAGCACCAACAAATCCACTCATCCAGAACTGTTTTTAAAGCTCACCTGATCATTGTTGATCAAGAGAACCCTCAGTCCTTTCCATAATCAACTTTACATTTTTGCTTATTTGTTTAGAAATAATAACTACTGTAAATAAAAGTTAAATTCTGCATCTATTGTCAGAGAAAAACCTGATAATGTGCTGTTACCTTTGCACAATATATTGTTTCAATATAACGCTAGAGTATCCTTCTGAAAATATCCTCATGATAACTGTAAGATGTGCCATAATGAATTTACACAAGCTCTCTCTAATTCACTCCCAAATAGGTGGCCCTCACATCCAGTTCAACTATTTACACTGTTTGTAACATTTATTTTGGATGCCACAACACGGGGTTCACATGAACTTATGAAAGCATAATTTGCTCCTATTTTAAAACCACAATTAATTAATTTCCATAATGCCAAAAGGTTTCTACCCTTTTAATTTCTTTCCTACAATTCTGCTTAAATCACACTTCCTTTCAAGAATCATGCAGACCCATCTGTGCACATTTAAGACCACTGTGATGAATGCACAAATTTTCCCTTTTTTGCTTTCATATCTGTCGCTGTGCTTCTACTTGGAAGTCCACCTGAAACAGGGGCTTTTCTTTCATAGAAAGAAGGTAACAACACATCCAGGGCACTTTGCAGAGGCTAATGCTAGCACTCCCCATCCAACATAGAGACACAAATAAAGACCTTGGCCTTTACACTGTATTTTTTTTTCCCAGCCTTCTGCATCCTTTTTAGTGAAGAAAAACGTGCTGTACCAGAGAAACTGGAAGCTGGTGATCAACGCCTCAGTGGAGAATGCAAAATAAAGCCCCAGCTGCAGGCTGAGTCCCTCTTCCTGAGCTGACTGAATTAACACAGGAGTCAAAACTAGATGTAACTAACTGCCAACATTTGGCCAGATCCACCTTTCCATGGTTCAGCAAGGTGCCAGGGAGAGGCACCACCCTTCACTGTACATGCTTGTTGCTGTATAAGAAAACTTCTTACTGCTTTTACTGCAGATTCCCCCAGTGCTAAGCAGTGAATCTGCCATTTCCTTGAAGCCCTTAACTCATTTCTTAAAGAGATTTACCTCTTTCCCTTCTCTCTCCATTATCACAAGCACATGCATCTACTTCTGAATCATCTTCCCCCTCCTTCTGCACTGCTCTCCCATCTACTTTCTGCTTGGGTTGTATTTGCAAGGCACTAGTCAACATGACGACAGCCCAAAACTCAACTAAAACACCCAGCAACCAGGAGGGCAAATTTGTACCCTGACTGAAATCATGCCATAGAAGACAAAAAAAAACTCCTCACCTTTGCTGAGATTAGTTTTAAACAATGGTCTTATATATATATATATATATATATATATATATATATATATATATATATATATACACACACACACATATCTATCTGTCCAAGTAGCCTGATGAATTTTGCATTGAATTTACTCTTAGGCAGACAAGTATTTTAGAAGACAACCTTGTACAAGATAAGACAGGTGAGGGCTGGAGAATCCCAAGGTAACTCTAAAATGTCAGGAGTGATCTGTTCCAATCCGTTTTGCAGAGCAAGAAGGTAATTTTAAAACCTGTATTTCTGTTTCATGTTGAGCTTCTATGTGGAAAAGTTTCATACCCAGGAAACAGCCTGACTCAGTGCTGATGTTCACTTCTACAAAAAATTGTGGTATTAAGAAAGACAAAAGAGGATCTGAAACTATAGATGAGTTTGAATAAGATGCAGTCTAAAACACAGCATGCTGAGTATTTATAAACCAAAAGCCTCATCTATCAAGTCTGTTTCAAGAGGCTATTTAATCACCACTGAAGATTTGCTACTGAATTTATATCACAGAATTAGAGCTGGAGGGGACCTCAGGAGGCTATCGTTACTGTCCCTGGCCCAGAGGCACACCAGCCACACACCAAACATATCCATCAGTCCTGACACTGCTTGTCTAACTTACTTTTTTTAGAAACCCTCCCATGACAGAGGTTCCGCAACCTCCTGTCATGGCTGTACCAGTGCAAAACCACTCCATTGCTGCAAAGGTTTCCTTGGTGTTTAACTTGAATTTCCTCTGTTGTCATTTAGCCTGTTATTCTGTATTCTGCTCACATGAACATAGGCAAGGTCTTTTTCTCTCAAAGCTGTCATTTTACATATTTGAATACCATAATCATGTTCCCCCTCTTTTCTCCTCCAAGTTGGTTACAGTTGTCCTTCCTGAAGCCAGCTACTGTTACTTTGCTGCTTTCCCTTCTTCCTTTCCCAAACCCCACATTCTATCAATTCATGGCTATTCTTCACCAGGTTGCCTTCTGTCAGCTGCATCAAAACACACATCCCAAGAACTTGCCAGACCTTGTGTTGTCCGTAATTCACCCGCCAGTAAAAGACAAGGTAGACAAAATCCCACATTTCTCATTCTGTACTTTGGATGAGTGCAGCTGCTTAGGATGCTTTTCTCAAGTCTGACCCTCACTTGTGTTACATATGTATTTTAAAACTATTTTACTTTTAAAGTAACATATGAAAAAAAAATGGTAAGAGATGCCAAAACCTGCCCTGCTTGAAAGGATAAAAAACCCCAATTGCTAGTTTTATTTTTGCATGCGGGATAAAACAGTTACCTGCTGCCATTTTGCTTTGGATTTGAAGTTGGTGATATTTCTTAACAGCTTTTGAGTTGCTGGGTTTCATGAATGGGGTCTAGTCTGGGTTTGTTCTGAATGAAACCTGAAGGTATTTGTTCTGAGTAAAGTACTTTGCTCTTCTGTCATTTACCATGAGGTTGATCCTGCTTTAGGAGGAACAAACACCAAAGGCAAATAAGTAATTTTCCCTGTATGAGTGCACTGTATTGGAGGAGGAAAAGTTACCCTGTGTAAAGGCAGCCCATAACAAAAAAGGGATCACAGATTTTCAGAGAGATGTCAAGTGCCTTTCAAGACAGCCATTAGACATGGACCTGAAGGCGCATCTTTCTGTCTATTTTAATTAACACCTTTCATCTTGAAGGTCCTGTAAATAATTGGTAAAGTAATTAGTGCAGTGATTTCACAAGGAAAAGAAGTGAACTCTGTATGCCCATAACAATTCATTCAAAGTCCTGCTATTTAGCATGTGCTGTATTGAGAGAGGGACTGGCCAATTCACCAGGAGTTTTGTGTGTTCCTGAGAATGATGTGATTGCATTCTTCTTAAATGTTGTGGGAACAGCCAAAATTTCTCAACTGATGGTTGAGAAAAATTAAAACATGTACAACAATGCTGCACATTTCACTTGTCCTGTTTAGCCTAAGAATGCACTGTGCATGTTTGAGCAAGAGGCAATTTGCTGATTTGAAATGGTCTGCTCTGCATAATAGTATTTGCACTTCTGAAAGAGACTTTGTTATGAAGACTGTGTGCCTGTGCTCAGGACACAATCTCATTACTGTATCACAGATCTACAGTACACATGCAGTACCTGCAAACTGTTTGGCAGCAGACCCAGAAAAAGCTGCAAGGGAAATGTAATGCTGTAATCAGCTGCAGCCTCATCGGTTATGATCCCATTAAATGAACCAGAAATTTGGAACCCTCTGCTCAATGTCTGTAGTGCAAAGCGGTTGTCAAGGCAGCTGGGTGCACAGCGAGAGAATGCTGCACCCAGGCAGATGATCATGGGAATCTGAAGACAGGATGCGAGAGATAAAAACCCTGCCAGAGCCAGAACCACTGTCACATTCAGTTTAGCACTGAATTATGTTGAACAAATTCTGCAAAATCTGTCTTGCTTTGGAGAACTATGCCAAGCATAGCCCACTTCTATAGCAGCCCAACTATCTCACCTTCCTAGAATCATTCTCCACAGCTTGCCAGCTATCTGTCTCTTGCTATCAGACTTCAGAGAGCTACCATGACGGCTGACAGACCCATGTCTTCCAGAGAGTGCAAAGACAGAGAGTGTAGACCAGTCAATGTGTACCCAAAAGACATTCTTTTTGTGGGAAGAATGAAAGTAAAATGCATGTTGGAGATAAGGAACTAAAATCAGTTACTCAAATCAATCTCCCAACTCTGTCACAAAAATCTTCCTACTATCTATGAAGCTGTCATACGAGTTGGATTTGTCAGAGGGATCTCTCCACTATTCTTTTTCATGCATCTGCATGGATTTTTACACATACACACGCATACACATATACAAAAGGAGAATATCTGGTTGAATCTTACCCCAGACAGGTACTGGAAGAGGAATGGAATAAAATCAGTGCTTTTGAGCACTGAGAGAACCAGACTTTGCAAGGTTTAGTGAGTACCTACCATTGTGTTCTGCAGGCATCTACTTCCCACACTGCTTTCAACAAGAACATTTCACAGAAATATAGATAGAAATGAACAACAGGACCAAGGGCCACTCTTTTCCACCCTGCCAGGAAGGCAATAGGAGTCAGACATTCTCCTCATCAAGAAACTGAAGGGGATATCTAATGTCCTGAACAGGCAGAGCTCATAAATCAGACCAAAACTGAAAGCAAATAAATGACCATAAGTACTAATAATGGGATAAAGGAGGGGGGAAAAATTTGCTATATAGTTCACGTGCACGTGCACTCCCTCTGCAACTACACTGGCAATAAAAATTGCTGTTCCATCACATCACAGGGATGGAAACTGCTGCCAGGGTCTTGAAATACTCTTTTAGACTTTCAAAGCAGTCTGAAGTCTGGTAAATATTAAGGGATTGGAGCATCCGTCGTACAAGAGAGCCTGAGAGAGCTAGGACTGTTAAGCCTGGAGAAGAGGAGTCTTGGTGGGATCTTTCCACTCTCCTGCTGGGGAAGAATAAGAGGAAGTAGTCAGGGTCTTCACAGTGATGCCCAGTGGAGAGGAGGAATGGCACAAATTAAACCACACGGAATTCCATTTAAACATAAGAAAGCACCCCTTTTACTGCAACTGTGGTCAGACATTGGCACAGGCTGCCCAGAGACTGCCCATAGTCTCCATCCTGTGGTTCTCTCAAAGATAATAATCCACAGGTTCTGCTGTCCTGAATTAATTGTGCTCTTAAACCCTTGATTTCCTTTACTAATTCCAGAATTTAGGACGTTGAAGAGAGCCTTCCCAAAGTAAAGAGAGGATTACCCACAATGTGAAGTTAGATGCTTTTTGGCAGGTGTAAGCTAAGAAACCATAAGGAGGTGTGAATTGTTCTAATTCACTCCATGTGTACACAGCTGGGAAGCTATACAAAGGCAATTTAAATGCCAACATTTCATTGCTGTTCACTTTTGCAGAAATCCTCAGGGCTTCTGCCTTTCATAGTCCCCTAAGACCTGAGGACATTTTCCAGGATGACAGAAGTGCCAACAGTCTCCTTGACGTGGTTTAAGCCCAGCCGGTAACTCAGAACCACACAGCCACTTGCTCATACCCCCCTTCTCCACCCCTCCTCTGAGAGAGAAGGGGAGGAGAATGGAAAGACTGTAACTCCCACAGGTTGGGATAAGAACAGTCCAGTAACTAAGGTATAACAGAAACCACTGCTGCTACCACCAATAATAATAATGATAAAGGAAATAACAAGGGGAGAGAATATGAAACTAAAAGGGGAAAAGGAAAAGGAAACAACAAACACAAGTGATGCACAATACAATTGCTCAACACCTGCTGACTGATACCCAGCTGGACCCAACCAGCGATCTGGGCCTTCTGGGTAACTCCCCCCCGTTTATATACTGGGCATGATATGCTGTGGTATGGAATCACAGAATGGTTTGGTTTGGAAGGAACCTTCAAGATCACTACAGGTTGGGCAGAGAAGAGATTCAGAGCAGCCCTGCAGAGAAGGACTTGGGGGTGTTGGTCGATGAGAAAATGAACATGAGCTGGCTTCAGTGTGTGCTTGCAGCCCAGAAAGCCAACCGTATCCTGGGCTGCATCAAAAGGAGTGTGACCAGCAGGTTGAAGGAGGTGATCCTGCCCCTCTGCTCTGCTCTTGTGAGACCTCACCTGGAGTATTGTGTGCAGTTCTGGTGTCCTCAACATAAAAAGGACATGGAACTGTTGGAACAAGTCCAGAGGAGGGCCACGAGGATGATCAGGGGACTGGAGCACCTCCCGTATAAAGACAGGCTGAGGAAGTTGGGGCTGTTCAGCCTGGAGAAGAGAAGGCTGCATGGAGACCTCATAGCAGCCTTCCAGTATCTGAAGGGGGCCTATAGGGATCCTGGGGGAGGGACTCTTCATTAGGGACTGTAGTGATAGGACAAGGGGTAACGGGTTAAAACTTAAACAGGGGAAGTTTAGATTGGATATAAGGAGGAAATTCTTTCCTGTTAGGGTGGTGAGACACTGGAATGGGTTGCCCAGGGAGGTTGTGAATGCTCCATCCCTGGCAGTGTTCAAGGCCAGGTTGGATGAAGTCTTGGGTGATACGGTTTAGTGTGAGGTGTCCCTGCCCATGGCAGGGGGGTTGGAACTTGATGATCTTAAGGTCCTTTCCAACCCAAACTATTCTATGATTCTATGTAGTTCCAACCCCCCTGCCATGTGCAGTGACACCTTCCACTAGACCAGGTTGCTCAATGCCCCGTCCAACCTGGCCTTGAACACTGCCAGGGATGGAGCATTCACCACTTCCTTGGGCAATCTGTTCCAGTGCCTCACCATCCTCACAGTAAAGAACTTCTTCCTTATATCCAACCTAAATCTCCTAGTTTAGTACAAATGCATTACCCCTTGTCCTATCACTACAGTCCGTGATGAACAGGCCCTCTCCAGCATCTTGTAAGACCCCTTCAAGATACTTCAGACAGTTAACGCTCTAAAGCGGTCATGTACATATGAAATATGAATACCCCTTTGGCTAGTTTGGGTCAAGTGTCCTGTCTTTGCTCCCTCCCAGCTTCTTGTGCCCCTCTTCACTGGCAGAGCATGAGACTTAAAAGTCCTTGATCAGGGTAAGTGCTATTTAGCAACAGCTAAAACACAGGTGTGTTATCAGCATTGTTCTCAGACTAAAGCTGAAACACAGCACTGCACCAGCTACTTGGAAGGAAAAAAATAACTGTTTTAGTGGAAACCAGGACACCCCTACGCAGAAATCAAACCCTCAATGTGTTCCTTCATTTCTGCAGTGAAGTTACAGTGGTCTCAGGGACAATGTAAGGTAAGTTAAAAATATAAAGCCTGGCAGCAGACTCAAAGAGATCAAGAAGGAAAACTCACTGGCAACTTGTGAAGAAATGGAAACTATAATCAGATCACTCTAACCTCATATACGATTTATTAAAGTCATGACTTTCTTAACTAACCCATTGATGAACCAAAATTCAGAGCTGGTTGCTGTAGATGGCTGGAGAAGTTTAGTTTGCTGCAGAGCACAGGAGACCAGAACCAAGGACAAATAATGCTGGAAAACAGTATATATGAATGAGCACACCTGCAGGCTGGATCTGAAGATCTCTTGCTATGTACTTTCTAGATGCTTAAAGCAACACAAAATTACAACATCAAGATGTACACTGACCTTATAGTGTCTATAAAAAAGTATTAGGAAGACACATGCAAAATACTTCATACTAAAGAATGTGTTATCTGTGCAACATGAACAGCTTGATTATTTATCATGTTCAAGTTAAAACTGCAACCCCTCAGGAGGTATTTTTCAACTACAGTCACAGAAGAAAGTAAACAAGATTAAGTGTGGTCACAGCCACGTCAGTCTCACACAAATGCTGAAATTTCACATGGCTGAAAGATATGGCCTTGCTTTCACCCTGCTCACATCCCAACATTCCCACAAACTATTAGAAAAATAAGGAGATTAGTTCACTGCTTCCCCTGATTTGGCTTACAGTGTGGCCACACAAATGTTAGTGCTGCTGGGCTGGAGAATATGCAAAGATGAGGCCCAGGGAGCAGGCAGATCTTCCCCTTCAAGTATATTAAAGTTACAGTGGAATTACTGCTTTAGAGAAAAGGAGGAGGCTGCGAGCATGAACAGTAACAGGAGAAATGTGTGCATCTCCCGAACAGTCTTGTAGTTCCAAACGTATGGGAATTTTTGTTACATGTATTACCTTAGCTCAATAAACATAAATATGGGATAATGCCACTAATTACAACATCAATAAAAATACAACTGATGGTACCAAAATCCAAAATTTTTGCACTATGTTTCCAATCCTCTACTGAACTAAGTACCACGGTACTGATTCAGTGCTGGCCTCTGGACATTTCCGAAGAGGAAGCATGGCCTATCTGTCATCTTACAGGTCAGTGAAGAGTATGAAGACACAGTGACAGGAGAGGCTCTGATGCGTTTTCAAAAGAGTACTTAAGCACAGAAGCTTTACTGCCTTCATTTCACTGAAATAAATGACACTGGTAAATTTATGTCAATTAAAAATGCCAGGGCTTATTCATGGACTACAACTCCCCAAAGCCTACATCATCCAGTTCCAAAAGTCTATTTTAGCCATGTGAAATTCATTTAACACAATTAAAAAGTTTTGCAAGAAGTAGTAAATTTTCTCTCTCTCTCACACACACACACACACAAATATTATTATTCATTTAATCCTCTACAGATAAGATGGTTTCAATATTCAGCACTGTCAGTGTAAATGAAGGAGGATACCATAGGTAAATAGGTGAGACAATAATGAAATATTATGATACTACACACAGATACACAGGGAGAAAAAATACTTCCAAAACCTCATGGCTGGAATCTTCACCAATATCAGTGAACTGATCAGAAAAGGAATAGTGAGTATTGCTTGACTTCATGAAGGCAAGTTTGATTTACAGAATGAGTCAGTGAGTTAGTGGAAAACTATTAAAACACACTGAAGATCAGCTAAGGGTCAGGAACAGCAGCATAAGATCAAGTTTTTAATTTATCCAGTCATCTGAACTGAACTTTATAGTCTGACATAAAACTAAATTCTACTCTGTCAAAAGAAGAGCCTTATAAAACAGAAGATAAAAATGCCCCTTTCAAAGAGTCTGTTTGGAATGAAAATGATAATTTTCTCTCCCTACCTTTTGCTAGGCCAAAAAAAGGTCATTTTGCTATTCTTATAGGAGAAAGTTGAAATAATTAATTTGGTTTTGATGTGACTTTGTATTAGGCATGACTTTTACACTATGGTAATTTTTAAGCAAAGTGGATTTGATCAATACCATTTTATTTTATTTCCTTTTTTTGAGTAAAAATGACCTTATTTGGATGGTAACAGTAATACAGAAAAGTATGCTCTAACTACAACTTTGTATGGTTATTAATATACAAAACACCTTAAAAAGGAAGGGAAGTAGTTCCCTAAATCTATCCAATACTTTCAAACTGTGTACTATAGGAAACTAATTTTTTGCCTTCTCAGAACATTAAGAATTCACCACAGATTATCAGGGGGGTACCATAACTTCTGCAGGGCTGTTGAGTCCCTTCTGACAGCTGTTCGAGATTTCACTGTCATTTCCTTGGGTACCAGACTTAAAATCTACTGCATGAGAATCACATCTGCCTGTGATACTGCTGCTGATCAGGATTACAACGCCTTTTTCAGGCCAAATCCATGTCTATGTCATTACTTAGTTAGTTCGGGTTTTTTTCTCCAGTAAACGCCCTGATGAGTGCATTGCTCTCACCCATCTTTTAATACATCTTTCCTAATTCTTTCATACTCCTTGGGGATCTTACATACTCAGTGCCCTACAAAGAGTGCTCTTCCTCTTAAATACCTGATGTTGCAATTTTCTTATAAACTGGCTATGAAGAGCAGGGGTGTGAGCTGAGGAGGCCACTAAGCTGAAGATTGAAGGACTAAATTTTGAACAAACCACACTTAAAAATCCTCTTTAATAGCTTCAGCACAAGAAACCCCAGCATTTCATTAGTGAAAGCAGTATCAATATGCAGAAATTTCAGAGTATTAAAGAATTTTGAGAGCTAGAATAATAAGTGAAACAATTCAGATTACAAGGTCATATGCCTAGAAAGTAGAAACAATTTCTGTCGCATGCTGAAATCAGCTGAAACTGTAAAGAAAAACATGCTACTATCTGATTAGAAAATGAACTGAGAGTCATCAGCATGTTGTAATTACAAAGATCAAGATTAATCAGGAGGGGCATTTCCAATATACATAGAGAAAACTGCATGCTGCTGAAAAAGTAATCGGTAAGACCTCCTGTAAAACAGCAGGTATGGTTCTACCTACTTATATTTGCAGAAATTAATTTCCCTAAACAGGCAGAAAAAGGCTATGATGTCAGCCAGGAAATGGAAACCCTATCATACTAAAAGAGACTAAAAAACATTGGCTGGCTTACTTTTCCGAGAAAGATTAGGGGGGGTGTAAGATGGAACATCAGATAATGAACATCACAAGGGAGAAGAATTATCAAAGCTGAAAGGCAGCACTGGTGAAACAACAACTTGGTGTGAATAAATTCAGACTGAAAAGAGAGTGGTCTCAGCCCTTCAAAGGGATGAGCTTCAGAAGCAGGGTTCTCATACTTAAACCTGCAACAGGTTTAAGATGGAGCTTGATAATGAATGAGATTATATAATGTTGTTACCTATTATAGAAAAGAATTGAATTTGACACGAGATATCTTACTCTCCTATGTTCCTGTCACTTTTCCCAGTTCCTTGCAGCTAGGGTGCCAAGAAGTTTGCAGACAGAAAGTTGGCAGGAGTCTGTGGATACAACCACCCATACTGGTGCTCTCTTGGAAAGAAGCACTACATACGTGGGGTTCAACCAAGGCCACCCAAGATGAACTGGCAGCAAAGTCTTCCTCATGCCACCCTGCCTGACTGAGTCAAGTCTGGTTGCAGAAAGCCAGCACTGAGAAGCAGCTCAGGCCCCATGCTTGCTCATCAGACTCTGCTAGCTGTGGTGACACTGGGAGAGTTGCATTTTTGGATATGAGCACTGCTTAATGAAGGCTCTTGGCCGTGAGCAGTAAATCTACTTGGATTTTAGTTGCCAACTTGAAGATAACACTGGACTGCAAATTGCCTGTAATTTTCTTATGCTGTTCTTTTCTACTTACTATCCGCTTTCAGGGTTAAAGTAACCCAAAACAAACCTCAAGTGAAAGCACACACAGGAAAGCTCCACAGGACACGACACACACATTTTCATAGCATTTTCTGTTACATCCCATTGTCATTTACAATGATTTGTTACTGTTTCTATACACTACTTTCTTCAGGCATAAAGTTTCTTCTGAGTTATCCATAGCACTACATAGACTATTTCTTCTTGAGAGGCTGAAACTAGTAGGAAATCTACCTATGGGTATTCTGCTGTTCTTTTACATTTACACTTGTAATTGATTAAAAATTTAAACCACATTCCTGGTGCTACTGTGAAGTTACACTTCAGGTCCAAGGATTTATTAGTAAGCTGAGAAAAATCAACATATTTTGAATGACAGGGTTGTTCCAAAAATAAGAATAAAATAAAAACAAAGTAGCAACTGGCATTTCATTTTCAGTATATGTGCCACTATTAGATATGCTGAATATTAGATATGCTGCTACATATCAGAGTCTTATACTCACAGAGAAATATGCATTTTTTATAACACACAGACATTTCAAGCTAGTACTTATATTCCATAAGACAGATTATGGGGCAGCACAGACATACAAAACCCAGCTCCTCAGAAGCCATTCTAACACTCCAGGATGTCCTGACCAGCTAGATACTTTATGTCTTTCAAGTGTATGATTAAACATGTCATCAAAACCCATCCACAGTTTTAGTGGCCTCACTTAAAATGAAGTCTTACAGAGAATTAAAATTCTTATACATTCATCTTGGTATGATGTAAGAGTACTGCTGCTAGAGGCCATGTCCTCTGAGGTACTGAGCACTGCCTGAGGAGTCTAAGAGTTCCTGTCTTTCATCTGGGTATATGAATATCCCATGTTATGCCAAGGCCAAAAGCCAGGATTGAAGCGCTAACCCGGATTACATTTTAATACTTAAAAGCGCCACATGTGATCTGGTTCTCCTCACTCAAGAGTTACAAAATCCACTACTTCCTTGCAAAAGTGTGGCTCAGGCTAGCTTGAAGACCCTTGTCCTTATGTTACAAATCTTTTTCTTCCTGCTATGCATATTTACCCTTAGACAGCATCTAGCTCTTACCCTCATCTGCCACTTCACAAGCTGTCAAATGATTATTCAAGCATTAAAAAAAATGAAGGGTCTGTTAAGTTGTAAATTAAGTGACAGTCTATAGCTGAAAATTAGCAATAACAGGCCCAAATCTTTATTGATCGCTAAGAAAAGGTGAATAGCCCTCCCTAGCTGTCTGTGTAATTACTGACCTTTAGAACTGAGAGCAATTAATTTAAGAACAGATAGCAGTGAAATAGCAAATGACTTATTTTGCAACAGGATAGTAAAGGCATCTATCAAATTTTCGTATGTGTTCAGTGCCATCTTGAATAGTATTGTTACATACCTTTATTTTCCATTTTATTATAGAATATAACCCAAGCTACACCTGGATATAAAATGCCTGTCAACTAGTTCAGAAGATAGTGGAAATGTACCTTCAAATACTTTGACTTTTCAGTATATCTTAAGAACCCCTTATCTTTCCAAAAAGGCTCTAAATTGCTATTAAATTCAGGAATACTGTATTGCCAAGCTCTGCCACTGTGATACAAGTACTGCAAACATTTCATCTGTACTCTGAAAGACGGAGGTGGATTGGCCAGTAACAGGAGAATAACAGCTAGTAATCTGACATCAGTCAAGTTCCTTTACATACAGGAGACACACACACAAAACCCCCTTCCTCTGCTAGTACTGACTTTAACTTGTTATAGACTATTGCAGAATTCATGAAAATAGCAGTGTAAAGACTATTAATATAAAAGCTTCAGCAATATTTAATTTTTTTCTTTTTATTCTTCATAACAAGCACTTACTGTCATGGGGAGATTGTGGCCTTCTGACAAAACAAACTACATTTTAACAGCATTGGTCAGGTGGTGGAGTTTCCAGTCAGAAAATTCTAAAAAGCTATATTAGGTGGAAGTAGTGAAAGAAAAAGGTATCTGACCTGGTGCAGATGCCCTTCCATGAAGAGCAGTGTCATTAGGCAGGAGATCTTTTGAGTTGGAGGTGAACGGTGATTGTCTAAATGCGTCTTCAGAAAAGAATGGGCTACAGGAAAAAATAAGATGTCTTTTTGTACACAAAATAGCAGTTAGCAGAAGAAGTAAATACGATTTTTGACCTTAACATCTTAATATTATAACAAATACCACCTTGTTAAAAGCCCTGTTTCATTTACAGAATTCATGCTGAAAGATATGCACACTGTGAGGAAAGGTGGGGAGAAGAGGTATGCCTTGGTAAAATTGCATCTCAGAGTGAAAACTGAAGTTGTCCCAAAAGGCTTTTACCTACAATTCAACATCTTAGATTGGCAGTATTACAATACAATCTGGATCATTAAAATTAATCCTTCAAAAATTTGTATTCTACTGTTGTATCTGGAGACGAAAATCAGGAAAGATGGAAAATATTATTATTTAATAATACAGTATAGGGAATTTTATAAAATGAAACGTTTCAAATGTGAGCTTAAGATGCTGAATAATTCTTTTGACATGGCATTCCGTGAATGAAAGGAACTCCATGAGTTTGATTTTTAAAGCAGGAAACAATTCACATAAGCTAACTGAATGGTTACTTCCCAAAGAGTATTAAGTGCAAGACTTATCAGCTACTTGACTCCAGAAAGTTTTTTTTTCATTTTGGTTTTAATTAACAGGCAGTAAAAAGTCAATTTATATAATGAATTGGCATTTCTGTCAGTTTTCTGTTTTACGCTCAATTAAAGATCCTAACAGAGAAAAGAATTCCTTGTTACAGTACAGACAGACATCAGTAAGAGATATATCAAAAAGTTCAAAATGGAAAAGGACATTCTTTCTTGGAAAACTGCTTACTAAGGCAGTGTATTTCACCTGCATGCAAACTATCAGTTTCTTCTAAGAAAAATAAGAATTACATTAAACATCATCTCTCTTGTACTGAGAATCCTTAACAGGCTGCTGTATAGTAGGTTATTTTAAAGGTGCAGGACAGGAGGCCAGCTTGTTTCTGCAGCCTGTTCTTATCCAAGAAGCTTTTCATGATAAAGCGTGTACTAAGAGGTCTTACAAAGCACTGCACAGTGGATAGTCCAGATTCAGAAAGTACATGCCAGCAGCACCAACCAAGTTGACCCTACCAGTCCAGATACTCAAGATGTCAACCTAAACAATGACACTTGCATGAGTTTTCCCTCTTACAGTCTGTCTGCAGAGGGTGAACAAGGTGTTCCCCACTGAGCCACATGCCAGATCTCTTCTGCCTTTGGGAAACTTGTTGATAATTAGTTAACATGATCATGTAAGACTTTTGTCAATCATGTAATTTGCTTTCCTGTTAAGTTTTGTGGCCATTATTCATTTTGTGCTGTTCCATATGTGACAGTTAGTGGGATATTTTGGTATTTCTACAAAAAGTTGAACATAACCATAAACACAGTCAGCGTTAGGTTGTGCTGCAGATGAAGTCATGAAGCTGCCCCAAACCTGAACAGTTCAGTGTTTGCAGACAGCTGAACAATGCATAATACTTAAGAAAACAAGTCATCATGATAAACCAAACCACCTTCAGCCCACATGTACAAAACTTAACTTTTTCCAAGACTTATGCTCCTGCTCAGGGGTGACATAATATAAAACAGACTGAAGCTGTATAAAAATATGGCATCATTTATTGCAACAATCCTCTCATGGCTTTAATAATGATTTGAAATAAAAACACCAAATAGAAAAAAGTTTTATTATTGTTGTAACTCTTCAAATCTTGTAATCTTCTCAGGTTTCCATGTTGACCTTCCTGCTTCTGCTTTAGATTTAGTCACTGGGACACTGCTCAGTGCTGGTTCTAAGCAAAATGGATGATGCAGAGCTTACCTATTTCAAGGTTAGGCCATATACCATGAACAGGCTGCTGTTGAAGACTGCATCTTGATGTGTCCTAAGGGTTTCCCTCTCTGCCATCAGCCTCTGGTGAATTACAGAACCATACTTGGATACCTCTTTTCTGCCTTTCTCTAGAACGGCAGCTGAGCCTCTTCAGTGTTGGCCCTATTATTATTTTAATTACAGCAGATATGTCCTCCAATTTCCAGTGCAAAGTATGAAGGGAGGAGCTCCTGCTTCATAGTAAGACATGACATAGATTGTTCTCAGTGTGCAAAGTCCTTTCAGATGAAGATCAAGCTTTAGGATTTTTTTTCTGGCTGCACTTTTCCAGTTTTATGGCTACACAGTTCTCTAGATGAAAGCAACTTATTTTGGCATCTTATGCTGGCATATTCACTTCAAGATCATTTGCTTCTCCTCTATCTGTCTTCTTATCACAGATGGCAGGCTCTACCATCTCTCTCAGCCATTGAACTGTGAGGAATCCTCGCCAGTTTCAGCTGCTTAAGCAAAGTCATATGCTCACAAAGTCCAGAAACACTCACAGGAGGAATAGCAACAGATAGGTGACAGTTAGAAATGTTAATATGGAGTAAGACAGCAAAAACTGCTTGGGTATCTCATCTTGCTGAGCTTTGCTGATTTAAGACTCACCAACGACACAGCTTAATCCTTCTGCTCCCCAGGTACACATAGGTGGATAACACTGACCTCACCTTGGCTCTCTGCAGCTGTCAGGTTGTGAGTCAACAACTGTGTTTCAAATGCCTTTCTGTCACTACTCCAGATGTAGGCTGTGAGCCAAACTGCGCCACCACATTTTCTTGATGCAGTCTGCGTGCCTCTATCCTCCACTGGCTGCTCCATCACATCCTATTTTTGAGAAGGTGTCATACCCTTACCAGTAAAGACTTCCAGCTGTTTGGTTGGTTTTGGACGTTTTTTTTTTGTCAAAGTCTTTCAAGTCAATCTGTTTGAATTGATAGGATTTAGTACACTGATTCACTTCCCCTTAAGAAGCTCTTCTCATTCACATCTTCTTCTGTTGACAGGTAAGATAAGAAAAGCACCCAGAAGAACTGAACCAGGCACCTGGTATTTCATGCTCTGATGGGTTAGCAGCCATTACCAGGACTCCTCAGTAAAACTCAGTGCAAGTTTGACAAGAGCCAACTGTGCTACACTCTGAATAGTTGGCAGCCAGAAGAAGGGAAAGTTATCTTTGAACTGTCCTCAACCTTTTCAGTTTGAATTACCTTTGATAGATCCAAAAGTAGCTCTGGATTCTCACACGTCCTGCTGGTAATGTCATGAGATACTGAAATCTGTTTTCAACTATTTGTCACCCCCTCCCTGCAGTGCACACTGGATAGTTAATGAGTAGCTGGAGAACATATGCATTTATCTCCATATGTATCTCTCAGACTTACGCTTTTTAAGTACTCACAGGAAGGCTTTGCAGGCTGCATATCCCACAATTTCCCAAACGAGCAAACATGGGAAGCATTCACAGTAGCCAGAACTTAAAAGCTCGATTTAATTATCTTTCAACTTGTAACATCAAAAAGTCCCTAATGTACATTTACTGAGCTGGTCAGTTTATAAAAACTGAATTATTTATTTATTGCAGTTACCATGAAATGAATGAGATAGACCTAGGAATTAAGAACAATGCAAAGATCATTTCTTCTGCAACAGAAATGCTTTTCAGTTTCTGCCTGGACAAAGTTGTCTTAGCAGTGAACATACTGGGAACTTCTGTAGAAGGGGCTGCAGAGGCAGAGAAAGTCTTACTCTGTCTTTGAAGGAACTCGTTGTCACTTCAGTGTGCTCAGCCTCCAACCGTTCCACACTGATTAGCGAACTTTTGGGTAGGAAAGAATACTTTCCTGCTTTCAGGTAGGAACTCTTGCCAATTCCTGCCTACTCCTCACCAAGGGCTCCTAAATATTTATCAGTTCTAGCTACCACTTATTACATAAGACCTTTGAATTTTCCCATAGGGACACCTTACTTTGCTGCTCATGTATATATAAACAACACATGGGCTTGTTCCTGGCAACAATACTGTAAAGTGCGTATTTCTTTAACAGCATGTGCTGTAAATGGATCATGTTTTTAATTCCCAGGTAATTTCATTCATCATATTAACGTGACTGTAATCTGTAATAAAGGTTTCATTAGCGTTGCCTTACAGTCTGACTGTTAAAAATAACTCATCTCTGAAAGGCATTGAGATGATAGAAATACTAAAATGAAATTTTATTAAAGAAATCAAGTTTGACAGAAGACTGAATCAAAATCTCCTCTTCTTACACTGGCCCATGTCTTAAAATCCAGTTGTCAGACTGTTCTTCCCTCAAGCACTGAATGTACTGTGCAGTTTAAGTTTCAGTTTTTGTAGGAGAAAAAAAAAAAGAAAAAAAAAAGAATTCTTAAAATGATGTGTGAATGCCTGATCAGAGGAGAACAGTCATTTGGGTCCAAAGGCCTTTTTTCTCATGAACTCTAAGCAATCAGATCCATAAGTGTAATTTTCCAGATATAAGCTACATGACTCATGAAAACAACTTACATTTGTAATATCAGGTCACATTTGCAGGTGACAGACACATTTGAGTTCACATGGCAAAACAAAGTAATGCCATTTACACTATAGCTTTGCAGATAACAATGGACTGCACTTACCTGGTTGTAGTTCTGATGGTGTTATCTTTATTGTGGTTGTGCTCTTTGCTCACCTTTTCTGCAGAGGAACATAAATGGGGGTTTGTGATTAGCATATATTGCATTTTCTCTATCAGGTTTTATTCAACATAGCTGTATTAATGCTTTCTGATAACAGCATAACCCACAGTAATTTGGGGTAAATTGTTACAGCACGATTAGAGAATGGGCATAACTTTATTTAAACTAACACCAGCAAATTTTTTCAGCTTCATAATTTGGTGTTAGTGCTTTATGCAAAGTATGCAATACAAGCATTCATTACACACAGTGCTGATATCATTGCCTTTATGTAATAGCTGAGGTTCACTTTCTTCTTTAAGAGAAATGGACAGTGCAGTCCCAGGAACACTGCATCCTGCAGCCGCTGGCGCCTACGCCAGCAGCTGCCATATATAGGCTCTCCTATACTCCAAGGCGTGGATCAACCAGTTGTCACAAAATTATTTAATTAGCCTTCAAAAATACAGGAGTTGAACTCCGGCTTTTCTAATTCAGTTCAAATATTGTGAACCTGACCTGTCATAGTGCTCTAGAGCATATGCTAACTATGGGGGACATCTGGCAAGGCCTTTCTAATGTGAGGGTAGAAGGGCTCTAATTCTTATTATTTTTCAGCCATAGCAATTTCATGCTTTGATAGCACCTTAATGGTTACATGCAATCTTTTTTTAATGTTTAAGTTCAACTTTTTACTTTTTCCACTGCTTTTACCTGATAACTGGAAGAGCAGCTCGGATGCCATCTTCACTGATATATCTTGGCTGAAGAGATTTCTTTCTGGCAGCACACGGCCTTCTGGTGCCTTCTGTATGTGCTCACTAATGTCTCTCCCTAATAAAGTGCTGTAGCCAACATTTTGGCTGGGTTGGCTGGGTGACACTGAAGCCTGCGAATCATGAATGTCAACTTCCATTGGTTCTTCCTTTATCTTTACCATCTGGGTTTCCTTGTAACTCTCAGCTGCAAATATGTATGTAAAAAAAATAAACAACCACCACAATTATTTAATTAGGCCACAATTTTTCAGAGTACTCAAAGCAGGAATCACAATTACAACATTATAATTTGTATACCGTAGCACTGCAAATGGTAAGGGCAGCAAGCAGCTGACTGCCACAGTATTCTTTTGGGGGTTATAAATAGAAGCAATCTCTTGAAAATAATTTTTCAAACTAGAGAGCAGGAAACAGTTGCATATTTGTAAATATGAGAGTTATATCGCTTTCTATGAATACTGGGTGATCATACACCAGTTAGTGAAGCTTTGTTTTTATTTATTATATCAAGGTACAACTACACCAGCTCTCCAAAGGTGGGCACTGTAGACCTCTTACAAACTCTTAATCACTCATCTGCTCCTCTTCTGCTCTCTCTCTTTTATGGAAAATTCCAGACAACTGTGTAAGGAACTGGTCTGTTATATCTGCATATGCTTTCAAGATGAGAGAATTATTCTGGGGCCCACACTTTTCTGAAGTCTAATTTTGTAACAAGCCTATATATTCCCTCGTACATTACGAGATCCGGTAACCTCAATGACCAGTTTCTGTAAGCCCATAGCCTTCCCTCCCTGTCTTCCTCTCTGGTGTCCAAGGCCTAGCAAACAAAACCATAGTCTAGAAACCAGTTTGCAGTTCACTTTCTATGCTTGAGATTCGTCAGGTGTTGCTGAATGCTCTGGTTTGGCTGCAAGGCAAGTGATCATTTTTAATTCAGAATGAAACTTCTGAAATCTCAAAATCAAGGTTCCAAGACCATTTTCCTCCCACACCCCAAACACCTACACAGCCCTTTTGATCCAGACTTTCTGCTGTTGGTGTGAAAGTTTCAAACACCACCAGAACTTTTGTTTTCAATTACCCAACATTACAATGAATCTCAGCACCAAAACACAGTTTGGTCATCCCTGATAACTAGCTAGTCAGCTTGTTGGTGCCATCTTGTAGTCTTTAGCCAAAACCCTTTAGCACAAAGACGTATTCATTTCACCTAAATGTAAACTGGTGTGTGTCAACAAGTCCTTTTTCATTCCCCTGACTTTTCCCTCTCCCCATCTTCCTGTTGTTCTTAAGTGGAGGGAAAAAAAAGAATTGAAGGCAGGAGATAAAAGGCACTTGGATATGTTCCAGGGACAATTTACATTAAGTGCTTTCAGTCTTTCCTTGTGACATTTTTAATCCTTAAACATATAAACGAATTATAAAAAACTTTACCATCTATGATCCACCAGATGCATTTCAGACTTCAGATATCTTCATAAAGAATTCTCAACTGAAGTCAAGTTAGAAATACAATATAATCCCTTTTTTCTCCTGGTAAGCAGATTTTTCTTCCCCCCTTTTTTTTTAAATTTATTTTTATTTAAAGCTTCCATTAGCCTCTTATTATAAAACCACAGAACACTGCATCTGTGTTTGAAAGTGTAAAAATAGCATGCTGTGCATTGAAAGTGAACACAGAACAGCAAAGGAACGCATCAGGTAACACTGTCAATCAAAAGTTCAGGTAACTCCGCAAACAAATGAGTTCTTCAGATGCCTGACAGACCGAGCTCTGCACCCAGCTGCCAAATTTAGGTGCAGAGTCAAGCTGACCTTTGCTGCTCTCTCTGCTTTTAAAATATTCTTTCTATTTCTGTTCTTGCTCCACAGTTTAATTCCCAGTCCTGCAAATGCTTTTGTATCAGACAAACTGATCTGACCCCAACTAAGGTAAGAGTCAAGCCATACTGATGACCTTCTCCCCCTTATAATCAGCTAGCACTCCAACTGCCCTAACTAAATTTACATATTTGATCATTTCCTTTGACCTTTATCTTCCCAGCTGTGCCCTTTTGATCTGACAGAATGTCCCTGCCAAAGATGAATCCTGTCATACCCTGATTCCCAAAAGCAAACACACAAAGACTGAAGGAGGGTATTTATGATAATTTGACAAGAGCTAATGAAGGGGAAACAGAGTCAGTCTGTCCCATGAGCAGCAATCAGAGGCATACAATCCAGCTGTGCTAGATTTTGTGCTGGGAAAAGACTGTAATTAAGGTTATGCCCATACCCATCTCGCCACACAGGCACAGTTAAACTGTAAATTCTTGAAGATTATTTTCCCTTCTGTGCTACAGACAGTGGAATACATTTGTGGAGTAAGGTGATACCCCTTATTTCCTTACTTAGGTATCTCACATGGTCATAGCACAGCTAAAGTTTTTCAAGTCAAGGGCTGGTACACCGAAAGGTCTCCTGGTTCAAATAATTAAAATCATGATAGCTTTGGCTTCTTTCCACTTTTACATTTCTCGTTGAATAACGGCACATAAACTGCAATGTATCAGAATACAATGCTAGCATGGAAGAGTAATTTTCTTCATGTCAGATTTTTGTAAAAGTACAGACATCTAATTCCTAGCAAAAAGCAGCATGGGATAAAGACTTAAGCAGCTCTGAAGTATCCAGACCGTCATCTCCTAAACATGGTCTGCTATTCATTCAAAACTAACCTGGATGAAGCTCAAAACAACAGCAAGGCACTGAACATAGCTCATCTGGCAGAAAATGTACTAAATCACCTAACGTGTGTTTTTCTGCTGTTAACTTTGTGAAACAGAAAGAGCTTAACAAAATGAGACAAAATTACTGCATACATGATGTACTATCAAGTCACAGAGATGCTGTTTCTTTACAGAGCAGTATGACTTTTAATCAGCTGGTCTATAGAAGTCTCAATGAACTTCATCATATTCACATTGACTGAGACAATTTTCCGCATCAGATATGAAAAACGCAGTATTGGACAGGCTTTTTCCAGGAGGAAAGTAATTTCTTCCACAGCTTTCAGGTTCTCTGGCATTCACAACCGCAAGGAATTGCAAAGTAGTGGCACTTGCTAAAAAAGCCAAACAAAACTGAAACATAAAACGATACCTGTATGACCCTAACGCTCAGGTTACAGCATTCATTCCCGGTGGCCTGACACTGCTACCTGAAGAAGGTGTAGCAGTAAGAGCATCTCTGAAATTTAGTGTTAACAATGCCTCTCTACAGGCTAGGACAGAGACTGACAGGTTTTAGAAAGAGCTTAGGCAAGCTGTGTCTCAGAAAGTTGGGACTAACACAATTCAATGCAAGTTGCGCACAAGTCTGCAATGTGCCCTTGTGGCAACCAAGGCCGACCATGTTTTGAGCTGTATTATCAAAACTGTACCCACCAGGAGAAGAGTCTTACCCTCTATTCTGCACTTATAAGATTGTTTTTAGAACTGTTCCTCATTTGGGGCTCACCAGTACAGGTGACATCTTGGGACACTGACATCCTGTGGCATGTTCAGTGGAAGGCTACCAATACAGTCAGGGGGCTGCTGCAAGATGCCAGAGGAGAACAGCTAAGAGAACCAGGTTTGTTCAGTTGCTCATATTTGCTGAAATGCCCATCAGCTTTACAAATCAACTTTATGAATCAACTTAGACAAGAAAGCCTTTCCCATATGTCTCATAAATTGGACTCATGTACTAGTTTTCACAATCAAGCAGACAGGGGTAACTAGTGGGTCAACTTGTACTGACTTCAAAAGCTTTCAGTATGAAGAATCAGGCATTTTGTTATGCTAATTGTTCTGATTTGCTAGAAATAAACATGCCCTAAAACAGCTTAAATAAAACCTCAGAGGTAGAGAACAGTTGGCGAGCCCTGAAGGTTCTGCTAGAGACACAACAAGTAACATCTGACATTCCCTAGGGACCTGTGCTTGATGCTTTAGTTTGCTAGTTTGTTTTTTTGTTTTCTCAGACTGCTGTTTTATGTAAGACAACGTCAATGAGCTTTGAATCAATGTAACAGGGTCTTGCTTTTAAAAAAAAAATCATTAAATGGATCATATTTGTTAAAGTGGAACCCCTGAATTTTGTGACTGTGGGGTAGTTTCACAAAAATGCAAGCCAACAACAACAAAAAAGGAGCAAATTAAAGCAGTAGACTAATTTGAGTTGTGACACACATCTGCTGCTCCTTCAATTAAATGGCAGGATTATGGTGGTTACCTCAAACACCCTACCTGCAAAACACCAGCAATCCCTCAAAACATAGATTAAGAAGCATTTGATAAAAAGTCTACAGACTCAGTAAGTAGTTATTTTACAACATATTCCTATCTATCCAATCTCCCAGTTCAAGAAAATTCCAGTCTAGCATTTCTGCAGCAAGCTGTACTTTTGCAGAGAGCCTGGCTCCGAGTCTGCTGTCTTTACAAGCTGACTCTTCAAAGGCAAGGGGTCTGCAAGAGGCCCTTCTGTAAATACTGTGCATCTATAATCCCTTGACACTTTGCCCACTTTCCATAGCTCTGCGGCCACTCCCACCTGTCTGAACATCATCAAGAAATAGCAGTAAAGCAAAGGATTGGGGAGGGAGGAGGAGGTGGTGGTGTTTAAACTCTTCAATGACTATTCCTAAAAAAATAAATAGAATAAAAATAAATCCAGAACATCAAAAGAAGTACATCTGAACCACAGACAAATTATCTGATCTTTTAAATTTACATGGTTTTCATTAAATGTCGAGATTACCCTGACGCAGAAAAAAAGAAGATGAATTGCAATAACTTAGAGGTGTTGTATAGCATCTACTGAAATAAAAGCTAGGCTGTGTTAGGAGGTGCTTGGTTTTTTTGTGATTTTTGTGATTTTTGATTTGTTTTTTTGAGATATATATGAGGGAAAAAACCTTAGACTTTGCAGACTTCCATTCTTTCCACCCTATACTTCTCCTGTGAATGGGCAGTATTTTTTCACTTTTCCTCCCTTTTGGATTTAGACATTAATGTTGCAATGAAACATGGCAAACCCCATCAACAGGTAAGAATCCACTGCTAGTTGAGTTTTTCTGGGATTATGTTATGCAGATGTCACGGAAAAACTTATTAAATGTACCATAGCCCGATATGAACTTCATGTAGCACAGCATTGGCAGGAGAGTCTCAAACCCTTTTGAAAAAAAAAAAAAAATCTGGAGCCTGCCACATTGCAATAATAAATCTAGCAACCTAGAAACTTGTATCTTTTTCTGTGCTGTAAATACAACATAGCTTCACTCTAACCATTCACAGCCAATTTCACATTTCTGTTGGTCAAAAACACGCAAACAAAAAACCCCCAGAAAAACCCTTGGCTAGTAGCAGGATGTGATCTGATCATGTGACTTGCTATGGCTTGCCATCTCTCTAATTCCCATCAAGAGAAAGCCTTATTTTGGGTCATACACTTCCCCACTTTCTTTTCTGGGCTTCTACAGAAGCACCTGCTGCTGCCCAGAGCTTTCTAATAAGCTATTTAGAGAGCAAGGAACAAAAGACTTCCCTGTGTTTTCACTCCTCTGCCCATTATCAAGGCTCTCTAACCAGGGATGAAAGCACTCTTGACAGCACCCCTGCAATCTAGGTACTGAGACTCTTAGAAGGTCCTGACAACAGCAAACTCCAAAGACAGAAGCCTACCGCCACAAAAGCTCTTCCCAGAACAGTCCACAAAGTTATGAAAAAGAAATATATAGGAAGGTCCCCAGCTCACCCAAAGAATGCAGTAATGTTCTTTTTCTTCTCCACAGTAACAATAAATCAAAAGGCTGCCAACTCAACCCACTAAACCTGGAAAGATTTTGTGACTGCTAAGAATAATAGCTTACTAGCCATGGACTTGCTGTCGATTTACGTTGCTGATGACAGCCAAGTATAAAGCCACCCAAGCCTTAAAATGAGGTAAATCTGAACCAGCTGTCCAGCCACAGAAACACAGATAGCGCTCCTTGTTAGCAAACTTTTTAAAGTTCCTCTGGAAGTCTGTGCTGCTGTGACTGAACTGGCTTTGGTATGAGCTGATTTAAAGCCTTCTCAGATAGTCCCTCACCTCACTGTACCCTAATGTACAATGTGCCATTTTGGGAATGGAAGGTGTTCTGGCTTTCATCTTATGCTAGAACTGCTAGAACTGTACTATCATTCTTTTTTTCTCTTTCTTCCTCTTTTCAAATAGTTCTAATCTATGTGATTTCAGTTAAATGTAAGATAGTGTCAAAAAAATTAACTGCAAGGCACAAAATTGGAAATCAGCATAAACATTTTCAAGTGGATAAAGACTTAATCAAAAAAAGTGGGAAAACCCCCCTAAATCTCCCACAATTACCAGCTGTGCTGAAAGAGGAATTGTCATATAGTTGTGACAATATAAAGGTAATAATAAATGGAGTTGATCAAGAATGCTTTTGGAATCAACTGAATGCAACAAGTACTTCATGATCTTGAAACAAAAATCAAGTACGAGTTAACTGCAAGTGCTGATAACCCAAAATTATGACACACTGTTGGTACTGGGCAATTGGTGTATTACAAGAAACACTGTGTGACTCAAGGATGAAAGTACAAAGAATCCAAAAGAACCGAATAGTACAAAGGTCATGCATTCGTTAGTGATAACAAGGATATGTGCAATACATGGGAAATTGATCCAAAAAAGAGAGGAGGAAAACAACCTGAGTTACTGTAGAAATGCGAGATGATCACAAACAAGATACAGCTCAAATAAAGGCAAATGTGATTCAAGCAACATTTCTAGGAAAGACAGGGACATACTAATGTCACAGTTCAAGGCTAAAAGACTATTATAAAATGCTAGTACCTGGAATAGATTTGATACACCTCCAGCTATGCATTTATTTTTGGACAAGGGGGAACACTGTATGCTTCTGAAAGATCATACGTGCCCAAAACATATTAGCAGCATGATTATTTCAAAAGAAAGGTGAGTTTTTAGACTTACACCCTAGCAGGTAAATGCAAATGTTTATTTTAAATTTCAGTCTCCTCTGAAACCTACCTTTCTATTTACAAGACTGAGTGCATAAGACTAACCAGATACACCACTTATTTCAACATTTTGACACATAAATTAGCTTTTCCACGAAAAGAGAACTAGTAAGAATGCAGAAAATAGGTTCAGGTGTATTTTAAATACATCACTTCCATTTCCTTTAAGTGATTCACTGCAACATTTAATAGGAATTCAAAATCTGCAGGGATGGCCCCCTTCCAAACAGAGATAAGAGTGATTTGCCCCACTCCACTATTTCCTTGAATCTATTTGCTTACCATTGGATCTAGTCTCAGTCAAAACTTAGTAATGGACAGAATTCACAGTTCACTTTAGTACATTCATATAAATCATGGCAGTCATTTCATGTTCTCTAAAATGTAGGTTAAAAGCTGCACTAAAGCTGAAACTTTGCCTGTTAACCCCCAAAGACCATTTCTTCAAAATACGTGTTTAATTTATTTTTAAGTTCCAGATCAGTCATTAGGAAGTTTTGTTTTGACTGTCTGGATGGAAATAGGCTCTACCTAGATATGCCCAGGACACATTAACCTTCTTAGTTTGAATAATTCTTCGGAAGAAGTGTGAGTAGGTATCAAGTGACTAAGTATCAAGTTTGTGAACTGTGATGCAGGAGATTTGAATCCAAGTGGACACAGCAGAGAAAAAACTGGTACAGAAAGGCACAGCATCTCCAGATGAAGTTCTGTACATCTACCTCTACACTAACACCTCATAAATGTTCTATTAATGTTCTACTAAAGTAAACTGTGTTCATTCTTCCACATTTTCCTAGCTTTAGAAAAGTTTCTGAGTGGCTGACAAATCATTCCATTATCGGGGGCTAGTGTGGGCTGGTGCATACTATAGGAGAGACTTACCGCAAACTACCAGTCCACACTAGACTAGAGCTGGAAAGGCCTTCCGCTACACTGGACAAGCTCAGCTAAGAGCTAGCAACACAGCATCTCTGTTTGGTAAAAGAGGTTTCCCAGTGAAAAATATAAAGCAGTGTATCTTTTATGTGAAAGCATGGTCTATGCCTAAATCCCAAGAGGCTGTGACAATCACCAGTATTATTGTTTAGGGGGTAACAGAAGCATGTATATCAGGAACACAGAAAGCAAAATGCTATGAAGGGTCAGAAATCCATTGTTGAATTTGTATGCAGTACAGGGTCTGGAAATTAGTACCACACAGAAGAAAGTGAAAATAACAAAGCAAGGATGTAATCCATTCAGTCTTTACCAAGAATATATATAGCCAGGAAGGACCTGACTTAACCTGATTATATAATATATCAAATCTAATAAGGGCACTTGACTGAAGATTTCCTACAGACAGTAGAACATCCAGACATACTCATTACTCTCCTCATCCCCCCCCCCCCCCCTCCAGTATCAGGAAAAAGAAGGAATTTTAATCCTATTTTCACTTTATTCTAAGGAAGTGGCTTAATTGTTTAAGTTCTAAATCACCAAAACCAGAATGTAGAATTGCTTCAGATAAGCTGGGAAGTCAACAGTGATCTGAGTATTCTACCAGATAAAGTAAACATAAAAAAAAAACAAACACTAAAGTGGCTAGTGATCTTATATATTCCTTTCACATTTTTCCTACATTAAACTGTATCTTAGTATTCCCTCCTTCATAGTTTTTGACTTAGATAGTAATTCTTGACAAGTGCAAGTCAAAAACAGCGAAGTGATAAACTTTGTATAACCCCACCCACTGGCTGATTCAGGAACACCAACTGCAGTAATACCCATCTGAATAAATCCTAGAGTAATGCTTTACCTTCTCATCTATGGATTAACCAAAAAGACCCCTATCAGCAAAAACTGCTCAATCGTGAGCAGTTTAAAATAACAGAAATGTTAAACTAGTGCATTTCTTACTACAATCTTTAAAGACTGGGAGTTCCCAACAGAAGTGACCAAAAACTTTGACCACTTTATACATGTCAGACTTCATCTATATAAACAGACATTTAAGTCACAAATATTCTAATATAATAACCTGCAATAAAACTATTTAAACCCAGCCTGCTAGTGCTGAATTCAAGAATTACAATCAAGAAACCTATTGTCTCTGAAGTACTTTAGTTACGAAGCATTTTCTTTATGAAAATAGATACATAAATTTATTTCTGCCAGCAAAAATAAAGTCACAGGTTAACATTCATTAGGCTGTAAAGTTCTGTTATCAGAACATCATTCTCAAACCAGTTACCAGCAGCAACAGTGCACAATATCAATAACCAAATGTTTAGTTTTTGGGACTCTGTAAAATAATTGGGAAACTTCTGCTCTGATTAACTTCTGCTTTTTGCACCATTAACTCAAACTTTCTTGCAATCAATGATTTAAATTATTTTGAAAATTAAAGTGTGCAGGTATGAACAGGAGTGAATTAATGACACGTTAGAACTTATGGGGGGACCTAGTCAGTTAAAGTCTTCCAGCTATGCATTTGACCTCAAATTCAATGTTGAAAGCATCCAATCAAGGGAAAAAAAACAACCTGATGGCTTTGGCAGGGTTCTCACAAGTTACTAAACTTGTAAACATTCCCACTGGCACTTGCATGACATTGGCATACTTAAAAAAAATAAGTAAGTCCAGCCTTGGAGAAGACTTAAAAACTAACTCATCCAGTTTAGGCGAGGAAGTATGAAACCCACCCTCCAAGACTGAGTTTCACATCTTGTTCTGAAAAATTCAAAAGTCTATTAGAACTTCAAAGCCTTTTTGTCACTCACTTAACCTGTTCCCAGCAGAGAGAATCCAACCCTTTCACTTTCTCTTAAAGTTAAACCTTGACTCTGACAGTGGGACAAGGCATAATTAGTGGTACATACATTTTTATTTGACTCCCTCCAGCTGTACCAGTACATATGCGTATACACATGCATACTTGTCTGGCAAAAGGATTTCACTAAGGCAAAGTAGGAGAGTTCAAGTGGTCTCCCCAACACCAGAAATCTGGCTCAGTTTGCATTATATTTTTAACTATGTATCTTATGAGTACAAGATACTGTTGAAAAAAAATAAAAGGCTTTAAAAGTCATCATTTATAAAGCTGTATCAGATATAGCTCAGTACAGACATACAGTCTAATGATGTTAATGAGAGATGTGAATAAATTGGTATTAACATGTTTTGGTACACTTGAAAAATGACAACATCTAAAAGTTTTAAGGCATCATTTCTTTTACTTATCCCATAGTCATTAATTCGAAAACCAGAACACAGATAATTGGATACTATGGCAACAGACCAAACTGAGGTGTCATATGCATATGAACCTGTGTAGACAGACTTTTTATATTGTTCATTCACTTGCTACTAAAGCTAAATATTCCTTTTGCAAGGTAAGCTTGAGAGCATACATGAAAAAGAAATTAAGAAGCTGAATGCAATTAAATTAAATATCTACCTGAGAGCTTCATGAGGAGCTCAGATGCTGCCTTGACTGACATGTCCTGCCTCATTACATTTGCCTGCACTTCCTGTGGCTTGAGTTTCTCCTCAGGGACATTTGGAGCTGAGGCTTCAGGCTCCTGGCTGAACACATAGATGGACTGAGACAAGGCTGAACTTGGAGCTTCTTCATCTGTAGGCTCCTCTTTCACTTTAAATTTAGGAGTCAAGGGCTCTTTTTGATTTGCAGCTGTCAAGAGAAGGAAACAAGTGAGACTTAAGGTATGTAATATATAATCACAGAGCAGCTAGTAACAGGAAGAAACCGTAACATGAGAAATGCTAGAGCAGGCAGTGGAAGCAAGCATGTCAAACAGTATTCAAAGACACTTCAAGAGATAAACTTCTGCATCTTTTGAACAAAGGGATAATATTGAAACACAAAAACTGCATGTACCAAAGCTCAAGAAACCATCCTTCTCCTCTTACTTTTTTGTCCCTATGGCTCCTAAAGGCATTCCTCTGGTCATTGGTTTGTAAAACTTCTAGAGACTTGATGGAAGTTTACAACATCATTTCACACAAGGGCAAATTTGGAAAAGCCCATGGGTACTACACACTGAGCTCTTAGAGCATGGAAGAGAGGCAAGAGATGAACAGTAGAAAGATATGAAGGAGGGGAGAAAGGGAAAAGACAGCAAATTCTTAGGTCCTTCAAGTTGGCACTTGTTAAGAAAGAGAGCAGAGAGATTTTAGGAAGACAGCTCTGCACTAGAAGATGCTGTTAGAGCAGTGTTCCAGGTTCTACACCCATAAAAGAGAGCAAGTTTAAAATAACCCTTTCAATTACTCCATGTAAGCAGCTGCATAACCTTAGAGAAGGGTAGAGAGACTTGGAGTTATTTAAAATCTACACACTGAACAATCTTCTTCCAATACCCTTTGACAGTGGTGGATCCTTTGCATGGTGTTTGGTTGAAGGGATAAAACCAAGAATGCCTCTTAAACAATACCTCCAAACCCAAGCAATATAAATTTACAGGCAGACTGAATGACAAACAGGAGGCTAAAGAAGATGCACTATTTTTCAGCAGTTCTTCTTATAATTCTTTACGTTTGACCATTAAGAGATATTTCCTTCCCTACATCTTAGTGCCTTTTTCTTGTTTAAAATTTCACTTTAAATTCCCAGTAACATATAGCAGATGACTTGTTCGGTGCCCCAAACTGCAGTGAGTTTGGATTTCTCACCTCTCTAAAACTCTGTCTCCACAATCCTGAAAGACAGAGCATCATCCCCATTTTGTTCGCCTTCTAAGCATTCCCACCATTTACGTCACTATTGCTCCTACATATTTTGCTCCATCCACAAGACAATCCTCCACATTACCCCATAGCACAACACTTCAGTTTATATTCCAGGCTTGATCGATTTTTCTGCTTTCTTATTGGTTGGCAAGACATTACCAAAGAACAAGATCAAAGAAAGTGATATAAGCAGCATGTACATAGACATTGCTGCTATTCATTACTCCAAAAATTAAATTACCTTATGTGTGTAATTTTTAATATGACCTATAAGCACTTAAGCATTTTTACCAATATGAGAAATTGCTTTTCCCATTTTTTATATTTTTTTTTAAAAGAGCAAAAGCTGAAATATGAAACATTCAAACACGCTGTAATTCATTAAAATACAGGTTAAGGCGCTCAAACTAATCTTAACTTTACCAAGGTACTTACAAAAAACTTCCATCTACCTTCTTTATCCACACCTACATCCTTCTACATCTTTCTGGCTCAGTATATTCTGGGGTTTGACCTAGGGTGATTAATGGTCACCAAAAAAACCCAAAAAGACCCAAAACTTCCATGCCACACTTCCTTCTCTTTTAAAACATTCTACTTTTGCTGCTACTGATATAAAAAATACCTCCACCAGGAGCTGAGTGCAACTGATAGAGAGCATTCTGCCTGAATGTTCAAAAAACCTGGAGAAATATTTTGAATTTATTAATTTCAATAAGTTATTAATTCAAATTCACCCAGAACATAAAGGAAACATGAATTTGAGTAAAGAGGTAGAGACAACCCACTAATAGCAATTACTAACCTGTGAAGCCGACTATGTTTTTTGCCCATGAACCAGGGCAGAAAACGAACCAGGTACTGAAAGCACCAGAGATCAGGCCAGCACACACTTTTACCACTCAGAATATAGAGATGATATCAAATTCACACAGAATCACAGAATGGTTTGGGTTGGAAAGGACCTTAAGATTATCAAGTTCAATCCCCTGCCATGGGCAGGAACATCTCCCATTAGACCAGGTTGCTCAAGGCCCTGTCCAACCTGGCCTTGAACATACATAGTTCAGTGTAAGAATGCAACCATGGGTCCATTATAAGCCAGGTTAAGAACAATGAAAAAACATCCACATACAAATCAAATCACTATAACAGAATTCATATAATATCACAGCCTTAAACTAGGAACCTTTTTCAGAGTCAGACTCTAGAGTATGCAGTGGCAGACACTTTATGGGTTCCCCTACCACAAAAAAGGAGGATCAAAGTGGACACTTTTGGAAGAAATCAACATTTATTAAACCCTCTTATCACCAAGCCTAAATTCAGCAGCCAGTTTGACCCAATCTAAGGGCAGGTGTCAAGTGCTCTATGCTCTTTATCCCAGGGTATTCTCAAGCTCTACTGAGATGCTATTGCTCAGAGAACCAGAACTTCAAGGTAGGTCACATCAGAGTTTAAACACACCCAGAATGACTTGAAGGTGGAATCCAGCAAGTTTCCCTCCTTCCTTATGTTTCACCTTCCTTTTCTCTCCCTGCTCCACACATTAGCTCTCCACATACTGCTGTATGCCACTGCTCCCTCACACTTCTGAGCTGCCACTTGGGATACCAATGCTAAAAGTATGCTGACAACAACCAGCACAACATCAGGCATAATCTAAATGGGTTTTTCATGAGATCTATATACTCAGTTTGTCCCTGTGTGTCTACAAGATGTCACTTATAAGAAACATAAAACATAGTCAGGGTCCTACAGTCCAGAGGAGGTCCTGAAGATGTGCATTTGGCAGTATTACATTAAGGGGAAAAGAAGCCCAGACTATTGTTCTTACTCATGTTGCTGGTTCTACCTACTCTAGGCTGCTGTGCTTTGGACAGATGATAGAATTTAAAAATTAGGAAAGAAGTAGGCTTTTATTTCATTAATTAACTGACAGCACATTTTTTGAACTGACCACACTTTCCAAAAATCAAACACTCTAATTGCAGACACAGAAACAGATGAGTTATTTACCTCATTCTTCTTCTCCCAGGAAACAAAAACAAATAAAATCAGACAACTGTTGGGTCACTTTCAACCAAATTGCTTCAATTAATGGGACTTTTGCTTCAACTAATGTAGCCTTTACTCCTCCTTGAAAAATACTAAAGTCGATTCCAATGTAAATGAAGCCTAAATAGAAGGGCAAATAAAAAATCGGGGAAGTTATCCAGTCTATCAGATCCATACATTAAAACTAGAGGAAAAAAAAAAAATCCCCAAAACACCAAAGCTCCCCACCAATTTTGCCTCTGTCCCATCTTGGATCCATAATTACAGGCAAAATTGCAAACACATGGGAAACAGCAACTATGATGCGTCCACTAGTCATATTAGAGAGAACAGTAAACAGATGTAAGAAAAAAAACATTGCAAATAAGAGAAATAAATGTCGACTGAGACTAGAGGGGTTTAAAAAAAAGCCACGAACAACAAAACCACCCTATGATTGAGGAATCTTTTAAAAATAAGAACTAGACAAGGATTAAAAAGATGATGTTTAGGTCTATTAAAGTATTTTTGAATGACAATATTATTAGTCCCCAGAAGGAATAACATCTTCTATCTACATACAAAAATAGATGCACATATATATACTTCATTTGTATTTAATTTACATTCATTCTGAATTGCAGTGAGTGCAGATTGAAGGATGCGTTGCCCGTAGACTGAGCCCAAAAAAGCCCAGCAATTTAATTTTGAAATATACCATGAGAAAAAAAAAAACAAAAAACCAACCCACCCAGCAAATGCAACCAACAGGCAGCAATCTCTCAAGCAGAGTTGATAATACTCCATTTGTTCCATTCTATTCCATACCCAGAAAAAAAAACAAAACAAAAAAACAGATCAAAGAAGATTCCAGACTGATGATTTTTATCTTCCTGGCAACTGGAGTCATTTGAGCCATTTAGCAAAAGTAGATGATGGAAGTTATAACACTTTCCTCAACCTGCCAAATGCCACAAAAAAAGCTTTGGGCATCTGCCACTAATCTGAAACACTGACAGAAGCTGCTAACTGCATCAGTCCACTTACAAGGATTTCTAAATGCTCGAAGTGTTTATAATTGAAAGAGGAAAAATGGGCTGATTACTTCAAGGCAAGCTTAGTGTTACAAGTCACAAGCAGCAAAGAGTTGGTCACCATTCAGTCCATCTGTCTGAGCAAACGTGAGAAAGAATCCACAATAAAAACGCTGTCACAAAAGAGGCCACAAGAAAAAGCATCAGAGTGTGGGTCAAAATGAACTGTGATGAAAGTACCATAGTACACCGCTGTACCATCCTATTATTTTACAAGTGATGCCTGACTACAGCTACGAAGATGAGACTGAGCAGGCCAGTCATGGCTTACAGAAAAGTGAAGACATATTCCAAAAGGCATTGCATATTGAACTGGTCTTGAGATCTTGTGGGAAAGCCTCCCTTTGTGATCCTTCTCAGAGCCACTGTGGCAAGAGAATCATGGCATGACTTCTACCTGAGGAAGAAACGTCCTGCCAGAGCTAGAGTATCTGAATGATATACGGAGCTTTTCATTGCACATGGTAATTTGTGAGATGTGGCAGTTATAAGAAACCAAGGACCTCTGACAGATCAGTTCTGCAGTATTTGGAAGACACATTTCCCTAACACTGAGCACCAATATTCTGAAGGCAGCTATAGTTAATAAAGAATATGACTTGAGTCTTCTACCAGTTTCGCTCTAGTAATTGAAATGTGCAGGTAGGTATTGGCATTCTGCATGAAGACTAGGGCTTATATTTTGCTGATATTCAAGAACTGAGTAAGGGGTACAAACACTGCAGTAGAAGCCTCTAGTGAGCTAACTGTTTTGCAAGAAAAATCTATGCAATTGGAACCAGCTGGAGAATCTCCAGACTAAAATCCAATTGGGCTGATAAATTGTGTCCAGCTTATTAAACATCGAGGCTATCTACACTGTAAGTGGCCCAAAAGGAGAAATACTGTTCTACTGGCAACCTAGATGGTCCCTCATTTCTTTCTAGTGCCTTCTGCCCTGGCGTATTAATCTATCCCAGAGCACCTCCTGCTACCTAACCATGCTGGGAGCTCTAACTCAATTACATCCCATTTTCAAAGCCCTCTACTCTGCTCTCAGCCAAATAAACTAACCAACAGGGCTACAAGGAAGAGGACGCGAACTATTGATAAAAACCCAACTTATTACTCAAGGGCACTCAGCATTGCAGCATTTCTTTTTAACAAAACAGTGGATCAACAAAATAAACAATCATGAGAAGTATGATGATGCCAAGACTTGCCACCTCTGGGCTTCCAGAGACCACTTAGAATACAAGGTCTTTCACACAATCTTGCTTAAGTATGTTAAAAATATGTAAGAGAGATTAAGGAAAGACATGCTAACTATCCCGATCTTCTCTAAAGCAGCTACCTGGCCTTGTAGAAATTGTTCCTGCCCATGGCATAGAACTAAATAATCTTTAGGATCCCTCCTTACCCAAACCATTCTATGATTCTGATTTGTATTTGAGGAGCTGTAGTCAAGCAAAATGAGACACAGCACTGAAAAATGACCAATCCTGCTACTGTCCCCCCGAATTTCACAACGTTCTAGTCCAAGGAGAATGGAAGAATTAGGCAAATTGCTATGGCACCTGTAGGATGACACATCCCCCCAAGCCCTAAGATATCTGTTACATTGCCAAAGTCCTACTTCCAAAACAAGGTCGTAATATCTGCCAAGACCATCTTCTTTCCAGATAAAAATAAAAATAACAGTAGAATAGGCAAAATTCTGAGGAAGCTATAGAAAAAAAAGGAGGAGAGTGAAAGGAGCAAAGAGAAATTTGTATCTGATAGGAAATAACTGTTAGTAGTATAGATATTTCTTCTCTCTACAAAGGAGCAGAAACAGAGAAGGAGAAAAACACCACCAGACTGACCTTTATATTTGTTTAAGAAAACAACACCCAAAACAATCAGAAATGATGGAAATAACAATGTCTCCAATTCCCCTTTTGGATAGATGTGACAGAAAGGCTCATGAGCTAGGACTTCTGCTCAGAGTAATGGTGTAATCAAGGAAGCAAAAGAGTTTAGTCTTATACTCTAAGAGTTTGTATAGATATTAAAACTAAATTGTAAGCACAGGGCTGGTCCAGAATCATATTCATGTCTTCTTTTAAGCTGTATTGGGCTGAGTACACAAAAAAGTATTTGTTATTCTGCATTTAAAAAGAGTGGATTAGAGCAGAGTCTACACTGTTTTATCTTGCTAAATTCTACGTACTCCTTCAAGGTGTGAAGCATGATGGGGTATGCCTTTAAGGATGGTGGGAAATTGTGGATGGAAGACTAGCAGTTGCTAAAAAGAGATTATAAGGGTAGCGATACATCAGTGGCAAAGATTATTACAAGCTTTTATTTGCCCAAGTCTTAATTAGCTGCGCTATTGCCCCTTTTCAGTTTTATTTTAAATTAAAGATTTATATGGAAATTGTGAATCTGGAGAGACACTTCAAAGAGAGATCTTGATGACACTGGGGTATTTACACTGACAGCAGCATTATGGAATTCAAGGTATTTTTAAATTAAGGATGTAGCTCAATAATTGCCAGCCCTGTGCTCTTACATATTCTAATTGAAATTTTACATTCTGGCATCAACCCTGAATCCTAAATATAGGCAGCATGGTCTTTTCTTTGGAACCCACTACACAAATGCATCAATTATAACAATTTAATTAGACATGCTTTTATTTTATTAAAAATAGCTCTTTGAAGAGTTAAAGCCAGTCAGTCCAGTATTGTCAATGGCAAATCTAAAACATTTCAAATTACTTGTATTACCTTTAAGGAATGCAGTAATTTTTAAGAACCAAACAGAACAAATAATCCAAGTGATTACTTAGCTTATCTACTAATATTTTGTACGTAGCAGTCTGATGACTTACTACTTCATAATCCCATTAACAGAATCAGCTAATAAAACATGAACGCAAAGTCCAAGTACTTTGGACAGTCACCAAAACCCCATGGTGGCATTATTTTCCAAAATAAAAATTTTACTCTTCACAGAATAGTGACAGCAGATATGACTTAAACTGGGAGAAAACATGGTTTCTCATTTGTTTAACAGGGGCAGCCCCAGGCCCTCAGAATGTTATCTCTCCTTCCTCCTCTCTATTTTAAACTTTTTCATGCAAGTAACTTGGGGAACATTAAAAGAACTGCAGAAGCAGGGCACACTTCATAACATACACCATCACAAGATAAGAGACTGACGCATGCTTTCTAGAGTAACACACTTGGTGAACACAGGGAAGATGTGGAGAGAGGCCAGCAATGAAGTATGCCTTACAATTACTGTTTCCACACAGAATTCCTTTGAGATCAATAGCGCAAGAATCCCATTCATTCTGATGGGATTCATTTCTTTTTGAATGTTATGAAAAGTAACTGCAGCAGATAACACAGGCACAGTAATAGCTTCACTAGAGTACACCGGCCATTGTAATTTGGATCACTGTGAAAGCCATTTTTTATTACAAAAGAACTTAAAGCCCTAGAAGTAGGTGAAAGGACATCAGTATTTAAAGAGATGTAGAGATAACATCTGCCACTGAAATCTTTGAAACAGGAAAAGCAAATACTCTGCAAATTAAGATATGAATGCAGTTACAAAGTTTCAACATGGAATTAATGGACTGGGGTAAGGAAACATTCTGGCAAAGCACTGATCCAGCAAAGTAGTTGTCCAACTTCAAGCATAAAAGAAGTCCTACTGAAGTGGGAAGATTTGAAGGCAAAAACTTGCCCATGCTTAAATATTCTTCTGTTTATAGGTTAAGAGTCATCTGATAATTGTCTTTACAAACATTAACCCTTTCAAATTTTAAATAAAATTTCAGAGAACACTTTGAATTTCTTGAGAACATAAAAGAATCTCCTACCTTAAACTAGGACGTAAAGAATGGAATCGGGGAAAAACAAATATCAAGATTTGTTCTTTTTTTTTAGATTTACATTTGGTGCTATGTGTTATGCTTTATTTCATAAAACATGTAACTGAAAATCTTTCTGGCAAGCAATGGAACATAATAAGGGCTGAAGGGATCTCAAGAGGTCACCCACAGCAATATTTCCCAACCTCTTTAAACATAAGCTCTCCTAAGCCTTTCTGAAAAAATTTCAGAGGCCATTTTGAGCAATGTCATCCAATTCGTTTCTGCGCCACTCAAAATCAGGTCTAACACTGAACATCTGTGAATTTTTTCCCCACTTTGCTTCTCTACATATTGCTGCTTGTTTATGTTCAGATAAAATTTCTTGCAACTGCTTCTAATGCCCTGTGGTTCACTGGCTGAGATACACATACACAGATCTGGTCCATCCTACTGCCTAATATGTGATCCAACATATCTGACAGGTAGTCATTTAACCTGTTTTTAAAATTCTCCAGTGGCAGACATGGCCATCTCTCCAGCCACACTACCATAGAGTTTTAACTGCCTCAACTTTTATGAAGATTTTTCTAGTGCTGACTTAAACCCTACAGCAACATAAGCCCACTATTTTTTATTATAATTATGATGAATCAACAGATTATTTCTTTCTCCCCAAGACAAACTCTTTAATGCATTAAAGGCTTATTAATGACTCTCCTTAGTCTCCTCTATAGGCCTCACAACCTCACTCCCTTTTATTCATCTTCACTGGACATGTTTGCTAAATCTCCAGTCATTTTTGATGCTCTCCTCTGAAGTCTTTCCAACCATCCACACTCTTCACAAACTACAGTGCCAAACCCTTGGACTTCATAAGGACGAAGAGCAGGACCATTTCTCTGTTCTTTGAGGCTGTTTCTCTCTGTATATACCCCAGTACAATAACTGCCTTTTTAGTACCACTATGACATTGTCAACTCCTTTTCCCACAGAACGGTTACCTAGCTAGCTGTTCCTGGGTTTGTATTTGTGCAACTGTTTGTTGAACACTTGCACATTTTGCATAGATCTATTTTGAATGTGACTCTTCTAACTGTTAATTATTTGCAATGTACTATTTTCCAGCCATCTGATACCCACTTCTTCTAGGCTAGAAAATGTACTGCATTGCACAATTAGAAATAATACTCAGTCAAGTTTATAAACATACTTATTAAGATTTTTAAAATCATAATCATTAATAAACACCAATTTTATACTCTCTTTCAGCCTTGGTGCACCAGATAAACTTGTGGAAACTGCACCTCTTGAGTCTGAAGGGAGACAAGCACTTTTCTGAGTCACACTTTTGGAAAAAGATGCTGAAACTGCACAGAAATGAAAATCAACTGTCTCTGAGGTTTCCCGTGAAACTGGAGGCATACAAACGACACCAACCAAGAAGAAAACATGCAATAAACATTGGCAAGCAAAAATAAATGTTCATTTAAACCATCAATATTCAATAAGAATAAATGCCAGATTCTAGAAGTCTATATATCTATCTACTGTTTCTTTCTTAGCCACAAGGGCTGTCAGAGAAGAAAATTAGATTGTTTTGACATAATTTGGTCTTGACAAATCTGTGTTGGCTGTTACAACTGGCATATACAATTTGAGATGTCAAAAGATTTATATCATGGAAAAGGTAGGGCGAGTAATCGAAGATCTGATGTGCCTAACAAGCGAGTGTTGTAATAAAAAAATCACTCAAAGGAGCTTGGTTCAGCACAGCAAGCAGTCAAAAAAATGCAGGTAATACTTAGCCAACTTCCCAGAAAAGAATTACTTCTACTCTAAATTTACACACATTGTATGGAGGAAAGCATGAACTAAATGTATGTAACACAATATAAATCTCAGGAGAAAAGAAATTCCTTTCAACATTGCTGTTCTTGTGTAGTAAACTTGGTGACTGGCAGTACATTTTTATCCAAATATGCACACATACAAAATTACAGATACATCTCACTCCCCCAGTGACTTTATAACATGTTGCTAGGTAACAGTGCACACAAGTCAGGTTTCAAGACCTTTAGTAAGTCACCATAAAATAACTGCATAGGCCTTTTGCATGAATAATCGACATTTGTATCCTTTTTCTGATGCCAGTAGATCAGACGTTGAAAACATGACCGTCTGCCAAACTGTAAACAGCTCCCCCTCAATTGCTACATGAAAAAAACCCACATCAAAATGTTACGTTTTCTCAGCTTTCAGGCTTTCCCCCCTCCTGCTTTCTGCTCTCATTCTTGCTACATGCAGCCATCATGAGCACTCTATAGGTCAGTACAGCTAGTGTGTAGAGACACTCAGTGCACAGCAATCCAAACCTAAGATAGATATCAGAACAACAACACATATATGACAGCTGTCAGACAACATAAAAAATGGATTTCATACAGAGTCCACGTTTAAAACTCAATTAAAAAAAAATGTACAAGCAAATCAAAACACACTCAGCCATGCTCAATTGTTGTTGGTCATAATAATAAGTTATACCAACAGTTTATTATTATTTTTTAGGGAAGGCTTTTGTTGCTTCTTCCAACCCACACAGCAAACCACTTGTACCAGCTCATTTCACCTCCTGCTTCTCCTCAACTCTCTTCCATGGTTGGCTCCATGAAGCCTCAGGCTTGATTTCTCATGTTTACCCATTCTACTCAATTCCCCAGAGAACTGTGATCCCAGAGGTATAAAGGTCTGGGCAGATGAAGACAGCAAGCCTCTAAAAAATAAACAGCTGCAGTTTCACCAAGGCAATGGCATCAGGACAGAGCTAATTCCTTAGTTTACCTGACAATAAGGTTTGCTAAAATACAACTTACACTCCATTTAAAGTAAAAAGGTGATCAATTGTTTTCTAATGAAAAGGATATCTTTTATCTCTGGTCTAAAACTTGCCATAGGGACTGCCATCTCCTTGTGAAACAGAGTTTCTCAAGTGGCATTTTTTCTGACTCCTTGCTCTTTAACAGTTCTGAAGTGTTCAGTCAAATCAATAAAAGAGCACATAAAAGATTCACCCTAAACATATCTGCAACTTCAGAGTCTCATTCTTAGAGCTTTATAAGTATCATTCTTAGAGCAATAATCTGAGAGTGAAAGAAAACATAATAAGCACGTGGTTTGCATTAGGTATGAATTTAAAGTAAAATAGTAAAAAAAAAAAAATTGAAAAAATATTCATGAATCTCTAGGACTACCTTTTTAGTGTTAATAATCAAGAAATACAGTAACATTCATACTTCACACATATTTAATAGTTAGACCCCAAATATTACTGTGATGGAAAAGTGACCAGTCTTATTAGTCCTATTTAAACAGATGGGGAAAGGTGAAAACTTAAGAGCTGAATTTTCTAACATGCTGGGTACTTGTGACCCTCAGTAATTCCAAACCAGAACTACAAGTACTCAGCATGTCTGAAAAACACACCAAGTGAGACTTGCCAGGTAACTGTCAATGAACATGAAATCCTGGATAGAAAACTCTCTCTCCCAGTCCTACCAATTAAACAGCAAAATCCCTTTCTCCTCTCACCATTTTCCACCCATCATGCACCACTCCTTATCAGAAGAAACAAGAAATCATAAATTAAGAAGTTGTAATGTTTTTCTCCCTGCAATTCCATGACTTAGCAAACCCGAGGCAAAGTGGTTTTTAGGCTGTAAAGAAGCAGCTGATGTTGCCCCTTGCTGAAAAATTACCTGACAGCTTCATAAGAAAATCCGATGCCATCTTGACAGAGATGTCTTGGCTGAATAGTGCTGATGCTGTACTGGCCACAAAGTCAGAGGAGTCTTTCAGCTTTGTGTTGTTGGGCACTCTGTCAACAGTGCTAAGAGCAAAAGGTGCAGCTGATAAGCCACTGTCATCTTTGGGCTCTTCTTTCACTAGTAAAGGTGGAATACCTCCACTTGGCTGCTCAGCCACATCAGGTGTTTTACATACAGATGCTGATCCTGTAAGGTCAGGTCCACCTCCTTCCCTCTGTGGTCCCAGGCAGGAGTCACTATTTACCTGTGGTGACCCCTTCACCTCAGTTTCTGGTATTTCCTCCTTCACTTTGGATTCTGTCCTGAGGAAATGTTGATGGCAACGCATATGGAGTTTCAGGCTGAAGTGGCGGGAGGAGGTAAAAGGGCATAGCTGGCATTGAAAGGTCTCACCCCTGTCTTGATGCTGATGAACCTAGTTCAAGAGGTGAAAGATAAAAGCATGTATTAAGCAGAAAAGAATTTACTAGCATTATAGAAATCTCAGCTCTACACTCGTCCCACCATTTTCAAAAAAGTTAACTAATTAACTCTTCATCCTGAGCACTTGGAAAGAGGTCAGGCACTAGGAACAGTAGGATTCTTTTACACATAAGTCAATGAACGTAAAGATCAGACTCAACTGAAAAAAAAAAAATAAAAAATCAGGAACATCTGTTTCTCCAGCATGGAAAAGATAAAGTCTGCTTTGGATCAAACAGTTCGTACAATCAGATCCTCACGACCTGTCTGTGTATAAAAAGACTTCCAAGCCATAAGTGGTAGCTTTCTTGATTACAAACAAACAGAACCCCCTTATCTATTATGTGCTAAGCATGATCATTCTGTGTAACCTCAGAAATAACAATTGTCCAGAGCAAACCAGCAAAACAACACCCTTACAGCAACATGCGTCATTGACTTTTGCATCATGAGAGTAAAGACACAACACCTGGCAATACCAAGGTAGTACTGAAACAGTTTGTTACAAATAAATTCTACCAGAAAACAAACAGCTCTGTTATGATAAAATATAAACATCTGCCATTTATTCCATTTTATCAGTCAATTAATGATAACAGTTAATCTTCCTGTCCTCATATTTTGACTACAGGCTCTTTCTTATAGAAACTGCATGCTCCAGTATGAGTACAATGCGTAGTGTCCCCAGGCTCGATCCTGATTACCTTTTAAATAAAATTCTATCCATCCACCCATGTGTAATGGTTTACACATTATTTGAACAGGCACACTCATTAATATAAACTATATACATACAGTTATTCAATTCCATGTTTAACACGGTACTTACGAAAAGGAAGGAACAACTGAGCCCATGTAATAGTGGCGGGTATATTGGAAAGTTTTTTCCCTATAGCTTCACAAAGGAATTTTAAATCCTGACAGCAGCACTCCAGAGTACTCCCTGCAGAAAGACTGGCAAATACATACATTTGCTTCTTACTAATTGATGAACATGGGATCGGAACAAACTGGCACCAGGCTGAGCTCCACACATTCATTTTCACTTGTGACTCAAGTTGGTTGGAAACCTTTCAGTGAGACAGATTTTTGTTGGAAAATGGCAATTTGTTGAACGCACAATATTTCACCTGAAATATGGAGAGGTTTGATGAACTCTCGGCAAACAAGGCATGATTCCCCTACCCTACTGAGTGGCACTCCCCGTTCCCTGGCTTGGCTCAGAAGCAGCAGCTGTGCCAGGGATCCAAGGCTCGCTGCTCTAGCCTGAGAGTCCAAAAAGCCCTGAGGGCTCCAGCTCTAATCAAAGTTCAGCTCTACACTAGGGAGCATGGAAAACCTAGCTTTAGCTAAGGTTTTCAGCACTTTGCAGTTTCCCGCAGAACTGAGATCTAGATCTCAAGTAGGGGTTGCAGACACTGCAGAGCCCTGGGAAACAGTAGCATTTCCCAAACACAGCTTTATAAAAGTTCAGTTGGAGCTTCCCATGGTAGTAGATTTGGCCTGAATAATTTTCTATACAGTAAGAGGAATTCAGTCACAAGCTCGTATCCAGCCTCTCTCCTCTGAAGATGGACTTAAAGAGTTGGGCTTGTTAAGCTTGTAAAAAAGCAGGCTCCAGAGAGACCTTACAGCAGCCTTCCAGTACTTAAAGGGGGCCTACAAGGAATCTGGAGAGGGACTTTTTACATGAGCATGTAGTGACAGGACAAGGGGAAATGGCTTTAAACTGGAAAAGGGTAAATTTAGAGCAGGGTATTAGGAAGAAACTCTTCACTTTGAGGGTGAGACACTGGAAAAAGTTAACCAGAGAAGCTGTGGCTGCTCCATCCCTGGCAGTGTTCAAGGCCAGGTTGGATGGGGCTTTGAGCAAGCTGGTCTAGTGGAAGGTGTCCCTGCCCATGGCAGGGGGGTTGAACCAGACGATCTTTAAGGTCCTTTCTAACCCAAACCATTCTATGATTCCCATCTCTCATACACATGACCTGAATTCAGATCTGCTAAAATATGAAGCTGAGAGATGTTCCTCTTTCAGTCCTTTTTTCTTTCAGTGAATACATATTTCATTAGTGCTGTATAACTTTTCATCTGGTAGTTTTTCAAGGGCTCTGGAGATTAGGTACTAAACAAGCAGAAGGCAACAGAGAATTTCTCTTGGCCAGCCATTTTACAGAATGACATTCTCAATATTGTATAAACATGACATTTACAGACAAAATAATTCTGGAATCTTATAATTGCACCTGACAACAAAAAAATTAGAAGCTAATGCGAACCTAAGTCAGTTTTCAAGCAACAACCTTGCAGAAAAATAGCAGCACAATTAATTCTAAATATTAACAGGTTGCAACAGAAATATCAACCAGATTGACTGTCTACACTACTGGAAACAGGATGGTCTGTGAAAATAGAAGTATGTAAGCACTCTTCTTCATCAGGAGCATCAAGATGTACAAATGGTAGCAAGCACTCTCACCATGGCAACTTTGTCTCTTACACCCACTGAGATTCTGCCTGTCAGGGATTCTCTACAGGATCCCCTTCAATCAACATTTCTCTGCCTACATATTTAACCACTAGATGCCCCTTAGCACAATCAATATTACACCTTCTGAAGGCTGCCACTGCTGCAGTCAGGTGGTAAGTTCTGTGTGGGAGCCTACCATGTATGGCATGCCACCCCTGCAGTAACTTTTGAGAATGGACAAGAATAGGGGAGACTGATTCATCTGATTTGGATTTTTCTCCTCCCAAAGACAATAGCAGGATCACCAATGGATTTCTTCTAAAATAAAGTATGCTTGTAACTTGCAGCCAAGGAATGACAGAATTCAAAACCAAATATTTAGAGTTTTAAATGGGAGAATTTTAGATATATAAAAAAAAACGACATGAAACAACATCAAGTCAAATATTTAGACTTCAATGGGTCCAGTCTCACCATAAGGTTTAAACATATTTTTTTAATTATCAAATATAAATATTTTAAAATTTGAACACCATTAGAATTAGAAGCTAAGAATTAAAGTCCCATTAAAGGAAAAAAAAATACCTTATTTACTCATCTGACACCAGCTAAAAGAGCCAAGAATTGCCATTCCATGCTATTTGGAGGGAAAAGTCAAGGCAGCAACTACTTGCTGCAGAATAAGAGACAAGAAACCCTGTAGAGCTACACAGAAAGCCACAGGGGAGATCCAGGTCACACAGTGTTACAGTCAAAAAAGCTGCCTTCTCCCTCCATGAGACAAGAGAATGGCTCTTACACAGCGCTAATGCTGCACAAACCATCAGATGTCCTCTTCAGACTCAACTAGGCTGTTCCTAGAGCCACAGGTAGAAGGAGACATGAGGGCAGCTGACAAGTTTTCTGCAGCGTCCCAGTATGAGCTCAGCTGCTGACAGATTTGGATCTATGTGGATATGATATGTGCTTATGTGTCTATAGGGATATAATAGGTATCACAGAAACATTGTGGGATGGCTCCTACGACTAGAATGTTGGAATGGAAGGTTACAAGCTCTTTAGAAAAGATAGAACTGGCAGGTGGGGAGGGGGAGTTGCTGTTTATGTTAGGGATAGGCTGGAGAGTATGGACCTCTGTCTGGGGACAGGTGAGCAATCAACAGAGAGTTTGAGGGTCAGGGTTAAAGGGAGAACAGTGATGGGAAACATTATTGTGGGGATCTGTTACAGACTGCCTGATCAAGAGGACTCTGTGGATGAAGCACTCTACAGACAGATAGGAACAGCCTCATGCTCGCAGTCCCTTGTTCTCATGGGGGACCTCAACCACCCTGGCATCTGTTGGAGCGACGGTACGGCTCGGCACAAGCAATCCAGGAGGTTCCTCGACTGTGTAGAAAACAACTTTCTTCTGCAAGTAATAGAGGAGCCGACAAGGAGAGGTGCCATGCTAGACCTCGTGCTCACCAACAGGGAAGGGCTCGCTGGAAATGTGATGCTCCAGGGCAGCCTTGGATGCAGCGATCATGAGATGGTCAAATTTGAGATCCTCAGGACAGTGAGAAGAGCGTGCAGCAAGCTCACTGCCCTGGACTTCAGGAGAGCAGATTTTGGCCTCTTCAGGAACCTGCTTAGGAAGGTTCAATGGGATATAGCCCTAGAAGGCAGAGGGGCCCAAGACTGTTGGTTGATATTCAAGGATCACCTGCTGCAAGCTCAGGAGTGTTGAATCCCAACTAGAAGGAAGTGCAGCAGGAGAGCCAGGAGGCCTCCTTGGATGGGTAAGGAGCTCCTGAGGAAACTTCAAGGGGACAAAAGAGACTTATAAAAGGTGAAAGCAAGGACAGGTGGCCTGGGAAGAATACAGGGATGTTGTCCAGGAAGCTAGGAACCAGGTTAGGAAAGCTAAGGCCCAGTTAGAATTAAACCATTGGCTAAGAATGTTAAAGATAACAGGAAGGGATTCTACAGTTACATTGCAAATAAAAGACAGACTAGGGACAACATAGGCCCCCTCCAGAAGCTATTGGGAGAGCTGGCTACCCTGGATTTGGAGAAGGCTGAGGTTCTTAATGACTTCTTTGCCTCGGTCTTCACTCTCAAATGCTCTGACCACACCACCCAAGTCTTGAAAGGCAAATGCAGAGACTGTGAGAATGAAGACCCTAGGCCCACTGTAGGAGAGGAGCTGGTTCAAGACCATCTTAAGAAGCTGAACATACACAAGTCCATGGGACCTGATGAAATCCATCTGCAGGTCCTGAAGGAGCTGGCAAATGAAGTTGCTAAGCCACTGTCCATCATATTTGAAAAATCATGGCAGTCAGGTGAAGTTCCCGATGACTGGAAAAGGAAAATATAACCCCCATTTTCAAGAAGGGGAAAATGGATGACTCAGGGAATTACAGACCAGTCAGTCTCACCTCTGTGCCTGGCAAAATCTTGGAGCAGATTCTCCTGGAAGGCATGCTAAGGCACATGAAAAACAACAAGGTGCTTGGTGACAGCCAGCATGGCTTCACTAAGGGGAAATCCTGCCTGACCAATTTGGTGGCCTTCTGTGATGGGGCTACAGAACTGATGGACAGGGGTAGAGCAGTTGATGTTACCTACCTGGACTTGTGTAAAACGTTCGACATCCTTGTCTCTAAATTGGAGAGACATCAATTTGATAGGTGGACCACTTGGTGGATAAAGAACTGGCTGGATGGTTGCATGCAAAGAGTTGTGGTCAATGGCTCAATGTCCGGCTGGAGACCAGTAACGAGTGGCGTCCCTCAGGGCTTGGTGTTGGGACCGGTCTTGTTTAACTTCTTTGTCGCTGACATGGACAGTGGGACTGAGTGTGCCCTCGGGAAGTTTGCCAATGACACCAAGCTGTGTGGTTCGGTTGATACCCTGGAGGGAAGGAATGCCATCCAGAGGGACCTTGAAACGCTTGTGAGGTGGGCTGATGCCAACCTCATGAAGTTTATCCATGACAAGTGCAAGGTCCTACACCTGGGTCGGAGCAATCCCAGGCATAGCTACAGGTTGGGCAGAGAAGAAATTCAGAGCAACCCTGCAGAGAAGGACTTGGGGGTGTTGGTCGATGAGAAAATGAACATGGGCCGGCTTCAGTATGGGTCCACAGCCCAGAAAGCCAACTGTATCCTGGGCTGCGTCAAAAGGAGCGTGACCAGCAGGTCGAAGGAGGTGATCCTGCCCCTCTGCTCTGTTCTCATGAGACCTCACTTAGAGTATTGTGTGCAGTTCTGATGTCCTCAACATAAAAAGGACATGGAACTGTTGGAACAAGTCCAGAGAAGGGCCATGAGGATGATCAGGAGGACTGGAGCACCTCCGTATGAAGACAGGCTGGGAAAGTTGAGGCTGTTCAGCCTGGAGAAGAGAAGGCTGCATGGAGACCTCATAGCAGCCTTCCAGTATCTGAAGGGGGCCTATAAGGATACTGGGGAGGGAATCTTCATTATTGACTGTAGTGATAGGACAAGGAGTAACGGGTTAAAACTGAAGCAGGGGAAGTTTAGACTGGATATAAGGAGGAAGTTCTCTACTGTAGGGGTGGTGAGACACTGGAATGGGTTTCCCAGGGAAGTTGTGTATGCTCCATCCCTGGTGGTGTTCAAGGCCAGGCTGGACAGAGCCCTGTGTGACACGGTTTAGTGTGAGGTGTCCCTGCCCATGACAGGGGGTTGGATCTTGATGATCTTAAGGTCCTTTCCAATCCTAGCTATTCTATGATTCTATGATCTCTCTGAATTATGGTGCAACAAACTGGAGTGCACAACCTGCTCACAGAGACTGGTTATTTGAAAATTCAACAAATCCACTTTTTGACTTGTATCAGAAACATTTAAGGACTTCTCCCTTCTGAATTTATTTAATTTCATTTTGGATAGTCTCCTTGACTGGGCAAAGTACTTGCATCATCTTCATTTTAACCCTACAGGCTTCCCAGTCTCAATACTTCACGGTTCTACAGTTTTTTCAGTGTGTGCTTGCTATGACATATGCAATAATTTTCAATAGAACTATATGCTTGTCCTGGGTTCAGCAGCAGCAGTCATTTTTCTCCTTCTTACTAGCTGGTGCAGTGCTGTGTTTTTGACTTTCAGGCTGGGAACAACGCTGATAACACCAATGTTTTTTGTTGTTTCTAAGTCATGTTTACTCTGACCAAGGACTTTCTGAGTCTCATGCTCTGCCAGGGAGAAGTGGAAGTCGGGACGAAGCAGAGACAGGACACCTGACCCAAACTAACCAAAGGGGTATTCCATACCATAGCAGATCATGCTGAGTATATAAACTAGGGACAGTTACCCAGAAGGGATAGATCGCTGCTTGGGTCGGGCTGGGTATCGGTCGGCGGGTGGTGAGCAGTTTTCTCTTCCCTTGTTATTTCCCTTATCATTATTATTATTGGTGGTAGGAGTTGTGGTTTTGTGTTATACCTTAGTTACTGGACTGTTGTTATCTCAACCTGTGGGAGTTACATTCTTCCAATTCTCCTCCCCATCCCTCCGGGAATGGGGGAGGAAGCAGGGAGAGTGAGTGAGGGGGTGTGTGGTTCTGGGTTGCTGGCTGGGCTTAAACCATGACAATGCTCCTTACAAACTTCAGGACTAGTTTGAGCACTTGGGTAATAATTATCTGTTAGCCATTTCTTTATTTGTTTCTTTTGGTTTCTCTTTCTGCCTCTGCATTCTCACAAGACAAAAAAAAAAAAAAAATGAGGCCATTTATCTTCTCTATCACATGCATTATTTTGATCACACCTCGCACCTTTGATCACACCTCTCTCACCCTCCTGGCAGTCTCATTCTTTTCAGCTTCTTTCTTCCATAGGAGTTCTTGCCATCACACTAATCATTTTGATTGCCAGCTTTTAAAATCTCTACTATCTCTGACACGTCTTTTTGAAGCAGTGACCAAAAGTGAGTATTGTAAGTGGCAGCACACCATATGTTAATAAGAGCATTGTAATATTTTCAGGGTTATTTCTGTTTTATTCTATAGACATTCAAGAATCTAATGTACTTTTTTTTAGCCACTGCTGCACATGCTAAGAAAAGGCTTTCATTGAACTGTCTACAATGATTCCCAGATATTTTTCCCGAGTAGTTCATTATATCAGACAACCAGGTGCATTATTAGACTCTTGTTTCCAATGTGCAGTACCTTGTATTTGTCAACAATAACCTCATTTGCCCCTTGTTGATCTGTCAGAGAGCCTCTTTTTGTTCCCTTTTAAGCTTTACCTTTTCAGATTTTGATTCATGCACACAAGGTTGTATTGTCTACAATTCTCTTACCCACAGACATCATTTTGTGCAGATCACATTTGCTAAAATACACACAATTCCACTTAGTAATGGAATACCTCTCTGTTAGCCTTCTGTCACGCTTAAAATTGCTAATTCCTGCCTCCCCTTTGTTTTACTGTCTCTTGGTGAATTTTTAATTAGCCATAGTACATCACATTGCTTAATTTATTTGGCAGCTTCTCAGTGAGGAGCTTTGCCAAAGGCTTTTTTAAAGACCAAATAAATTTCAATCGATTCCCTAAGTCCATGGTTTTCCTGACACGCTCAGAACATCTGAGTAGAAGAACACATGATTTTCTTTTACAGACATCTTATGCCCCTATCACATCATTTGTATCACTGTAGGGGTTTTTTTCTGTTAGGTTTTTACTGACATACTAATTTTTCTGCTATGATAAGCAGTTTCTTAAATCAACTTTTCATACATAAAAGCAACAGCCCTGCTGATTTACCCATCAACTGACATCCTAAGAAGGACACACTGGCCCATACAGATGTACCACAGTTACAGATACACATGATCCCACCTAACAGAATACAATGGTGAGCAGGGTTGAGAGAAACAGCAGCACCTCCTCCAATTTTGTGTTACTGGTGAGATAGATATTTTCTTTCCCCTTCCTTAAAGTTGGGGTAATGCTTTGCACAGACTCCCTTCTAATTATGAGGCACAGGAAAGGAAGGATTGGTATTCACTTTTTGTTTGTGGAACTTAACAGGGGTTTTTGCTGTTATTTTTAAAGCACTCAGAGTAAGATTTTTTTCCGAGAACTTCCATCTCTAAGCAAAATCAGAGCATAAGAGGACTGGGGTGCTGAATCCGTTCACTGTTATATTTGCTTCTGGCTACTCAGTCCTTGCTTTCTTTTTGCAATCTAATTATCACTCTTTGCCTACTATAGGTTTTATTTTTCTCACAAACTTTGAAGTGGATTAACATTTCCATGAAAGGCATCTGTCTAAGCAACTACTACAATCAACAAATACTACAACCTGGCTGTGCAGCTACACCTGCCTACCCCCTGATCTTTTTGGGGGTTTGATTTTTATTTTCTTTTCTCTCTTAAATCTCTTTTAGTAAAATGCTGCCTTCTGTGACTGCATTAGAATACACATTAGAATACACTTGAGAGGTCTCCATTCCACATCTATCATGTGCCCCTCTGCTTTTTCATTTCATGCTCATTTCTCATAAATTCCTTCATTTTAAAAATATTGCGCTTTCAAAAATTTAGTGCTATGGTGCTAGTTTTGATAGGATCCTTCCCCTCAGGACATATACATTATTTATATACTATTTTCTTTTTGAAACTATTTCTTTGCTTTGCTTGAAAGCAAAGGGGGGGGGGGGGGAAATGCCTCTGCAGGGCTAGACTAGGCATTTACAAAAAAATTTTGTTTTTTTTTCCTTTTAAGATTTAAGGTATCATTGCATAACCTGTCTTATCCTTGTCTCGTATGCAAAATGTGACAAGATCAAAAGACAGATACTTGAAGTCATTTGTGGTACCTGTCTGAGACTCAGGACACAGACTTCATTTGTTGAAAAGTTGTACAAGTTTGCATTACCTCCTGTCGGCTGATGGAAGGTAATGGAATCACAGGTGCCTCCCAGGGCTCTTTAAGTTTACCTAAACCAAAGCAAAAATCCTCCCATAAAATACAGTAAACCTCCTTCTCCCTCCTTCATCTAGTGAAGATGCTTTAAAATAACCTGTCCTGTACTTCATCAAAATGGATAAGGAATACTTATTCAATTGTCTGACCCTACGTGGAAAAGAAAGAGGGAAAAGTAGATCACTATGGGGTAGTGAGGATCTAGCTACATTCTTCAGGGCCTTTTTTTATTCCCACTATCATGTAATAAATAGCCTCTCCCTAATCAAGAGGCTGATTAGAACCCTCTTCATATCACACAGGAACATTAATTTGAGATCACACTACATGGTCCCTCTTCTTAAGCAACAGAAGCAGGAAGATTCCGTGGTTGAGCATCACATGACCTGCCTGCCACCATCTAACTTATCTGTTAAGCTTAATCTTCTCTTTCCTCATTTTCTGCCATACCACCATGCTTCAGCATGTGTTCACAGTGCCAAACTTTTCCACTGCTAGAATAGTTGGCTAACCCATTTCTGCCTAATGTCTATATAGCAGCATAAGGAACATTCATAGGTATTATTTTTGGCCATATGCTCCTCTTCCTCATTCCCCCTTCCAAGTGCTCAGGCTAATATCCCATTGCTTTCTTGAAACATATCTGCATGATCTCACAAGCCTCTCCCATCCACCAATTGCTGAGGAGGATATGTGCATGATCCAAAGACACCAATTGGTCAAAGTCTGGCTGATGCTTGCGGTATTGCTCTAAGGTAAATTTAACTCTTGCTTCCCTACCAGGAAAAACAGAAAAGCTTGAGTGCATCTTGCTGAGTTACACTGCCCCTTCCCGTTCCTTTTTGCAGAAGTACATTAAGATTCTCTCTCAAGAAGAAAACAATATATTCCAACTGAATATGTGTTCAGATAAACAGAAAGGAGAAGTCAAGCATAACCTTTTCTGCCTGCTTCAACAAGATACCTGTCTGTTACCCATTCGTTTTGTCCAGCTTCATTTTCAGTGTTCTCAGCTCCTCTGGAAACCATGATACCACAAACTATGATACTACAATCAAGCTCTGAGATGCTACCCCCAGATTCCTGGAAAGAAGGGCCAAAATTTACAGTTATGCATGTTCCGTAATTTGTCACCAAAAACACCGTACTGTGTCTATTTTAGGATTTTTCTGAGGTACCTATCACTGTGGAATCTAGGTGCAACATAACAATTATAGATAAAACTGTGTGCCTTAAAAGACAGACAACTCAGCCTCCCCTATTCATTCTGTGTCTGTGTGGAAGCTTCCCTTGTGCTTCCCTTCTTGCCTTTCTTTGCCTCCAGTTGTGAGCTGGTCCTGGCAAAGTGCCCTGGCTAGAAGAATGTTCCATCAACATGGTGGGTAGCACATGTAGATCTGAGTATGGTTTAGGGCTGGAATCAATACAGCTCTCTATTAAGATTTTCTTCAGCAGGAAACAAGACGCCAACAGCGTTGGCAATGTTGTATTCTGGGTCGATCAGTTTGACATGTTATAATTACTATAAAATTACACAGTATTTATATTATTTAGTTATTATTCATTAACCTAAAGATACACATAATAAGGAAGGACCATATGGACATGCACAAAACACTCATGGAAATTAAATCTCTAAATAACCAGTTTCAATGGAAAATGCCTACAAGAAAAAAAGAGGTGGTGTTTCAGCTCTTGGCTATGCTGCCTAGGAGGAAACAAAGACAACCCTATTTGATTTTGAGGACTGCAACTCGACAGAACACCTCAATGGGTTTTGCCTGTCATCCTTGTCAATACAACATAAAACCTGAAAAACAAAAAGCAGCCAAAAGGAAAAAAACTTGGGTTGTGTTAGTATCTTAAAATAAAAATTGGCTTATAATGAATGACAAACACCACCCTAGCGCCCTAATTTTGAGGGGCTTTTTGTTTTTGAAAAACGTGTCTTCACCTGTAGCTGCAGTTGACTCATGGGCAGGGAGCTAAAGGCAGCTCTACCTCTGTGGGTTGCCTGCCAGGAAGGAGATAAGGCCAGGTAGCTCCCAAAGAATCCTAGGACAATCAGAAGAACTGAAACACCTGACTGGTATAACTAGAACAATGCATGCTAAGTAGCTCCCAGCTGCGCTGTACCATGTCTGATGTGTATTCATTCCATTTTGAACACTGTTGGAGTATATATATGTCAGTTATCATAATCTCATACCAATTTACATACAGATTTAAAAGCAGCACCTTCTTATAATGAGAAAAGAAATCTGGTAATGTTTTTATTTTTAATCTTGTTATCAATTTACACTTTAACGAAAGTGAATTCAAATTATGTATGACACTGTTGGACACATGACTAACATGCCCCTACCTCATTCACCTGCTCCAAGTTTATGATAGAAAATGTTTTTATGAACGGCCTACGCAACAGAGAAAAGTATTGAAATTAAGTATTGAAACCCCCTGAAATAAAGGTAAAATAATGTCTTTCAGATTCTTGTGCTTGTGATTTTTTACCCCCGTCCATGAGGTTATAAAAGGACAAAAGAACAAATACAATCCATCTAGTTTATTAAGATAACTGCCTTCATAGAATCATAGAATCTTAGAATTGTTAGGGTTGGAAATGACCTTAAGATCATCTAGTTCCAACCCTCCTGCCATGGGCAGGGACACCTCACACTAAACCATGTCACCCAAGGCCTCGTCCAACCTGGCCTTGAACACTGCCAGGGTTGGAGCATTCACAACCTCCCTGGGCAACCCATTCCAGTGCCTCACCACCCTAACAGGAAAGAATTTCCTTCTTATATCCAATCTAAACTTCCCCTGTTTAAGTTTTAACCCCTTGTCCTGTCACTACAGTCTCTAATGAAGAGTCCCTCTCCAGCATCCCTATAGGCCCCTTCAGATACTGGAAGGCTGCTATGAGGTCTCCATGCAGCCTTCTCTTCTCCAAGCTGAACAGCTCCAACTTCCTCAGCCTGTCTTCATATAGGAGGTGCTCCAGTCCCCTGATCATCCTCGTGGCCCTCCTCTGGACTTGTTCCAACAGTTCCATGTCCTTTTTATGTTGAGGACACCAGAACTGCACACAATACTCCAGGTGAGGTCTCACGAGAGCAGAGCAGAGGGGCAGGATCACCTCCTTTGACCTGCTGGTCACACTCCTTTTGATGCAGCCCAGGATACAGTTGGCTTTCTGGGCTTCTTAAATAGGGAGCAGTTTTACCAGCGAAGACCACATATCATGACCTGCACGACTGGACTGCGTTGACTCCTCATCAGACTTTAGATTTTATCTCCATAGTAAGGCTAAAGGAGGCTGTAATCTCTTACATTGTGTCAAGCAACTCTAGGCCCTACTCTGACCTCAGTGATGGTAGTGCTGGGGTAACACTTGGACTTGATGATCTTAAAGGTCTTTTCCAACCTACTTGATTCTATGATTCTATGTCTAACTGAGCATTACTTGGTAATAATTACTGTATTACCAAATAATTAACACTACATGTTACACATTTGTACAAGGGCTCCGTTTTAGGATGATACCAGCTCAGTTAGGTGGGAGCAGAAAAGAGCACAAGGGCTTCAGATAGCAATCAGTTTGACAGCACACAGAGACAGTGAAAAAGTTTCTCATTTTCTTCAACCTGTGACCACCTATGGAAATAATCATGCTAAAAAGGAAGGGACAGGCCCTCAACTTGCAAATAATAACTCCAGAAATGGGGGGGGGGAAGAAAAAAACAGAAAACAAGAATTTCTGCAGGGAATAATAGGGACAGGGGGACAAAACAGGGGACAACAACAAGTCTTTGCCAGGCAATTTCAAGCTTTTAGGTGATGCATGCTTCTTTTGCAGCTTGTGAATAACCAAAACCAAAACCCCTTTCTTATCATAGAATCATACTATGTTCCCATTTCAGTTGCTCATCTACTCCTTTTGGCCATATGTGCAAACATATGTCAACATAGAACATCAAGTCCTAAAAGAAAGACCCATAAACACCAAACCTACTTGTACCTAATAAGGATTAGCATGATACACCAAGGATGCCTGGGAGTAGTGCACTGATCCATAGAAGGAGCATTAAGGGATAAGCCCTCAGACTTCAGGGGGATGATTCCAGACCTAGCAAAAACCTGAAATACAGCAAGATTTGCTTTTGTGATCAGCAGAATCATCTGAATCATTTGCATGGAAGTGAATAGCTACTTGGCTGAAGCAAGGTTAAGACTCCTGTTTAGAGATCTCAAATTCTGCAATAACAAATATAAAAGCTGAACAGGCATTTCTGTCCCTCCACACCAGTCTGATACTCTGTTTCACCCATTTGTCTAAACCAGACAAAATGCTATCCGTAATAAAGCATTTCACTATTATAAAACTCAACTGCATTAACAGGGGAAACTTTTTGCACTTCAGCTTCTTCATCCATGGGCTAATGGGACAGGTACCGTTTTTACTTCGTCAATCATGTTCTATGACCAGCTTGCAAGACCACTGCAGGAAGAAAGTTAAAACTGCAAGCGTGTCTGTGGAAAGTCACAGAAAGATCCCCTGCTAGTGTTGGCCAAGTTGAAATGCCCACTTACAGTGATGCAATGGCATGCAGAGATACTAGCTGGCATCCTGAAAAGTAGCACTGCTGTGTTTGCACGGTGTCACACCTCAGCTAACAGTCCTGCTTCTGGCAGTTCCAAGCCCAGAACTAAATCAGTCACAAACAGCTTTTGCTGCACCAAGTTGACATAACCCAAGGAAGTTTCCACATTGCATAAAATGGAAAGGCAAGCAAAGGAAAAAAAAAGTTATTTCTTTCTCTTTTTATGGGCTCTAACTGAAATAAAGGCATCACTAGTAGAACAACTAGGAAAATTTTGTTCTTGCAAAGTCAAAACAGTTTTGATATACTATCATTTTTTGATTGATGATTCAAGTGATTCAATTGTCCCTTACCTTCATGTGTGATTTGAGATTGTCCTTGCGTGCACAACGAAATGGACAGAGTGGGCACTGATGACTTTTCAATCCTGTATGAATTACCATGTGCCGTTTCCAGTAACTCTTCCTCTTGATAACCAAACCACAGATAGGACACTGGAAAGGTTTTCCTCCTTCTTCTTCTGAGGCTTAGCAGAAGGGGGAAGAAAAAGAGAGGATCCTTTACAGCCACTTGTCTAATACTTTCCCCTTTTAAACATAATCAAGATACCATTTTTCAATGCTAGAATTTTGTCTGCAAAGAGACACATCTGCTAAACAACATGTACCTGAAATTTCAGTGTTTGTGTGTGTGTGTGTGTGTGTCCTCTCTGCATATCCTTTTTCCCCTTAATCTAATTATTCTCCCTCTAAGAAAGGTCACCATAATTTGTAAAGGTTAATGTTCAAAACATCCTTTGGCTAATCAGGAGGGGATGCTACTCTATCTCACCTGGTCCTAATGGTCCTTATAATTTAACAAAACTGAGATGGATGTCTCTCATAATCATCACTTTGCAGCTTCATTTCCTACCAAAGGCCGGTTATAGCAGGGTATGGAAAATATGCTTAACTGTCAAAAAATGATCCATTTCCATATCTGATGGTTAGCCAGCAGGCGAGCAGGATATAAACCATAGAACAACCCACAACTTAACTGAAAAGCATGCTGGTATTGCATATCAGATATATTGAACTATAGAAGTGAATGACTTCAGAACCCCTGCTGTTGAAATCCTTTAGTTATGGCTCAAGCAGATACTGTTGCAACTTCAGTCATCAGGGTCTTCAGGTCATGGGTTTTCTTCTGCTCTAGTTGCCAGAGCTTTAAACCTACTGCCTTCCTAAAATGTTTGCACTCTGCTTTACTACCCCATTTACCTAAAACACGAAAAGGATTTGGAGGCATTTATCAGGCAAATGTGGTTAAGGTCACTGAGTGTGGAAGCATTGCAAGGTTGAAGGAAAGAGAAACCCTTGCTGATGACTTTACACCGCTAACCAGCTATTCATTCTCTCACCACAATTTCTTCTGCTTATTGTAAAGAAAGGCCTAGTGTTACCATGAAATTGGAAGCCTTTTACTGTGAAAGGCTATTTCCAAATATCCAGAACTCAGCAAAGTGCATCCTGCTATTTAGAAATTCTCTTAGAATATTTAATCTCATTATTATCCGTTATTTCCTACTGATAAGGATATAGCAAACATCAAATTCCCTTGATGAGGAACTAAGTGATAAAAACCTCCAGAAAGATTTGTCACATCCTAAAATCTAATTCTTGCTATTAGGTAGGAAACAAAAACACTGTAATCCAACTGATTAGGTAATCATTATGTAAGCACAGAAAAGGACACATTGTCAAAGCATGCACTTTTGCAAGTTCAGAAGTTCTTGTCATGAAATATTCTATCACATTCAATATATTATCAAATTGTTCCACTCTCTGCATGTCTAAAGAGTACACCAACATCAATGCTAAAATTGCTTTTGCTTCAGTTTTTAAATATCTTTACTTAATTCTTCACACAAGGCAGGAGAAAGACAAACCACAGGAAAAAAAAAATGCTTTAGCAGTACCTTCGTTTCTTTTCTTTCTATCATATCTTTTCTCCTGCCTCTGGCTATCATCACAAAGGATGCAGAAAAGAAATGTGTAACAAGCTATTACCTGTTTTCCACCCCAATAAAAATAAAACTGCAAACAAGATGGATCAATAGTAATTTCACACATTACAAAATATGCAAAGAATTTGACTGAATGCATGTGACTTCACTAGTAACAATGACAATGGTACACAGGAATTATGTCAATGTTCTCCAAAGCTAAACCGTGTTAGCTCTTTACTACAGACCTCAGCACTAAGAAAGAAAATCATGGGCTTCAGCTTTTCTTCATCTATACTGATGTCTATTTTATGTCACATGGTGTCAATTAGCTGGAAAGAAATTACTTCAGAGAGGACAGAATCAGCCAGTGCTTCCCAAAGAAGTTTCAGGAACAAAATTGCAAGCATCACAGACAAAAATTTACACCAAACCAGCATTCAGTCAGTAAGAGAAGGGTCTGCCACGCACACTTTTTAAAGAATTTTATCAGAACTTTAACAGAGATTCCAGGCTACCTCTTAAATTTCATCCCAAGCACATGAGCATTTTATAAATTGGCAATATTAACAGATTGATATAAAAGTCAGTCTTCTCTGGACCACTTTACTATAGCCTATGCAAGTAATGATTAGGTCCACCAAACCTGACGTGCAATTTCAGAGGTGACTATGCTCTGATAAGCCATGGCTCCAGCTTCCTGCCTGAAATAATTCTGAGCAAATATTCTGAGCAACGTGGTGGACAGAAGAGCAGCAGACATACTCCTGTAATTAACTTATTCCTCTTCAAATGGCCTCCACCTTTGCTGTTCTTTTCTTGTCCACATATAATTAATCTGAGTATTGATCTCATAACCAAAGCTAGATGTTGCTGGTGGGTAAGTGAATCAGATTCATAACAATAAAGCAAACTCACCGGTGACTTTAAAGTGTGAGAGGGGACACCCTCCCACACACCTCTCAAGCTACACCTACTGGGAATAGGTGTCTCATTCTCAGAACGAGACAAAAACATAATGGCTCAAGAAGCAATCACACAGACACAAAAAGAGAAAACATTATAAAATGAAAAACTATTTTTTGCTTTTAGTACCATAAGGCTATAGATGCAAAAGGAATCAGGAACATGTGACACTAACTTCCATGGCAAATACACGCAGTTGCTCTACTCAACATGTACAGAAGTGAAATCTTCAATCAAAGGTCAATGAACCTCTTTTTTGTGACCTCTTTTTTGCAAGCTGCACTTCTCCACAGCTGAAGGGACTGAGGAGTCTAGCTTTCCATAATAAACATCCAGATATGCTAACCAACAGCTTGCTTTTTAGTTTCAGTCATTTAATTATTTAGAAAGGAAAAACTTAGTAGCATATCAGAAAATGGACTTGAACTTTTGTTATGAACATTACACTGTAAAGTTTGCTTGGATGCCAACTGGCATTGGCTCAGTGTGCATGAATTGAAAGAAAACACCCTTCCTCTTGCGGTACTAGTATCATATATTATAAAAAAATGAATAGTTATTCCTTGTTTACTAAGGACCTGAGGCAGTCAGCCCCATTGTTATGTTTCAGCAGCACAGTATGCTTGGGTCTTCAGCAAAGAGGAAATTTGCTAGGAATTTGCTGCATCAAAACTAGTGCATAAAGCACCAGTACTACCAGCACACGTGCAATCTGGTACAGAGCACTCCCCTGGTATAAGCTGTACAGAGAAATCTCACGGTCTGTCAGTCAAACACAGAACCTGGATTTTACTACAACTATCCACTTTTTCACAGTAAAAATTTGTGTGAACAGCTTTTTGTCCCACAGGAAATAAACTAATAACTTCGATAAATTTTAACCTTACTTCTTTCCTATACGTTGCTGTTTTTCTTATATGAAGGCCAGTCTTCATGGGGAAAGTTACATTAAATTAATACACAGTCACACTGGTGTAGCCAGTGTGGATAGTTCTATTCCCACATAAAAGGACCTTTTTCTTCATTTAGGTTATGTTACTCCAAAAAGGACTTCATCTAAACTAATGAAAACCTCGGGCCAGATCCAAGCCAGGAACAGATTGCCCCTTCAACTGTCTTAGCAAAACATACCAGCAAAGCATTTGTAGAACACATGTAACTCAGAGCAAAACACTGGTACCAGCTGCACCTCATCACATCCCTACCTCTCCTCTTGCAAGGGAGGATTAAGCATTTCTGTCTATCCAGTAGATTCTACGCTGCAAGTTTTTACCAAGAGCTGCACAGGAACAGATCAGAGCTTATAACATCCCTAAACAAAAGCATTAAGTCAGAAAGATGTTATTGCAATGATGCAACATCCATGTCAGGTTTCATGTCTATATGCTGGCTTGCTACACTTGTGCAGTCAAGCTAGTATTCCTGATAAAACTCTGTCTGATAAAGCTCTAATATACTGAACCACTTTGTGCATCATGTGAAGATAGGCGACATGCTTCCTTCCCCTGTGCAGCAGAATGCCACTCTAGGGAGAACACTGACAACACCTGAAGCTGAATGTTCTACCTGAAATACGAACCCATGCTGTGAACTTTTCATAGAAAGAGATGAAAGAAATCTTATCTTTCCTTATTTTGAAGGTGGATCATTGAAATTTCCCTGCATGGCTTGCCAGCTCTTGAAAGCTTTCGTTACCAAAACTGTTTCTTCTTATTCCCTGCAAGCCTTATTCCTTGATTGCCAACAGCTGGAATTGGTGAAGGGAAGTCAGAAGTGTAAAAATTATTCTTGTTGAAGAAATTAGAAAATGCAGTTTACCTTTTTTTTAAAAAAAAAAAAAAAGACAAAGGACTGTAAAATACAGAACTGCTGCAAAAAAAATTAATTAAAAGGGGCAACATAATAATATACTCTGGCAAATTAGGACAGGGTAGTAAGTGATTATACAAAAGTGTATTTGTGACAAAGACAGCAGGAAGGAGAATTCTCCCTTGTCCTGTATTTCAAAAGCACTAGTTTTGTACATGCCCACTGTTACCATGAGCTCCCTTACACAGATTATTTGATCTCCTCCACTAAATATTTTTGTGGACTTACTCTGAACTTGGTAAGAGGAAAATACCATTGTATGGAATAAAAAAAAGAAAAGTACGGAGCTATACACTTACATCTTTCAGATATGGAAACATTTCTGACAGTTTGGTCTTCAAGTGGTATTTTAAAAAGCTTTTCTATTGTTTAACTGAAGTACCTATTTCTTATTATCATGATACATGGAATCGAACCAAATGCAGGCCCACTGGAGATATATTATACAAGCCTATAGGAAAACAGATACATTCTGTGTAGTGGTTCAAACTATATTCATACCTGTAGTACTGGGTTTGGATGCTCTTCCCTTAGGGACTGGCAGTAACAGTAATTCCAAAGACTGTGGTGGAGTTGCTTTCTCTTGCTTCATCTCTGAAAGCTGCAGGGGATCCTCAGCAACCAGTGATTTCTTCTTCTCAGCCAACAGGGTGCCTGCAGCCCTTGCAGCAACCTCCTTGAGAAGGGCAGCTGAAGAGGTCATGGAAGCCAGAGAAAGGAAAGAACTAGCTGGAGGCGGGTGCTCCTGCCCAGGAGTCATGCTTCTTTCACTCACTTTCTTAGACAAAGCTGCTAACGTGGAGCTGGCTGACTGAGAACTAAAAGGTGAGGAAAAAGATTCAAATCTTATAGTGTCGTCAGTCCTTGAAAGAGATTTGTCCTGCAGAACAGCATTGGCTGCGGCTTTCAGTTTCAGGATAGCTGAATCAGGGGACAAACCACAGGTGGTGGCTGAATTTGGCAACCACTTACCTTGATTCCATATAAAGTGACTACTTGCATTGTATTGGTCACTTTGTTCCTGTTTCTCAGCAAGCTTTCTGGCAAGAACACTTAGCTGCTGAGCATGATGAGCAGGTGGAGAGAAGGAAAGGTTTGAGCCAAGATTTACAGGGGACTCAACTCTGCCATTGACAGTAACAGCAGCATCCAGCTTGAGGGAGCCAGCCTCCAGCAGCCGCCTCAGGTTACTACTCAGTGGCTTATTTGGACCAGGAGGTTCCTCTTCACAGAGAGATGACACATCAGGAGAAAGGTGCTCTTTGCTCTGTAGTGTGTCTCTTAGTGCCTCATTTTCAATAGATCCCAGCTCTGCTGTGTTGCTGCTAGGAGTTGCACTTCCCAAAGAAGTATCTGGGGAAGTGGACTGCTCTTGGATCCTGTCCTCAAGAGACAGCTTAAAGTTCTCCTGGACTTCTCCATATGATGCCTCTGAGGGAGTTTCTGAAGAATTTCCAAACCAGTGTTCTTCTTCACTGAGTTCACCTTCCACTTCTTCCTGTCTGGTACCATCTGTATGGAACCAAGAACAATAGTATTATTACCAAATATGTGTAAAATAACTTCTTAGCATGAAGTATGCCTGGTCTCTATATGACCCTCCAGAGCAGACACTTAACATACCCCTGAGATGCATGGATTTGGCATCACCCTGGACCGAGTGACTGGGAAAACACTTTTTATTAAGTCTTTCTTTGAAAACAAGATCCTGACAAACCTGCCACATTTCAGTCAGTGTAACTAAACCAGCTAAAACTGCAACAATACAAATATACACCATACATATTCAGGTATTGAAAATATTTAATTATTGGTGTAGTCTGTATATCCTGCTATTATGAACTCTGTGGTATAAAGTAAGGATTTAATGGGCCCAGAAATTAGTGGATACTCATGTCTTTGTACAGCTACGACAGGTGTGCTGTCAAAAGCCAATCAGGTGTGTAGCTACTCGAAGTAGTTTCTTCCAATTACTTTAAATCTCAGCCCAATCCTGCAGTGACCCCTATCTAAAATAGAATAAAATTTGTACCATCAATACACAGTTCACTCCCGAATAGCTGAAATGACTAATACATGAATGTAGGCTAAAGCTCTCATCTCTCCAACAGTTTGAGAAGGAATATCAGACGTACAGAACTAGTATTTGTGGTTTTTTCTTCTTAATAGGCACTTCTTGCTTATTATTTGCTTGTCACTCTCTGCTAATGTTGAGGTTTTAAAGACCACCCTAAACTGAACTTGGTTTAGCAGAAAAGGAGGCGGGGGGGGGGGGGAAGAGAGAAAAGGAAAAAAAAAAAGCATTGGTCTCAGTTACATTTCCTCCTCTTTGGTAACTGCAACACATCTAGTCTCTCCTGAGACCTAACTGACAGTGTTTAAAGCACTGTGACCCTGGATTGCTCCTTTTACTGATAGGTATTCAAAGTCGTACAACATGACCAAGACTATTTTGCAGCTCTTACTGGCCAGTCAGAATGTATTTAAGAACAACAGCAATGCCAGAATGAAATTCATGTTATCTTCTTTTGCCAGTGTCCCAAGCTACAAAAGAATCCTTGTAATCATACTACAGCAAAACAAAAGGATTTAATATAACCCTCTGCTGACATCCTGGAAAATAAGCCTGCATGATATGTACTGCACCTACAATCATGTATTATTCCCAGATTCCCTATTTAACTCCAGCAAATTGCAAAAGTTGAAGAGAAGCTGATGAATAAAAACTTAGATTTATATTATTGTTTAGATCCAATGAATTTATGGAGGAAAACCCCAGCTAAATATATCATGAGCTTAGAGATACCAACATACATTCTGAAAGCAAAGATTTTTTTTTTAATGTTATAGAGAATATGAGCAACAGTTTCTCACAATAAGTTCCTTTTACTCAAAATCCTTTAGAAAAAAAAAAAACCACCTGTTTTAAGAGCCCACAATAAAACCATCTAGTTACCTTAGATTAGTAATTCAAGCAGAAGAGGGCTAGCATTTTTCCTGTTCAAAACAAACAAAGCACTCACCTAAAATTATTCTGACATTAAACAAGTTAACATCACAGACACAGCAAGATTAATAATAATATGCACATAAAGGCCAATAAAACGCACATTCAAATCAAGAAGATAGATGCTAATCAGTTGAACCAGCACTTATGCAGGTTAAAGGAGAACTGAACACACTCTTTTTTCACCCTGTGCACATTAAAAACTAACTTGAGGCATGTCTGTACAGTTGGGCGCACCCAGATGAGAGATTTGTCTACTCATCCCAAATGCAAGCAAGCTTTGGACGGGAAGCCAAAATAAGCATCTTACTGGCACTTTCCAAGTACACCGATACACCAAGAGCAGGGCACATCCTCTGGGACACGGCCTAGAGTTGACATCACTACACAGCTTCTGAACCAGAGCTAGCCTGCATCCTACCACTCACATCCGTATGTTTGCTTACAACTGACTGTTAAATCAACCCCTCTTCCCCCCTTCAAACCCTACTCTCTTTGTGTCTCTGCTCCCCATTCATAAATAAAGAGGAATAATTGTGTTTCCCTTCACTCAGAAAGTCATCCAAAATTTAGTTTGAGAGATATTTAAGCATAAATGGTCACAAGAGAAACTGGGTTTCTCTTGAGAGAAACCTCCAGCTTACTAAATGCTCAATTCTTTCTGTTCCTTGCCATGTACCTCAATTTATTAACATTAAAAAATTAAATTTTAAATGCTATACAGAATATGAGCAACAGTCTCTCACAGTAAGTCCCTTTTACTCAAAACCCTTTAAAAAAATTCACCAATTTCTCCAAACAAGCCTTTAAGTATCAGTTAAATAACACTGTTTTACAAATCTCTCCATCTTGTTGATCCTATTTGCAACAGAAATGAATTCCCCATTCTCACCTGCACCAATTTTTGCTTTAACGATAAAAGTAATGTCCCACATATATTTTCACTCTCTCTCCCTCCTTTCTAAAGCTGACATCTGAGGGAACACTTACAGTAGCTAAGGAACAGGACATCGGTATTTGAAGTTGATGGTAAGGATGGGGAAAAGGAATTACACCTGCTATGGCTCAGGTGTACAACTACACTATGCCTGCGACCAAAAAAATAAGGTAGCAATAGCAGGAAAGATAGGAACAGGACATGGATTGCGTTTCTTTTTGCAGACATGCATATTCTCCATTGGTCTTGCCTATATGAAGACTAGCCACCAATATTTTATTGACAGGGAGCAGCAGGAATGCAGTACTCTTCATTTAAAGGTTTGCTACCAAGGCCAAAATTTTCCTCCACTTTGGGTGACTCAGTGAGAGCTCCCCCTCATGTTGCTAATGTACCTGTAACCACCCAATTGCTCTCAAATCTCCAAGTGGTCTCCTTAACAAAGGGAAAATTTCCTTTGCAGCATCTCTATCCCAAAAGTCAGATGGATTTCTTTTTTTCTTCCTACCAGTGCATTTTCTTTCTGTACCCAGAAATCAGACCTCTAACTGCTGACACAGTTCTAATTTCCCTCTTCTCAATAATTCCCTCAGTTACTGCAGTATCAAGCCCACTGCATTTTCAGGATGTAAGGTTAATGCTGAAAAAGCCAGCATCATGAGCTCAGCCAAGCCTTCTTTTAAACAGCAGTGAATTGGTTTAGAAGTGTAACAGTGAAGCCTGGTAATTTAATTTCTAAGCCAAGTTGCCATTTAAGGCCTTCAGGGCAAGATTTTAATTCACATTGACTTGTGAGCCTGTGAGTTTGAATAAGCTTGAGAACTCTAGGAGAAATTAGCCCAACCCACTAACTTTCCTGCGATTTCAAATTGACTAAAAAACTTCCCTCCGAACTCAAAGGGTTTATGGGACATACAGACCAGGTTTATCTTAAACAGGAGCCAACCTTCATGTGTCTGCTAAGAAACATCAGCTGTACTTCACATCTCTGTCAGAAAATCTGTATGATATATTTTCTCTTCTCTTGCAGTATAGCTAATGAGCTCCAGCCAGAACTCCTTGAATGCTAGGATGGGATACCACATTTAAATTTCTCCTCTCTACTATAAAGATACCATAGCTTGCTATTACAGAACTACTTATGAATGTTAAGCTACTAGCATGTCATTTCTACTGCAGCCTGAAATGCTAAACATTGGTAACAAACAACTTGGAAGTTACAAAGCAGGAAAATGTAACTTCAGAGTTAGACGCAAATTCTGACTAACTTCATTTGTAACACGACCTGGTTGGGAATCTCACCAACTTCTACCACTAGTAAAATTGCCTCTTCTCAACAAGATTGAAGGGTTAAGACCTGTTAGTGCCTCTCCTGCCTGATTCCCATGGCAGTTCTGGAAGAACCACTTCCCCAACTATTTGCCGCTGGCAGAGGCTGGTGGAAGTTACAGGTGCCCTGCATGCTTTGGGACTACCCCATCACACAGCACCCAGGAGTCTCACACAGGTACTTCTAACTCCTGTTAGCAATGACAAAAAGCACCAAAGTGCTCTTGGGTGACTGCTACCACTGATGTCCAATATCAAACCCAGTATTAAATAATCTCTGGCAAAGCCACAAACGTGTAGAAGCACTGCCTAAAGAAGTGCCAGATTCCCTCGCTCACCCACTCATCTGTTTGTTTTCAAATACGGAGAAGTTCTGTTTCCTCTTCAAGAAATCAGTTTGACAGACAAATCTTATTGATCCTGAAGTGTATTATTTCACTTTGTAAGTATGTGCCCTTTTACTTGGAGTGGTGATTAGAATTTGACCCCAATATCAATAGAAATGTAAATATTAACTTGCACTAATTACTTATATCTGGAAACTGAAAAAGGCAAACATGTTTGTTGATTTATATACTGAGCCGCACAATTCAAATGCTGGAAGTTTTAACTTTACCCTAAGTAATGCACACATGCTGTTCCTGAAAGTGGCTAGTGTGAGATGATCCACAGTTCCGCTTTGTACAACTTGGTGTGGAGAAATTTGAACGTAGCAGGCTACACCTAGGAACAGTCTGTGCAGCACACAGTCTCCAAGTTGTGTCACTGAGCAACAGACAATGAAAACATGATTGAAAGAACACCATTTGGACCACCAGAGAGAAGTGGGAAGAGGCTACAGCTAAGAAAACCACCCCAAAGAAGCTGAGTTTTCATGGTAAGAGGGACAAAATTTCACTTTGATCATCCAGAGCAATAATTAAAGTACTTCAATACAGAGTTAACATTGCAAATCTTTATGCTACAATGATATAAAACATATGGAAATCGTAATTATGGGATTACAGAATTAAAATTAAAGCAAATATAAAAGCAGGTAGAAGTCAAATAATTTCATAGACATGCACATAGGAAAATTGTTGACGAGATAAATAAGTTAAGATTGCCTAACTTCAGCAGCTACATTTCAAGAAAAATCTGGGAATCTATAGGATGAGGATTTAAAGGGATAGGAGAGCCAAACTTCATTTTTATTATATTGCTATCAAATATGTTGATCTATATAAGGATTTCATATATGATCGTTCAAGTTTGTGTCAATCTAAATAAAGCACCATTGCATTTTCTGGCTATTTGGCACCCAGGTCATCTTTCTAATTTGTTGCCCTAACAGCTGTAATGCCAACAATAAACCATTCTCTGTATTATCTTATACTAAACACTATACCAAGGCCTACAGAAAGAGCTAGAATCAAGAGATAGGTTTACACTAGGGAACGGAGGAGCTCTGCAAAGATACCTGAAGAATTTAAAAGGATGCATTAAACTTAAATGATGCGGTAGCCATCCATAAAGAGTTCTGAGGAAACATAGACTGACTCAAATGAGCAATCAGTTTAAGGCCAAGGCAGATGCATCAAAAATAAGGTGGAAACAACACCTGAACAACCTAGAACGTAGTCTCAGACTTTTATCAAGAATGGCAAGCAAAGGGGAGTGAAGAGAAACAGCAGCTGACAACCAGGAAGGCATGGACAACTGTAAAGGCATTTAACTAGTCACGGACAAGGAAGAGGTGAGACAGACAGTAAATCGGTTTGCCCTCCAGGACGGCTTCCCATGTCCTACTCCCTCCCATCCACTTTTTTTAGAATCCTCAAATGAGAATTAGGGATCAGGCCATAGGCCAAAATTCACTCTTCTGGCTGTCTGTTTCAGAATACCCTCTTTTTAGAGGTGCTGTAACACACGCTCCATCAGCATCATATCCAAATAAGAGGAGTTTCCCGTCACATGATGGCTGCATGTTCAAGAAGGGAACACAGGCCCATAATGTCTGTATCTTAGCTCTCCGATAGTCAGCCAACTTATGCCCTTTAGAACTGTAACACAGAAGGATGCTCACTTCCTTCAGCCAAACCCAGTAAGTAACCTGGCATGGAAACCTTGAGACTGACCAGAGACTGGTTGCTAGCTACTCTGGGCAGAACAGTTTTAGTGGAACCAGGAAAGCAGAAGCCATACTGGAGAAGCTCCAGGATGAAATTAAAGAGAGAAACTTGAAGTCCTAGCTGCAACTGGCAACATTCAGTGAGAAACATCAGCCACAAAAGTGTCACATCAGAATCTAGTGCAGACCAGATAATACAGAGGAGAAAAGAATGAAGGAGCTATGGACTCAATACAGTAGATACTTTAGGTAAAATATGTACACTGTGTAAGTGCAACATTTTAGCAATTATAAAAAATAATTGCAATAAAAATAAACATAATTACTTGCTAATATCATATGACTTTCTGACTCATGTTGTTTCTGGGTGTCAGCTTCACATAATGCCTTGTTGATTTCACAACCAGGTACTATAGAAAGCAGCACCCATAGGCCTAAAAACAGCAGTCATATCTGGGAAGTCTATTCTGTGGTATCCTATATAAACTGCTCAGTCTAGCTCCCTAGAAGCTAACCCTATTGTATGCAGGCTGTTTTTAAGCATTTAAAATAAAAAAGAGTGATTGTCATTTATTTGGGCTGAACAACTTCTGTTGGCTCCCACACCCACCAAAACATGTGGATGTGTGTGCTGTAGGACTACCTCAAAGAATTAGGTGCACTGTGTGCTGACACCCCACAGGTTCCACCTCTAAAAAGCACTTACAGCCAAATCTGAGTAGACTGTATATTCCCAAAAGAATGACTGCAAGAAAATAACAACTTTAATAAGGACACAAAATCCTGCCTTAACTCCTTCTATTATACCAAGAGCAGCAAATAAAACTTAAAAGTCACAATTACATAAATAGTCATGTGCTAGAGTGACCTCAGTCCCCTGTTTTCCCTTCATGATTTCTGTGACCTATAATAGGTAAGCAGCACAGGATGTCACTGTCCTCTTTGAATGGAATTTCTGGCTCATTCTCTTATCAACGGGATGATTATTCAACTCCTGACCTCACCACAAAATGGTTTAGCATTGTTGCTGGTGCTTGAACCAAATTTCTCTACTGCAGGCTGACCTAGAGAGAGCAGCACAGCTGCAAGAAGGAACTGCCAAAAAGCCATAGCTCTTCTGTTCTGTCCTTTTCCACTGTATTTAAGATGTGTAAAAATACTCACACAATTAGAAAGCAAAAGAAGCCCTAGGTAGGACTCTCCATTTTATCTCCACATCTTCTAAAATAATGATTTTCCTAACTGGAGGGAAGGAGGAGAGGGGAAGAGAACAGCACAGCTTTTAAAGACAAGGCACATATCCTCCACTTTTATCCCTAACAAAGTAACTTTGAAAAAACTGACTTACAAGAAAAATCACAGAATATTCACCTAGCAATTTCTCCAGTACTGCTTTCTTTTAAAAAGGGCTCCAAGATGAACAAGATTAGAGAAAGTTAATTACCTTGTAGTAGTAAATGGAACTCCTCAAGGTGCTTTGCCCATATGAACCAACAACTGTGAATGTGCCTAAGAACCATGCATTCAGGCTTGCCAACTGCTAGACAACCACAGAAGTTAAAAATGCATGTACAACACCCCAGTTTTCTCTCAAAGGCAAAATCCAGATGTGATGGACTCTTCCAAGGAAGAAGGGAAGCAGCTTGAATTACTGAACAAGCTTCCCACAGGCAACATAAAACTGCCTTTACTTCCTGTCCCTCAAAGGAGAAGAATTTTATGGTAGGTGGGAAACAGGGTCAGTGGTCTTTTATTTTCAGCAACAAGCCCCAGGGTAAGTGTGTCAAGCGGGTTTCATTACCTGCCAAAAAGATCCTTTTTTTACTAGCTAAGTATCTATGGAAGAGGACAGAAATCATGGTTTCTCCTGAGGTGAGCTGTCACTATTTGATGAAGGTTCTCACAGCTCTTGACAAACCACAAGACAGGACCTCATAGTGACAAGTCTGATCTCCCCCCAAAAAAGCCCTAAAAAATATAACTCCTAATATGATGGATGCTTGACATCTTGCCTCCAAGATAGATGAACTATTCTCTGTTCTTCACAAGAGGTTCTAGTTTAGTAGCTGTAGGATCAGTCCTTGAGGAGTGTTGCTTCCACTGGGACTCAGTGATTTTAAGCACCAAATGAACAGGCACTGCCCTAGAGTGCAGTCAGAAAACACTGTTAAGGTGACAAAAAGTACAAAACTGACAGAAATAGTGGTATTGCACGCACACACAGAGCCCTTACATTTGCTCGTTTGACCACTTGGCGAGCCAATTTAAACTCATTGATCTGGCAGAAAACTACTCTGCGAAGAAATCAGAACAAAACTGATGCAAAGGAGGCAGGAATGGGGAAGCAGGAGAAGGAGTCAACAATCTGAGCCACCTATCTCCTGAGGCCTTTTGGGGTGCAAAGTAAATAACACCTTGTCAATGGAAAACACCAGAGAATTCTCCCTCCCAGCAATGTTTTATACCTCTCAGGGAAGAGCTGGTCAATGCAATCAGGATGGCCATAGCAGTCAATATCATGCAGGCTGCTTCAGAAGCCTTATCTGGGACATCTGCAGGTGGGTTGACCACCATAGACTCTTCTGATACCAATTTAAAAAGCTTCTTCTCTAAAACTGGTTGGCAGCATCTTCCTGGGAAAAGTCCTGAAGACCCACCCAGAAATAATATCTTAACAGTGAGGCCCAGTAATCAGCTACCAAGAAAAGCAGGTGGGGAGAGCAGCATGTCCCACAATGTAATATATATGTATAACAATGTATAACAATGTAACATATATAGTACATATATATAGTATATGTGTATAACAATATAAATATAATATTCATCTCACTGCAATTTAGAATTACTTTGTTCTAGCTGGATTCTGCCACTATTTGAGGCTCAGTGAGCTGAAGTACTTGAGGTGTGTGCATGAAACAGAACACAAGACATATGGCCTTAGAGGAGGGGAATATTTCTCAAGACCATTTCTCAAGCAGTATGCCACAAAAGAGCCTCCTACAGAAAAAGCTTTCATCAGCTGACTTGACCAATACCTAGAACTCCTGGAGAGAAGGTAGACAGTCAATTTTTATGATTGAGGTTTTCAGAAGACACAAATATTTCTGTAGACAGCTTACGCTGCAAAGGCTAGCTAGTATCCCCAAGACAGATTCATAAAGCACATAAAGTGTCAGTATAACAATTGAAAAACATGTTCCTTACAAAACATATTTTATGATACCAATGTTATTCTTGTAACACTTTTATGGAGACTGAGCAGAATACCACAGCCAGTCTTATTGAAGGTTTCTTCCACAGATCCTCATGAACATCCTACAGTAGCCTATAGTTGAGTTTGGGCACACCTTTCATAAAGCACAAGATAGTGATCAGAATGATTTATAAAATAAAGAAATATGGCCAACTGAAAACCTGAAGTTTGTACATTAACATATCAAAAGAATACACCTCTTTTGCCTGGTGAAAACAGAGAATATGATAAATCATTTGCTATAAAAACAAACACACTTTTATGCAGCAACTTCTGAGCCAGATTCAAGTCCCTTATCAAGAATTTCAGGCTTCCTTGGGTCTTTTAAAACCAGCTATGATAACAGATTAAGACTCTGATAGAGCATTATAAATTTGAGGACAAACTAAATATGCAGGAGATCAACTGTTATTCCCACAGCTCTATTTGAAATGGGAATCAGCTTTAACAATCTTTGATGGTTCAAGTGGTCTGTGTGCAAGCCTGCCCAGGGAGACTCCTTGCAACTGGAGTCGTAGTATATCATTTACATTGCGCACATTTCCCATTATGGGCTTACATACATGTTAAGTTCAGTACAGCGATCAGAAATCCTACCCTTTTTTAGTGATAAGGAAATTTAAGAATGCCTTAAAATTATTCCTAGTTAGCTGAAACTCACTTTGCTTGTTTATTTGTTTTGTTCTAGATTGATGTCTATGGCAATAGCCTGTAGCAGTGAGAAACTATCAAATACCAAAAGGTAACAGGGATGCTGGCACTTCCAAAATAAGAAGAGTTAAACATTATTCTCCAGACTTCTATTATCCTTAGTATACAGAGTCAAAACCTAACAGCCTACTTCATAAAGGAAGGAAAATACTTCAAGATTTCCCATCATGGCTCTTCATTAGAAATGAAACCCCAAACAATTCTAGCAAAACATTTAGAAAAGCTGGCTAAACCAGAAGATCTCCATATGAGGGAACTTAGTGTCCAATTCACATCAAAATATTCTGGGAGATAATCTCATGGATGCCAAATGGTCAATATAGGAATCCATAATATTTTTAAGCCATCCTTGAATGACAGTTAACTTCATAAATGAGAAGAGGTTTTATTCCTTTGGCAGGTCATTAATGAAATCTTCTTTGAAACACTGCTTATGGAACAGAGAACTAGTGTCTCTGTTAGGAAATTCTAAGCAGAAACACAAAACTGTCTTATCTTAAACATAGTCTATCGGCAAACCAGAGGCTCAGTTACTCATTTCCAAATGGCTACTTGCTTTGTAGTACCTAGATTCTAGGTCATGGTCTTCTATTGTATATTTGAGGTAGAAAACATCAAAATACAGACTTTTTTTTGATTTTTTTTTTTTTTTCTGATGAGATCTCAGGCTGCAATTATCCATTAAAGAAAAAGATACAGAAGGAAGGAAAACCCTAGTCAGACTAGACTATCACTACGACTTCCAGCAATGAAGTAACTCAGCACTCCTATCATCATACATTTCTGCTTAGGTATTATGCAAGACAAGATCCATTCACTTGGACAATTCTGTTTGAGAAAATAGATAATACTGTGATATCAAGATATCGAAAAGAAAAAAAAAAAAGGCAGAATAACAACCTCAGTTCCTTATATGTTTCATCCCTTAAAAAGCAATGGATTTCAAGAAAGGAGGTGAGCACATGTGCATGATCATGGAACTAGACAAAAACCTCTGCCTTGAACAACTCGGGTACAACCAGCAGAATTTCTTTCTGCATACCCTGAAATGTTTTTTGGTGCTGCGATAATCGGTCTCCAAGACAAAGACTAAGCATAAGACATGGTTTAGAGAATCTATCTGCTGGCTGTGTGGCTCAAGGCATTTTAAAGTGACTCTGCTCTTTTTGACTGTCAGTGGCATTCACAAGGCTTTGGCAAACACCAGAAGAAAACTGGGAGAAGCACCCTTAATGGTATAACTTTTACATAGCAAGAACAATTCAAGAAAAGAAGCTTCCACAGCAAAACTGAAGTAAGGTATTAAGCACAAATAGTAAAGTTTCTTATACCACATTTTGTCTGATCTAGGTGCCAAAAAATGGCAGGAAAGCTTTGCTTTCTGATCTTCATTTAACTTGGTAACAAAATTGGTGGTCCACTCTATTTCGCATACCAGTGTTCTCTGGTTTTGAGCTATACCTGTAAACTGCTTGCTCTTACTCAGTGCCTTCATCAGCTAACAATTCATCTTAATTAAGGCCTGTACCTGACCTGCCACCTCCCCAGAACTGGCTGCAATGACAGCTGTCTCAGCTCTTTACTGCGACAAAATGCATCTTCATTGCCTGAAATGCACCGCAAGCCTCAGCACAGTCACAACCCCCACAGTAAAAAGTAGGCACAAAAATCCTCATGGTTTTCACAATTTACAGCAGCTAAGAAGAAAGTGTTCTGTTTATGCTATAGATTACCGTAACACTGATTCACCCTCAATACGTGCAACTGGCTTTAGTATGGTTAGTCATTTAAAACTGACAGGGTCATCACAGCAACATGATTTTAGTCACCCTTACAGTTGGAAAGGAAGCAGATGAGAAGTTGCAAGTGTCAATTCAGCTGGCAAAAGGGGCTGACTAAAGTGAAAAAAAGTGTTCAAACATGCCACTTTGTTGCATACAAACAATTTGCAATGAAAATAAATAACTCCCTTATCACAATTGCAATTTAGCATTATGGCCTGCGAACAGCCATAACTTTGGAAAAAGTTCTCACATTGCCTGGAAGACTAAAACTGATCTAAAGCTACAGGAAAAAGCCATAAATCACCTATGTTTTGAGCTGTGCTGTGGAGGGCAATCCCAAACTCCTAGGGGACAAACCATTGACCAAAAGGCTAATCAAGGCACCAAAACCACACCGGCTGATTACCTGCTCCTTCACCCATTCATTTCAAGGAGTCACCTTCATGTGTTGTACACACCATACAGGATTGTGTTCTTAAGCAACGCAGAGTAAATTTCCCATAGCTACCGCCATGTATCAGAAAAAAATTTCTGCTAAGGTTGATAAATCAATTACCTGCTTTCTTGACTTTTGTGTAAATTTTTTCATCCTTACATTACCAGTACCTATGAGATGATGATTTGTACATTGCCAAAACCAACTATTTAAATTGCTAGCAAATTCTTAATTACTAAAAGCATGATTACAACAGGCTTATTTACAGAAGACTTCAAAACACCGAAGTGATTGCTCCAGAAAACAAAGCTCCCTTTCTGTCATTGTTTGAGGCCACTGTCTACACATTTGCTGTTGCTCTGTGCATGACCCTCAGCCCTCCCTCAGCCCACCTGAATGCCATAGCAAGAGAGCCTGCTGTCGCTCCATCAAGAGCTCCTGTACAGCTGCACATATATAAAGAGAATGAAGTTCCCAATCTCCCCTCAGCTCCTCCTGTGAAGTCCCACCTTTCTCCCCAAGCCACACACTCCCCCAACTCCTGTAAAATAGAAATAAATCATTAACATACAGGGGAAGGTAAAGACAAGCAAATACTACTGAAGCACTGCAGTTACTGACTTCACCTTCAAAGCAGAGATGCTTTAGTGTCACTGGTGGGAATCCAAAGAACAGTGCAAACCTTGCAGGTACTGGGAGAGTATGGAAAAACCCAGAAGGCCTTTGACCTTGCCAGTGAGATGGTTTGGGCTCATAATTATCTCAGATAAAATTTTGTTTTCCATAGTTTCTCTCTCACTGGTAATAGCAAGAGATTTCCAGAAAAAAAGGAAAAGAATCATAAAATGGTTTGGGTTGGAATGGACCTTCAAGCTCATCTAGTTCCAAACCCTTGCCACAGGCAGGAACACCTTCTACTAGACCAGGTTGCTCAAAGCCCCAAAGCTAAACACAGTATTCCAGGTGGAAATGCATGATTATTACACACAAGCTGAAACCAAAAGGCTAATGATCCTTCTTCCTCTACACACAGAAGTTATTAAATACAAAGGACTGTACAATAGATCTGTTTTCCTCTATCACTTCAAAGGCATAGTCAATTTTTGCAATTAAGAAGTGAAGAACTCCCACCAAGGCTTGTACAGGGACAAGCTACTGTAAGCCCAGCATAGTTTTAATAATTGAAGGAAGCTCTTCAGAAGGTTTCAGCAACACTTTAAAAACATACAGAAACTATCTAGTCATTTATGTAAGCATGTTTTCAATCTTCTTCCTTACTTACCTTGGTTCCTCCAAAGGACAACTGTTCTACAGATGCACAACCTCAACTATTGTTACTTGGTTGCCCTGAGAAACTGCAAAGTACACCTTTCCTACAGAACATCTAATTAGATACAGGCCCTCTTTCAGGCTGAAACTATCCTTTTATTGGGTCCCATGTGCCTAGGACACTAGGCTGACTCCATGGCTTGTACTCCCATGCACTATACAAAACCAATGAAGGTGAAGAAAACAGTATTTCCTTCTCTCTCATGTACTAGGCAATCCTTGAGAGCACTGTCTGATGCCTAATCACTACCATAGAAAACAAGTTCAGGAGACACTCAGGTGAAAGAGTAATCGGAAGTCCTATAGAAGAACATAGTATTTTTGATCTGCTTTCTTCATGACTACTGGCTCTAATTTCCCAAACCAGGCCAAAAATGTCAGGGATAAAACAAATGGCAACCTTCACTTTTCCTCTTCTCTCCGATGGATTAAAGGCATGCTATGTCTTCTCTTGAACCAGCTCCAAATAACATCTCATTCTATTAACTTCTGAAACTGCCAGTAGTCTTCAGGGAGTGACACTGATAAAGCAGTGATATTACCAAAGTGAAAAATGGGTATTTCTCTACTTTCCTACCTTTCCTGATCAGTGTTCTCCGGCTGGTCTAGAAAACTTACCATAAATACTGACTGGCAAAAGGAGAAAAGAGAGAAGATTTATCAGTGATAAAAGCAGTGATTATACCACAAGTGGTTTTGGAGAAAAAGGAAGAAAACTAGTCCTCTTCAGTTAGCAGCACTACAAAAGGATTAAAGCAAAAAAAAAAAAAAAAAAAAAAAAAAAAAAAGCTGTCTGTGAAGCTCTCCCAGTAAGTGTGAAGAATCTCTGAAGATAACTTCCTGTTGAGTCACAGGAAAAAAGAAAAAACAGGAACTCAAAAAAGCTGGAGATTTCATGTCTGTAAACTGTCCTGCCAAGGCTCCAAACTTCCCCAAAAACATCATACAACCCCAGCAGTTCTGTCACTGCAGTCCAGACCTCTTGGACCCAAAAACTGTTCCAAGGAACATGGTTGTAACTTAACAGCACCAGTAAAAAGGCAAGAGTAAAACTCTTGTTTGCCAAAGGGAGGTTTTCATCTCCTGAGCACAAAGTTAACCCAGCTAGCTTCTAAGGAAGAAAGGAAGAACACAGCTTCTCTCTCCATCTCTCTGTGTCTTTATTGCTGCAGGAGGCTGGCTGCTCTTCGTATTAAAAAAATCTGGAGTTTGAAAACTGTCAAAGAAGTGGTTGCATTTGCCTGCCATGATGATATGATATACTGTCGTACATCCTGACCTATGCTTTGGTCAGCTCATTATTTCCTTCTCTGGACATGAATAAGACAGCTCAACTTCCCAACAGCCCCAGTGGCATTCTGGCAAACACAATTCATTCCACTCGATTCGGAAGAACCACTACCACTATGTAGGCAACAATTCATACACTTCTATTTCGTTTACATGTGGGGCCAGGTTCTCTCCTGTGTGATGTACTTGGAAAAGGAGGAATGAAGCCTCTGCAGCACTCCAATACCCCCTTGTGTTTTCTAACCTAGCCTCAGTCAGGACACTATCTTATCAACAGCAGCTGGAAATCGCTGTTAACTAGAAATAAGTAGATCAAAGTGTGTTCCAGCTGTGGCTTCATCTCTGACCATTTCCACCTCTGATTCACAGTCTATTCTAAGTTGCAGTGATGTGAACGTGTATAAAACTACATTATTATTTCTCTCCTAGGAACATCCCCATGCAATGAAAAGCCCCACCTAGGAAGGCCAAGGCAACTTCCATTACATTTGTATCATCCTAGCAGTGCAAGGGGGAGGAAGGCTGTGAAGCTGACCCATGGCTGATAATAAACATTAAGTCCTAGGTTAAAAATAATGTTAAGTGTAACTCAGTGAATTCATCTTAAATTTTTCTAAATATTGAAGTTGGAAAGGTAGGGACAGCAAATACTACAAACTTTCTTTCCCTTTTATTAACATACAGAAAGAGAAAACCCCAAACTAACCACTCAAAACATTGACTCTTGAATTTTAATATGTGGAATTGCTGTTTTAGAACACATTTATGAAGGTTCTTCCAGTGATCATAAAGTAAAAGAAACAGCAAAATCAACTAGAAACTCCTATGTCACCTTCATATGCCAGCTGCTGCAACAAACAAAACATAGGAGCCCTCAAATCAAGCTGCTACAGCGCCTTTAATTATTCCTATTGTGTCCGCAACCTCTATTAAAGGGTCACAAGTGAAGGGAGGAGGAGCTCACAAACCATACATATGGCAATATTCGTCCATCATAGCAGGTGACATCAGACCAGCATACCTGCTTTAACAAAGATCTCCTTTGGTTTGGGCTATTTTCTGTTCATTTTTGCTATATGCAGCTTCTCCTGCTCTATTTCTGACAAATAATGTGCTCCCAGTTTACCATTTTACTCTGCCCCATTACTCACCTGAGATGCTTCATGCACATTTGCTTTGCAACTGGTTTGGAAACAAAACCAGTTTTCAGATACTTAAATTATTCCTTCTTGTATGTGTCACAGGAATGTAGTTCCCTATAATTTAATTTTTTTCCTCTCTCTCAAAGTCAGATTAAAATATAGCAAATTACATTCTCTGTGTTTCTAATTCCTCCCACAAGGATGATATTATGGTAACGTATCTAAAGGAAGCTTCAAGAAGTGTTTGTTTTGTCGTGCTGTGTTTGCTACCAAAGACAGCTGCTTTCTTGGTCCCTGAGAGGATTGCTTGGGGTTAACAAGCAAAGCCAAATAAGAGAGGATTAGGAAACTACTCATGGTGGTAGGCGAACACACAGAAGCAGACCTTTCCATTTGGAATAGGTACTCCTCACTCCTAGATACAATGCTTAAGGTACTGCCTCAGCTTTCTACCTTAAAACAAGTCAGAGATCATATAATTAATGTGGAAGCACTGAATTAAAAGTGGGCATTGCTCAAACCTTATCTTATTTTCAAGAGATTTAGGATTCTTTGCCAAGCTCTCAGTACAAGAAACTAATGCTATAGCTACTTAGGGCACAGACACAACATAAACAGCAGCAACCTGCTTCTATGTTCTGCCTAAAAACCTATGTAAAATTCAGATGCAGAAGAATAGCTACAAGCTATGAAGAGGAGGTTTCATGTCCATGTCCATTCCACTGCTGGCTTGTCTGCTGAACAAACAAGTGTGCCAATGGCAGTGGGATCTGATTTTATTTTTTCAAAGTGCATTTCTTGGCCAAAAACTGTGGGCTTTACCAACACTTTTTATGCAGGCCAGTAAATGCCTTCAAAGACAACAACTCTGATTCTCATGAGAGTATGTCTATAATAAATATCGCAGTGCTATGAAGTGATATCTGAGCCAGCTTGAGTATACCCAGAAGTATTATAGCTGAATTAACCTGGGTAGACTGCTGTGATAACTGCCTCTCATACACAGGGCAGCTTATTTAGAGCTTGCTTTGTTATCTCAATGTGGCACAGCGCTGTGCAGGAAGACAATATAAACAATTATGGTGAAGTCTATTTAGACCTTATGGGCAATGTAAAAGTACCTCAAGGTGGGCAGAAGAGCCCCCTTCAGAGTTATATGCAGTGAGAAGAACTCCCTTTGGCAATACAGAATTGACAAAAGGATTATGTCAGCCCTTCCTTTCCAGAACTTAGAGCAGGGTGAGAGCCTGGGGGCAGCAAAAATTAGAGCAGTTCTCAGCTGTTAAGCTTACACTGGTGCCTGAAAAAGGCTCTTCATGGCCTCAAAGTGCTAGAAATCCAGAGGTAGGTAAGGGGAAGCTCTGCTTCAAACACAGATAAAGAAATGGGTCCTCAGTCACTAGTTGCCATGTCGAGATTTGGCACAGCAGTCTGTAAGGGGAGAGACTCTGGCTATGCTTCAGGAAAGCAAACACAAACAGCTACAGCACCAGCTGCTATCTAAATCCACTTGCCTGCCACCTTCTTTGTTCCCTACCTACTTTTCACCATATGATCATCTAGCTGTGGGAAATCTCGCTTTAATTTTTAAGACTTTTTTTTTTTTTTGACATGAGTAATTATTTGCACTACTACAGAAGTCAAAGTGAAGTCTCGAAGTACCTTGCAAAGAATTTGTGTTCATCAATGGTCACACGTTAAAGCCATCAATTCTTTTAATGCAATTTTCTAAAAGTTACTTGCCATTTATTAAGAATTCACCAGAATTTTCCTTTTTGCCCTGATACAGCATCTTACAGATTCTAACAGGCACCAAGATCCAGGACATGTCCAAACCATTCACTTTAAATAGGAAGTTGTAATTTTAAAGTAAGCTCGCACCAGATCTTCTCCCTTACAGAAACTTTAAGATAAAAAGACTACACAGGGAAGAAGGATTCTTTGCACCTGCATAGAAAGCCCCACAACACAGGAAAAGCACATCCAAGCAGCAAACCCCAGATGATGGCAAGCAGAGCTATAAACCTTTCTCGAGGAAGGGAATCCCTAGAGGTAGGAACCACAGAGAATTCAAAAGGATGATGACATAGCTTGCTTTGAGTTGCTTCAAAAATTTTATTTCTACCCCAGTAGGAGAGCATCCCAAATAAAATAAATGAAACAGTGCAGATGTTTGGAACCTGATTTTGCTTTCTGAAACAGCTGATTAAACCGTTCATTACAAGACCTCTATCACTTAGTAACCCTTTCATTTTTAACATAATTTATTCTAAACAGCAGCTAAATCATCATCCTTGAAAACAGCATGAAAACATCTCTCTCCTGGTCTACTGTGCAATTAGCACAGGTCATTTCCCGCACCCCCCCCCCCCCCCCAGCTTCCATCCCTGCTGCCTAAGTACTGAAAAGGAGGGAAAGGACTATTTATGTAGCCCAGTTTTTCTCTCCTTACTGCATATTTCTCAAAAATATCCCCCATAACTCTTTCATGATTCCAAATTAATCAAACTTGGACTCTGAATTCTTAGTCAGCAAAACAGAATAGGCTTGTCTTAGTGTTAGGCTTAGCCTGGGATTCTACAGCTCAGTGTAATTACACAACAAGCAGGAAATCCCTTCAAAAGCAGGAGAAAATTGGTGGAATAAAGTTAACTACTAATCTGACAGGCTCAGATTGAGCATTCAAAATATTTGGAGTTTTGACCAAAGAGGATACCAACTGTATGTGTACTAAAGGTAAGCAAGGAAAAGAAAAATTGTCTTTGTGAGCACAATGTTGCCATAATTGTGACCCTAAGTTAGGTTTGTAGAAAAGAAAAACTAAAAAGACAAGTTTTCACATGAGCTTATGAATACAGGTTGCTGAATCCGTCATTAAAGTAACCACAATGCCGTGTATGTGTGCAGAGCTCATGCTGACTGTACCCTGCAGCACACATCCTTTCGACTGAAGAATGGGTCATTCTGACTTTTATTATTAAACAACATTAAAATAAAAAAAATCTTTGGGGAAAGGGTTATTATCTACCTTTCTGAGTTGCTGTGGGTTTTTTCTTTCCTTCAGCCAATACCATTTACCATTCTTCTTGCCCATATCATTTATTAGGTTTCATAGAAAATATTTTTTTTCAAGTGGAATAACAAGTTTTACTTTAGGGGGCAGAAAGAGAGAAATTCCCTCCACCTCCTTGAAAACAAGATTCTACTACATACTACCATCTACTTTGTAGTCCAGAGTGTTTACATATTGATATTTTTGTAAAACATACAATACTTCAGCCCCCACACGTCCTGAATTATTTTGTATGCATAAACCTAAATGATACAAATCAGGTACCATGAACAGCAAGCTAGGCAGCAAAAAAATAGTATGCTAGAAACCAGGACAAAAGATTGTTTAGAAGAGGCACTCTTCAAGCATGACTCTGGAGTACTTCAACAGCTGTAAAAAGATTCCAGGCATAGGCCATGTTAGCTCTCCCCAGCCATCTGAACTAATGTCTATATTATGATTTCTTCGCAATGTGAAAGGAAAAAAAAAAAAAATCCTCTATACAGTGCTTCATGACAAATCATATGCCTTGTGAAGCTTCATGTTAGAGACCCTTTTCCAAAAAGTCCTCTTTTGGAGGTCATGCTCTCATTATCTTGCTCTGGGATCTGGTCTGATTAAATTATAGGAAATTACTAATACTTCACTTTGAACAGCCAGCTCCTCCTGGCTGTTCTTTTTTTTTTTTTTCTTCTAAACTTAATTCCTCCTACTCCTGCCTTCTTACATATGAAGAAGACAACAATCACTCTGTTACGAAGATTAAGTCATATTCTTTCTTCATCCCTTTTAAAATTTCAAAGTAAAAATGCATTCTGACTCCAAGTTCTTACATTTCCCATTCCACTGCTCTACCTGAGGTTTTCCTGTCTGGCCAACTAAAAGTTTGTGGGTTTGTTCTGTAATATTTCGCACCCCCTCTAAAATCCCATTCACAAGATCCTAAAGGCTTAAATAACTTAATGAGCACAATACTGACTCTTTGGCAGTCCTATTTACACTCCCCTGTGTTTTATTCATATTTAGCGCTATCAGATATAGTCTATCATTTACCAACACTAAGACATAGTCTACCATTGAATGCATTTAGACGTTGATCATTGAATGATTTTATACAAGTGACTTAGTTTGTATAATGGAAAGACCTCCCTCCTCCCCCCCCCCCCCCCCAAAAAAAAAAAAACACAAAAACCACCAAATTTAAAACTGCAGACTTTACACATCAGAAAAAAATGTCTTAATAGGGAAGGTATTTCCAAAAAGCCTATGACAACTTCACTATCATTAGAAGGACAAAAAAGAACAGTGTTTTCAGGTGGAATAATGTGGCTGTTATTCCATCCACCAAGAGGCTGCTGTTCACTTGATAGGTGCATTACAGTACCGCCAGGACAACTGTGATGATAGCAATGAGATTATTAACCTAATCATACTAAGAATAATAATTTTCCCTACATGGCTCCTCTTGTTGACAATGAGCTATATCATGATCCCTGCAGTGGTAAGAGGTTAAAAATAGTAAATAGAAAATACGTTAAAAGCTTCCCCTTGTACATGCAATGTCTGCTAGTAAGGTAATAAGCTCTACTAAGAGAGAAAAATTCCTGCTACTGGCAAAAGCCTTTTGTCTTGGAAGCAACTTTCAAATGCCAAATGATAGCAAAGGCTTTTCTGACACTGGGAAGTCTTTTGAAAAACCCATCTAACACATCCTTTCTTGCTATCAGAAAGTATCAAATGAAGCAAGCTGCAGAAATAAAAAAGGAGGAAGCGCTAAATCACTGTTAATTTACTTGTTTGACAGTATTTTCTTTACACTTTGATGATACAATCCAGCAATAAAGCCCCAACATAATAAAAAGCTTCACAGACTTTAAGGGTCTTTTTACTGTACAGAAACAGCTGAACACTTCAACACAGTATCTGCAATATCTAACACTATACCTGACCACGAAAGCAAGAGTTATGCCCCCTCGTTATCACATACAATGTTAAATGCAGTATCAAAAGCTAGGTATCAGTTCTGCATCACCTTCTTTAACAAAATAAGCTGAATAGAAACACCACTGCAGCTTGTCCAACATGAAACATATTCTTCAGAAAGTAGCAGTAGCTCAGATTCCTCAATGTAGCAGCTAACTCTGCCTGCTACTCTGTAACAAATGCAAGCTTTGTAAAAGTGGTCCTGCAGCATTCGTTCACAAACTGTATTGCCTATGAAATAGAATCAAAACCCAAGGAGCACCAATTGCTACACTTAGGGCAATATAGTGGTCTAGATCTTTAAACATTTAACTTGAGAACCTCAAAACTTCCCAACACTTTCACTTTTCAGGCTGAACTCTCCCAGAACACATTTGTGCAGTTCAGACGAAACAGACTTACAGGAATTCTCAGAGAGAAAATAATAGTGTGAGGTAGAATGGAAAGTAAGGCAACAAGGAGCAGAAAACCAGGGTAAAATTGTATTTATACGGAGAGTTTTAAAGATTCTGATGCTAACTGATCAGAAAGATAAATAAACAAACAAATAAATAAATCCATATGCTGAAGTAGCTGAAAAAAAACCCGTAACACGCACTAAGGAATGGGCAAAATTCCTTTAGACATTCCACTGAAAATGAATTGACTTGGCTAAGTTAGTTGCATCCAAAAGTAATCATAAGACATTGTGTACTGGGCAAATTTTTAGCATACAGACCTAACTCTGTCATTGCAAACTGAGTCTACATTGCCACAGTATTTATAAATGAGACACTGCCTATCGAGGAACTCCTAAAGTCCTTTCCCCATTCACTTGTACCTCAAATTTAAAAGGATGCACTTTTTCTTGTATTTGACAGAGTGTGAGTGAAGACATTCTGTTGACATCTGTGACTAAACAGCTCCCAAGCACAGACTTCTTTACACACGGAAACTCCACTTACAGTATGTGCTAATACCAGAGTCTCAAAGGGCCATTCACCTGACTGAACCCTGAGGTTCCTTTGTCCTGCTCTGAGGAGCAGCTTAGGGCAGATGACCTCCAAGGGACCCTTCCAAACTAAATTGTGTTGTAAACAACTCAGACGACTGAAAGCTTAACCTTAACTCTGCCCTTTTAAGCAGACGCCACCAATACATGGAATTATTGCACCTAATAATATCAATTATTTTTCTTCAACCACTGAAGCTTCAGTATCTAGCAACTGCCTTGAAACTACATTAAATAGATGCAACAGCCTGATACATCTCTACCAAACTCTTGCATGAAGAACTTCTTCACCATAGCATGCATTTTGGCAATGCACTCTTCCTTTATGAAATTACCTCTAAAGTCAATGGCCAGAAATATAAAATCAGGGTTCCAGTGAGCAGTAGCTGCATGTTATCACATCTTCAGGTGCATTTCAGGCTACATAACAATTTATAAGAAATTAATTAAGGCCTAGGGATGTTGAGAAGGCTTCCTACCTACGCTACACTAGAGTCCACAGGACTTGCCAGACTAAGTTATGTTTGCTCAGTTACAGCGCAACACTGGGAAGTTACTCTGTGTATCCACATCTTACTACTTATTTCCCAAACAATTGTAAAAGAATCCAAAATATCACAGAGAGGTTCAGTAAGACGCTGCGTTGTCCATCCATACATCCATCGATCATCCATATACCAGCAGTAACCTGTAACATAACTTTGGATTGAATCATGGCCTGATAACCACAATGGGGCAGAGTTAAGGGTCAATATGGTATTAGCCATCTTCTCTCTAGCTGCTTATGGTGCACTTCACATTCTTCTGCCAAAACTAATATTCCAAAACGGAATATACACACATTTCCTCTAAGAAATGTACTGCTAAAACCAGTAGGAACTGCAGAATAAAAATGTATTTTACACTAAGTACTCATTAAAGCAACATGTTGCTAAAATAAAAATAATCACTATTTATAGAATTTGCACACTGAATGCAATGGATTATGAGGCATTTTCTGAACCCGCAGGACTGCAGGCTAGAACAGTATTCCCGCAATTCTTCCTAAATTATCTAATATATTATTATTATTATTACTGTCAAATAACAGCTCCTGATCCAGTGCAATGTAGCTGTGAAAGAAACTGAAATAAATAAACCCCATTAAAAAGTAGCACTTGTGTGGGACATGCAGTATGTGCGTGTTTCACACATCAGGGGAAATAAAAAACTCCCACGAATTGAACTAAAAAATTAACCCGAAAGAACTGCAAATTAGGCCGCGCAGAAAGAAAACCCCAAACCAAAACAAATAACACACGCACAGCTCGGTTCGCACAATGAAGGCAATTGTTTCGCGGCCCAGAAGCAGCTCTGACTTCCCCCGGAGCGGCCGGCCGGGAGGTCGCGGCCGAGGGGAGCCCCAGCCGCAGCCCGCAGGCAGGGCCCCGCCGCCGCGCACGAGAGCGGCACGCCTGAGCGAGCTAAAATGGAGCCCAGGTTTGATGTCGGCCAGAGAGGCCGGCGGAGGGCAGCCGCACCGGGGCGGGGGCGAGGGCAAGGTCAGCCGCCGAGCCCGGCCGCAACGCCCGCCCCGCCGCCACCGTCTCCCGCCCCGGGAGCCCTTTACGCCCCCCGCTCCGGCGGAGGTTCTTGTAAGCCGAGCGGCGGCGTTTGCCGCTCCTCCCCCGCCGCCCCGAAACGCCCCTCCAAGGCCACGCAAGGCCCTGCGCACCCGGGCTTGGCCCCTGCCCCCTCCCGCAGCGCTGGGGCCGGGGCGCTGCAGAGGCGGGCGCCGCGGTCCCGCCGCACCCCCCTCCCCGTGCCTGCCGCCCCGGCCGGCACCGGGACCGCCAGCTCGGCTGCTCTAGCAGGCGGAACGCCAAAGGGCTGCGCGGGGGCAAACAGCGAGAGGAGGGGAAGAGGGATTAAAAAAACCTCCATCCCCCCCCCCCCAGGCAAATCCCATCACAACTCAAGCCTTTGACTCCGGCTAAAAGGAAAAGCAGAGAGAAATGTCTGCGGGGCTGCAAGTGCCGTCCCCGGCACCCTGCACCGGCGCGCACACACACACACCCCGGCCCGAGTGCCGGTGGGATCGCTGCCCCAGGCCCCTCGCCCGCATAGCGGAGGGGAGACGGGCGGAGCTCCGCCTGCAGCGGCGGGCCCCGGGCAGGGGCCACCCCGATGAACTCCCGGTGACCGAGCCCGGCTCCAGCACCGGCGGCTCAGCTACCGCCCTGCCCCTAGCCCCGGCGGAGGGGCTGCAGGCGCGCTTCGAGCAGATGTGCCGGAGCCAGACAAATGACCCCTCCATCCACCCCCCGCTCTCCCTAAACCAACCCTGAGGCCAGGCAGGGGCAGGGTATTTTTAGGTTCCTTTCCCTCCCCTCCGCCTCCCTCTCAATAGCCGCCGAGCGCTGAATACACGGAGAAGGGGGAGAGCGAGCGGGAGAAAAGTTAACTGTTGTGCGAAGAGGGGAGAAAATAGGCAGGGAGGGGGGAGGGAGCGAGGAGGAGCAGTGCAGGGTGAGCTGTGTCTGGGGATGAGTGTATGCGTATGGGTGCTCTCACGGGGTGCCCGCAGGCGGCGGATAGGATGCACTTTAGCCCTGTGCTCTGCTGGTCTCGGCTGGGGCAGCGCCGCCGAAGCCTGAGTCTCGCCTGACCCTTCGTTTCACTGCGGCCAGGAGGAGCCCGAAGCCCGCCGCCGCCTCTCCCTGCTCTGCAGGGACCTCGCCTGCCACGGTCTGCCTCCCCGCCGACCCCTCCCCCCGGCCGCCGCCGCTGGCGGCCCCGGCCCCCTAACGGGGTGGCCGTGGGGTCGGTATGGAGTGCCCCCGCCGCCGGCAGCCCCCTCCACGGCCGCTGTCCACCTCCCCCCACCTCCCGGGCCGACCAGCTCCGCCGCAACCTTTAGCCGGGGACGGACCTCTCGGCTGGTTCCGCACAAGACGCCAGCAGCAGCTTCCCCTCTCGCCGCCCTCTCCTCCGGTGCTAGCCCCCCTCCCCACCCCAATACAACAGATCACCCCCTCCCTCCGGCCCCAAAGAGAAACCCACACCGCCCCCCTTGCCCCCCTCCCCCCCCCTCCTTCCCCCAGCAAATGCACAATCACGGGCAAGGGGAGGGAGAGGGAGGAAAGGGCGAGAGACGCGAAGAAAGAAGGGGGGAAAGGAGAGAGAGAGGAAAAATTAAAAGGGCACAAGGCTGTTCATCACCAACATGGCTGCCTTAGCTCAGACCTAAAAGAGGAATAACCCAGGCTGTGTCTTTGTCAGTTTCACCTCTGTAACCCTAAACTAATGCACGAAACGGCGGAGGCGGCTGCAGAGGGGAAGGAGACGGGGAGAGAAGGAAGGAGAAAATGGCAAAAAGAGGGGGCACTTACGTGAAGAGAGGCGCTTGGGCTGCTCCTGCTTCCTCCTGGGCATTTTCCCCCTTTTTTCACATTCTCCTCCTTGGTTTAACGGGAGATCAAATAAGACCGTGAAGGGGGGGCACAGACAGGCACAAAGCCGGGGCCCCCGGGGGAGCTGCTAACCGGGGCGGGTTTTCCCTCTTCGCCGGGGGAACGGGGTCTGAAGCCGGTTTTCCCGGAGCCACCGCGAAGGGCTCCCTCTCCCCCTCTCTCTCTTTTTTCCCCCCCTCTCCTTCCCCCCCCCCCCCCCCACCCCCCCCAACCCGGTCGTGCACCTGGCTTGTCCCCGGTCGCAGTATCCCTCAGCGGCCGGGGATGTGCTCCCGGCGGGCGAGCGGGCGCCGTGCCGGGGCGAGAGCTGGCGCGGCGATGCCGAGGGCTGCGCCCCGCGCGCCTCCCGGCCCCTAACTAACACTAACGCCGGGATCAAAGGGCAGCGGCGGCGCTCACGGCTCGCTCGCGGGCGGCTGGAGGCAGCAGGGACACACGGACACAGACACACACACACAGAGACACACACACACCCCGGCGGGCGGGCGGGCACGCACAGACACACGCAGAGCAAAGGGGAAGGTGCCCCCGCTCCGGCGCGGCGCTGCGCGGCGGCGGGGTCCAGGCGGAGAATGCGCTGCCCTGGTCCTGCACCGCTCCGATTCTCTCTTCTACAGACATGAAGGGGTTGTGTATGGGAAGTAGGGAGGAGGATATCTGTGGGTCTTCGCACTGCGATTCCCTCATTTATGGTGGGAAAGAAAATAGTAACATCAACACTTAAAAAAAAAAAATTAAGACGTTTTCTCTCCGTGTGTTACAAAAGAAAAATCGTATCAATACAAAGCTATCACAGCAGAATTTCTTGGATGTGTTCAGCTACTCCTTCACAAAGCACAGGAGCCGGATGGGCTTATTGCAACCCAACTTCAGAATGGGGGGAGAAGGTGATTACACACAACTCCCTCCGTGCCAAATTAAGCGTACAAAGTAAGCACGAAAGGAAGATGGGCAAGTAAGCATGTGGGTACCCTGTTCTAGAGCCAGGTGCTGCCAATTTCTAGTACAGGTTTTAAAAAACGGAAAGAATGTGAGCAGCGTGGAAATCACAACTCCTTGAGAAGTCTGAGTGTGGGGAGAGGAGGAAATCAAGATTAGGTCACCCCTAATGGTTGATTTAACCGCTACATGATACTTCCACAATGCACACAGCAATCTGGACTTCTGAAATTTACTTTTTGTTCCCCCCCCCCCCCCCCCTTTGCTGTAATGCAGGTATATGAAGCTTTATCCTGAAGCAATTCAAGCGAGCATTATGAAGCCAGGATAGCAGTTTTCAATAACTGATACATACTTTGATTACTTCACAAATCACACATCTTTCTTCAAAGACATACATGAAGGTCGGTGGAAAAAAATAGAAGAGGGATTGGGTCTCACTAAAGCACAAAAGGTACTTCATGAAAGAGAAGTGCTCTCTTTGTGACTTGCAGTCATTTGGATAAAAGTTCACATAGAGGTTGTTAATGATTTAAACTCTAAAACCTGTTACTACAATTGAAGTAAAATGGTTTGAAGCATGGCTGTTTCACAGAGCTCTCTCTTTGTGTGAGGAAACTTTGAGCCTAGCAGAAAGCATAGTCAAAATCATGAGTCAGATGTTCAACAATAAAAAAAAAATGCACATATACCTGTTAGATGATTTTTTTTGTTTGCTTTTGACAGCCTGAGTCACTATTTTTATCACATCAGTTTTTCATCCTAACTCCAAAATACGTTTTAAAAAATAAACGTCTGTCTACGAAAACAAACCAGCAGATTTGCAACCTAAATCTTTTCAATAATCAACTTGCACCCTTAATCACCTCAAGTTAGAATGGTTTCAAATAATATTATACCCATTTTGCAGGCAAAATTATCTTTTCTACAGGGGAAAAAAAATTAAAACATTATAATATATTTGTGAATCTCAGGTCCACTCTCCTGCACATGCAGTTCTGAGTTTCAGAACCGCTGAAAACTCTGAGCCAACCCAGACTCCTCCCGACTTCAGTTCGTTTATCATCTGACAATGCAGCTAAAATACTTAATTTTTATTGATTTACTTATTTTTAATCCAGAAATAAAACACAAAATGTATAACCTTACACTTACTCATGATCACGAGTACCAGAGTCAGAATTCCCTTAGAATGTTTAAGTCCTGGCTTGTCACTCAGTTCTCCAGATTATTCTGGGTTGGAGATTTGTATAGCATTAGCAATGGTAACCAAAAAATATCAGAGGCATTCTTTACTATTGCTCACAAACCTCAATTTTGACATGCCTGGGACTAGCAGCAGAACTCTGTTCATTCAGTACATGAACCCTTCTTAATTATTTTTTAAATATACCCTAATGGCAGTTGTTTTGAACTAAGCCAGCTTCATGTGCAGTGACTTTCTGTCCATCTGAATGGCCCCATCTGTGCAGGAGGCTGCAAAGTAGCCATTTGAGGCAGGGAGAGCACTTGCTCTGTGCTATGATCCCATACTGCTATGGCAGCCCTTCTTCAGGTGCTCTAGGAGAATGGGATGTAGGAAACACCTCACTCTGCATCATCACTCTTTCTACCCTCTATTCCTCATGCAGGGCATGGCATAAATTAAATGTTGACATTGTCAGCATTAATTTATAATATGTTGGGGGGGGGCACGTTCCCCACATCATTTGAAATCCCCTTTACGGTAGTAGTTGAGGTGGCTGCAAAGACTCGAAGGGAACACAGCTCTTTGAAAGGACTGCAAGTATAGAGCAGCACTAAATTGCTCTGAGGGTGACCTTCACTTCGACAGACATCCCAACAGTTAGCCTAAGAGTTTAGTGGGCCAAGCTTTAACCCCATTCTGCAGTGAAAGAAATCCCAATGGTTGAATGAATTATCAGGGAGAAACTTTATATACTCTAGCTTTGAAGAGCCTGGAAATACTTCATATGGGAACAACATGGGTCTTCATATGTATCCTGGCTAATTGTGTGCTCCACAGATTGGCTGTATGATGCATTGACTAAGACATCACACTGAAGTCAAAACCACATCTAAAGTCTTAACTTTACATTCTTTTACCCATTGGTTTAAGGAAGATGACTAACAATGTGGCGCCATTTAAAGAATAATCTTCCGTTACATGTTTGATGGTATAGTACGAAAATGAATGAAGTCAGCTGACCACGCTTTTGAACATTTCTAGTCCAAACACAAGAAAATAGTTGCAAGTCTTCCACAGATAACATAATATAAATAATGCATTGCTTCTGCAAGTCCTGCTATTAATAAGTAATGATTGTATGGCACCTTCCAAACACCAAACCTAGCTACACATATGAATTAAGTTCAGCCTCAGAAACAACTTTTGAGCAAAGTAAATATTTTCTTCACTTACACATGAGAAAAATGAAACAAATCGAGTAAATAAGATTTTACACAGTAATAAATGATGGAACAATCTTAAAACCTTTGCAGGGTGTCTAGCATCTGAACTATCCTTATGTAGTGTAGCAAATACTTGAAACAGGTGCTAAACAGAAACTTAAAAATCAGCTGACAACCTTGTTTTATTCTTTTAAACTTTAAAGAGCTCTGTTCCCAGACTCAATCTAAGGTTTTTTAATGAACCGAGTGGAAAAATGGGACCATTTATCCTAAACCACACTATTAGTCCACCCCTCTGCTTAATGTACAGCCTACCAAAATGATGGTCAGGATAGCTGTGTGTCCCTGAGCATGCAGAGCAGAGCTATCCAGGCTCCATGGGCTCTCATTAGTAGCAGTCCTATCTTTAGATTAACTTCCTATTGAACATAGAAAATCTTTTCCTGTAGCCCATCTTGAATATCTAATATGAAGCACAATGTTTTCATCAAACTTGCCCTCTCTGCATACCTCTTGGAGGCACATCCTCAATGGCCTAAACTACTCTTCTTTTCTATTTTAATTAATGTCAATATTTCTATGCTCAGCAGTAACTATGAATCAATCCTGCAAACAAGATTTAATTACAACCTTCTCTTTGCTCTAAAGCATTTAAGAGGCAAACAAACATAAGGGGATGAACAAATCCATAGGATAACAGCTCATGGACACCATCACCCATGTTTGCAAATGCTCTGTAAACAAGTAACATTAAGTGATGGATTTGCAATAATAATAAATAATGACAAGTTAGTGACTGGTGAGGCCACCAACCAGTTTCACAAAGACCAATAAGCAATGAACAGAAGTCATTACTGTCTGATGATTGTTACCTGGGGATGGATTACAAACAATTACAAAGTGGGAGGTGGAGTTGCATAACCAGTGGATCCTAAAGGAAAGACAGGCTTCAGCTTTTATAAAAGACAACCAAGTTCTCTTTCCTCAGTTTTCAACCTCTTTCTTCTTAAAATGAAAAGAAAATTAAAGGGCCACAGCCAGCAAACTATCACAGCAACCTAGACAAGAACTCTTGCAACCCTTGAGAGCTCTGGCAGTGCTCTCCCAGCTCTTCAGCTGCCTATGCCATGCTTGTAAACAGAGAGCATAGTGAACTGGGAATGCTCTATACCAAGATTTTTGTGAATTCCACTGGTCTTGCAGCCTCAGAGTAGAGAGGCATCAAGAAGTACAATATATCCTACTTCTCTTAGCTAAAGTGCAACTGTTTTCCCAGAAGCTTGTCTAAATCCTGGCAAACAAATTAGCCATCATCATTTTACAATTCCAACACAAGATGCTTCTAGTTGAAATGCAAATTTACCATGTTAATACTTGAACCATGGTGTTTGGTTTTTTCAGCTGTTAGTATAGCACACTACCTTAGAAAGGCAATAGAGCTCCCAATTTCAATTAAAAGAAAAATAATCAATACTTAAAGCTGCTAGTCTTAAACCCATGCTGATACATAATCCTAGATTTTGCAGGCAAGAAATACATTGTGTATAGGACTCGGGGGGGGGGGATTAGTGTCCACATTGTTTTGTTGCTACTCAAATATTGTGGGATGTTTATTCAGATTTACTGAGAATGTCTCATGATTCTTATCTTGCCATAAGTGCAGATGGCTTTTCAGTTCAGTAACTCACTATACCACCTCTTCACATCTCTTTTCTATAAGCACATTTTGCCCAAAAAACTCACTTGAGCCTATGACCATTAGACTTAAGTCTACAGATACTTGAAATGCAGAATTTCTTGCCCATATCTGAGCCAGCAACATTTTACTCAGTATACAGATTAAGTATAGAAAAAATACATTAATATTTTAAAACATAAAATACTAAGCAACTTTTGAACTGATGAGAGGAATTTGTTTAGTCAACTGGGGACTGGAACACTTAGCTCAGGGCTATTACAGTTACAAATGTGGAAATAAAAAGGGATAAATATCTGATCTTTTTTTTTGCACCATTTTCCATTCTTCATTTAAATGCACTGAAATCAGTATCTTTACCCCATCCTAAGAATGGCTAAAGTTAAACCAGAGCACTCACTCTGTCATTTTACTTCCATTTAAGATTTTGTGAGTCCCTGGCTAATTGAAGGTTTAGGCACATGCTCATTATCAAATACCTGCCATGGTTTAAGACGTTACTATTCCCCTGGAGAAGCTAACTGCTTCCACCCCCAAACTGGCAAAACAGAATGCATTTGGCCTCATCTGCTTCAGTGTGAAGTCTTGCAGCTTACTTAAGTAGCAAGGCAATAGCATTTTAAGCCACAGCTGTTTGCTAAATGAAAGTGTGTCCAAGTTCTTAAACACCTTGTTACATGTACATTGAGAGGCAGAGTCTCTGCTGCACCAGCAAGGTGGCAAATTCCTCAGGGAAATCAATTCTGGTTTCTCAATTAGCTAGCTAGTTTTCTGTTAAAACACTAGGGTAATACTGAGACTGCTCTGCACCATGAGAACCGACAAGATCCCACGAGCTCATCTACTATCTAGGACTATGCATTTGCCAAACTCATCTCCCCCAACACAGCATCTTACCAGAATTGCAGCAGGAGGAATGCAGGCACAGAAGTGGCATCAGTATTACTCACTTCCAACTATGCCTTCTTAGTAATACCTTAACAGATTAAAGAAGGGCAAGATAGAATAGAAGAGCAACTGGAGACAAGGAAACATGGTGGTGCTGAGATCTTGTATTCCCAGGGAAAAGAAACACAGTAAGGTAAGGGAGAAGAGGAATATGTGGAGATCAGGCTTCTAGCAGACTTCACCTGCCTGGTGTGATGAATTCACATGGCGTTCAGCTTTGCTTTACCATGCTACATGTCCTCTGTAATCAGCCCTCACCTACTAGCAGGCAGAAGGGTTTGGGCTGCAAGTCAGCCTGCTGTCACCATTGCCGGCTGAGCATGAAGTCATGTGGCCAGTCCCCTCGTGTAGGGAGTATCTTCTTGCACTGGCACTTCCCCATTGCACCAAACAGCACAGAGGAAAAGGTTGTCTTTTGAGATACTAGGAATAAAGTCTGGTTTCCTCAATCCCTGCTAACACTACTTGATGAAAATACCTTTTCTAGTCGCTACATTTCAGCAACACTAAGGCCATCCACTTGTTTTCAAGTTTGTAGTTTACAGTAAGATGCAAACTATTTGTCCATAAGATGTAGACTAATAATAGTGCAAAATCAAACAGAGCAACACAAAACTTCATGAGTAGGAAGAAAGTAGAAGAGGTAATGCCTGGAGGGAAGTAGCTTATATTTCCACACAAAAAAGTTGGGGAATGCATCCACAAGAAATCTGAGTGCATCCTCAATGAGTTTGCAGATAGTGTAAAACTGGAGGGAGCAACTGACACACTAGATGGTTGTGCCACCTTCCTGAAGTACTACCTTGACAGGCTGGAGAAGTGGTCAGAGAGCAATCTCGTAAGCTCAAAAGGGAAAATGTCAAGTTCTGCATCTAGGGAGGAACAACTCCAGGCACCAGCACATCCTGGGTGCCTACCAGCTTGAAAGCAGCTTTGTCAAGAGGGCCTTTGGAATCCTGGTAGGTAACAAGCTGACCACACACCAGTAATGCACCCTCAGAGCCAAGAAGGCCAATGTTAGGAAGACTATTGCTGGAAGGTCTAGGAAGGTGATCCTGTACCTCTACTTAGTGCTGGTCAGGCTGCATCTGGAATGCTGCATCTCGCTCAAGGGCTCCCTGGTACCAGCAAGATCTGGACTTACTAGAGAGAGTCCAGCACAGGGCCACAAAGATGATTAAGGGAATGGAGCATCTATCATATGAGGAGAGACTGAAAGAAGTGAGACTGTCTAGTCTAGAAAAGGGTCAGTGGAATCTTATCCATTTGTGCTAATGTCTGATGGGTGGGAATGAAGTTGAAGGAGCCAGACTCTTCTCAGCAGTGCTCATTGAAAGGATAAGGCAATGCACACAAACTAAAAAAAAAAAAAAACAAAACCCAAACAAATCAAAATAAAACCCAACCAAACTAAAAAACCTGAAACAAAACAAACCAGAAAATTTCATCTGAACACAAGAAAACAATTTTTTACTGTCAGGATGGTCAAACACTGGCACAGGTTGCTCAGAGAGGTTGCCTGAAAAACCTGCTGTAGTTGACCCAGTTTGAGCAGTGGGGTTGGATGAGATGATCTTGAGAGCACCCTCCCAACCTAAATGTTGCTGTGAAGTTACTGTAGCATGAGCATTTACTGTTTTCTAAACATGGTGTTCATGTCTGATTCTATGGGAAGTTTAGAGAACACAAATATTTCACTCTGCTTTTCTGCTAGTAGGACTGTTCTGGCAAACACCCTTAGGAGACCCAGAATTCTTTAATGTCCAAATACTTATTTTTAAAATTCTTACTGGTTTAAGAGCTACTTCCTGTCAGAAGCAGCATTCACTAATTATTCAAAAGCCATGGTTAATGTTTTGCTCCCTCACTTTTTCCTCCAATGCATTTCCTACCGTGAAGATTTTGCAAAACAAATAAAGATGAAAGCTAAAGATGCAAAGCAGGCAGAAGAGTGTATTTTTAACCCCTCTAAAATGTATGCATTGGAAGTTTGTTGTCTTTTTTTCCTAGACCTAGATTTTTCTTAGACATTTACAAAGCTTCATTACATCCACCTTTCAGCTGGGGACATGCACTCTGCCTCCAACAGCAGCACATGGTAGTTCACTAACAAATCCAGATGTTGAATATTAAGACAGCTGTTCCAAGCAAACCGTTATCACCAACACACCTGATTCTGTAGGTGATGTGGGCACAGGATTTAATTGCTTTTTTCAGCCAACCTGCACCCATGCTTCCTTTGTACAATTCTTTTCCCAGTAAGCATACAACTTACTTGTACATCCCCTCATATGCTGAATGCTTGCCCTAAAGATTCCCATTTCATGGAAGTAAAATTCATGAGGTACCCATATAATTAGACTTCTTGTTACTCTTACTCCGATTTAGATTTTGGGATAGATAGAGGTACTGCTGTACACTGAGGGACACCTGTTGATTCCAGCAGCCTTTCTCAAGACCAGAGGCGCTCAGTACTGCATGGTCATGGTGGCTCTCCACACCAAAGTTGCATGCTCTTGCCTGCAGAGGGAGTAACGGCCCCATGCAACAGGCTCTCGTGCACCTCTTTCCCCCTAGTTGGAGCAACTAACAAGCAGAAGAGCTGTAGGGCAGGGGTTTTGCCCGTCTGGATGCTTCCCTCCAAGAAAATCAACTGTATGAATGAAGAACTGAGGGTCCGAAAATGAAATAATATATTAGACAGCATTTGTTTATCCCTTTGTATAAGTCTCACAAAACCCACCCACAATTTTGTATGAAAGAATAAAGGGTAAAAGAGAAAAGCAAAGTGTATTTTCTACACATGGAGGGTTTTGCATGAGCCAAGTCAATGCAAGCTGACAGGAGCCTGAACAGTAAGTAGTCCCTGCCTGCCCAGAGAAGGTATGGATTTCCCACTTAGGCTTGTGAAGGCCATCAAACAGGAAGAAGAGGAAAAATCAAAGTAAATGGCTATTAGAGAAGAGGTCCAGCAAGACAGTCAACTTGTGCAAGGCCTGACTTAAAATGTGCTTGTTGGGTTTTCTTGGAAATCTTTACTATATTTGTGAGGTTTTATTCATTCCAATGTACTGAATGGCAACTGATGAAAAAACAAGCTTTTTTGGTCTCAATAACCATTAAGTTAGGTAGTCTCTACCACAAAGTGTCAGGAACAGTAGAAACAAAACACAAACTTTACAAGAGCTGCAGCAGATCAACTCAGGAGGGAGGTACTGGGATGCTTTCATCTACATGGGGGGAAAAAAGCAAACTTAGTGGCTTTTTACATCATCATCTAAGTAGCAAAACAATTGGGAAGAGGGCCAAGAAGGTACTCTAGTGCAGCTTTCCCAGAGCAAACAGTATTCAGTATTGGTACTACAGCCAAGCTGAGATTAGGAAGAAAGAGTGTGGAACATCTTTCTGATCTTCTAGCGTGAAAATAAGAAAGTCTGCTCTGTGGAGAAGAGTAATGCAGAAAATATCACAGGAACTCTCCTGTTCAGGGCTTATCAGGTTTATATGATTCATACAACCAACCAGTCCCCACAGCTGTGATAGAACATCAGACATAATTACTTCCGCTGCCCACTTGGGTACGCTAATCAAGGAAGATGGGTCAAGTCTGACCCCCACCTACTTCCATCCCTTCCACAGCTTTTAATCAACGTATTAAAAATGTTGAGAGCTGATCACACTATTAAAAAAATACGAAAACTGCCACCCTCCATTGCTGACATTGTTGGAAACGTTCACAACACGTGGCCTTTTACCAAAGGTTCTGCTTTGTGCTCTCAGTGCCTATATATTACTAAAAAGAATAAGGTCCAACATCTTTCCTAGAGCTAGATACTCCAAGTTCTAAAATACAAAACAAGAACAAAATTAAACCATAATCCACAAACCACCCCAAAACCCCCAGAAGATGCTAAAAAGATGAAGATGTTTTAGGTTGCAAGCAAAGACTTTACACTCGCTGGCTTGAGAGCTCAAACATTTCAGCTGACTGAAATTGTCATACCATCATGTAATAAGAGAAAATGTCTAACTTATAAACCTTTGAAGCATAGGAGCCCTTTTCCTTTCCAAAGTTACCTCTGAACTGTGGCCTTATCCTCCCCTCTTTCATCCATCTTTACAGCCAAGGCACAACCCTGCCTTCATCCTGACCCAGACATTCTTCTAAACTACATGAACATCTAAACTTTATATTCTTCCTCTGATCTTATCTAATTCAAAGCTTCTAGCTTAATTTGCTTCTAAAAATCAACCATCCTTACCAAACTCTCCCATCTACAAATTACTGTCTTCAAAAACTTCCTGCAGTATCTCTGTCCAATCTTTCAAAATGGGCTGCCTATACTTTTCAAACTGACCTTCTCTGGCAAATTGCTCTTCTCCAGGCCCTGTTAAAGCTTCCTATTATCTCAGTGACACAGTTCTCAGTGAGGCTTCTGATACTACTCTCTTATTCTTTTTAGCTGCTCCTTGTATACCAAGCATTGGGTTTTTATTGGCCCAGTAAGGCCATCTTATACCAAAGTAGCAATACAATTTTGTCGTAGTTAGGAGGGGAAAAAGTACTACATAAACCTTTAAGGTCCTTTACAGCCCTGTCCTAAGGGGCTATACCTCCTCAGACCGCAGACTGAGGCAGCTATACTTGCAGACACTTGGAGTGGAGGCGCTTCCTTCTTGGCCCACAACTACAAGCCAGAGAACTCCTCAGGCCTTGCTCACCTGTCCTTTAAGACAGGCAAAATCCTAGCTCCTGGATTTGAAATACTTCTCATAAAAGGGAGAAAGTCTGCTGAGGGAAAAGGCTGTGTCAATATGCAGAGGATGACAAAGTCATGAATGCAGAGAGATTAGGTTATAGGCCAATACTTGTTTCCTAGTGATAAGGTTAAGAATAATTAAGACAGTGACCTATTTGTGGATGCAGAAATAAAAATCCTGCACGAATTTAAGCAGTTTTTACATCTTACTAAGCAGGGCCAAGCTCATCATTCAATCAGTCCAAAACACAGCTACCTTTTAAAGCCCACCACGCCTTTTTGCTGCATTTGAACTGAAGGAAACCGGCACCAGGTGAGAAGAGACAGCGCACCTACAGCATCACCCACTCTTCCAAAGCCCTCCTTCGGCTCTGCAGGTCTCCTTCGCGAGGCTGGAGGGGAGCCCTTCCGGCAGGGCTGCAGGCAGCCCGCCTGCTTTTGCCTTTAAGCGAGGAGCGGCGGCAGTCGCCCCTCTCCCCTTATATTCTCTTCCTCCCACTCCGCCGCCGCGGGCCTCCCTGGCCTGCTCGGCTGGGCCGCCGGGCCGCACCGGGGCGCTGGCGGCCTCTCCTCCCGTGACCCGACCCCGGGGCCCCGCGGCCGGCACCGTGCCCGGCGCTTCCCGAGCGCAGGCGCTGCGGGAGGGCAGGGGAGCGCGGGCGGTGTCGGACACCGTGTGCTCTCCGCTGGAGGGAGAGAGCGACGGGAGCCGCACCTGAATGTCCGGGGAGAAGGGTGCAGTAAATCATCCGCCTGACACACAGCTAGCAGGGTCTGTCGGAGTGAGTTGCGGATGTGCCCCGTTGTATGGAGATACTAAGAGGCTACCAGGGCGATTCCAGCTCTAACTTTAGATGTCATCTGTTCTTATCTCCGGTTCTGATAGAGTGATTCTTAACATGGTTTTGATGGAACCGGGCTCCATTAGAAGGAAATGTTTTTTCCTTTGTGTTAAAAAAGCACCATTAAAAAAAAAATAACAAAAGCAAACCCACCAGCAAACCGACAACTCCCCTGGAAACATGCAACGTCAGTTGTATTACTATTTCTGCTCCTTTAAATGTTGAATCACTAAAAATTAAATGACTAAAGCAGAATTTCAAGAATTTCAAGCAGGCCTTTAGCTACCACACTGTAGAAACTGAGTAATGCCAGCTTTTGGGTAAATTAACACAATTGGGGGGGGGGGGGGGGGGGGGAATGGGACAGACACACCCGGACAGGGACATGATGACAAACCCAACCAGCTTGGGAGAACTGATCAATGCCATCTCAAAAATAACTCAAGCTGGTTGGTAGTTTATTTGTGTGTCTCAATTTGTGCCTTACCATGTGCTCAAAGATGTTTAGCAGCCAACTTTTTCCTTTTTCCTAATTAAAACTAGAATATGAGTAGCAATGTTTTAAAGAAAATGACATAGTAGAACAGCATGTTCACCTGCACTTTTAAAATCTCCCCACAAACTCTACTAGATTCTTGGTGAACCAGGGCCCTTGTCTGTCTCTTAACACCTCCCCACCTCACAGGCTACCCTAGTCCAGTATCATGTAAGATCTGCCAATGGACCTTAGCAGCAGCTTTCACTTGGGCCATTTTCATGTGGGTTTAGCTGTGGAACTGCTTGTTATTAACACAGAAGTTGTGAATTAACACAAAGATGAGAATGAGACTCTAGAGGGGTTATGAATTTCACCTGCTCATCTCAAACCAGTCAAATGTGTAAATGCTAATGCTATTAACCATCCAACTGCCAAAAAAAAAGTTTTTTGGAACTGCAATTTCTATCCCAAACCTGTCTTCACAAGGTATTCAGGAATGTTACTACCCATCGGGAAAGTGTGGAGAGCCAAAATGCACATGCTCCATAGCAGCATCAGAAAAATAATTAGACACAAAAATTAGGATACAGATACTGTGGTTTAAAAAGTTGCTGCTCATCAATTGAGCTTCTCTAACTGATCGTGCACACCCTCTTAGACTGATAAAATGGCAAGTACAATTGTGTTAGACTAAAATACCTTTGTTTCACTTGAAATATGCCAGAGATAAGAAAAGCATGCAGTGAGCTACCTCATTATGCCATTGTAACTCAATAGCCTGAAATAGTCAGTACAGTCCTAAAACAGTGGGGTTTCAAAGTTCTGAACAGGCGGATCCATACTGGAAATAAAGGAATCACTCCAAATACGCCAACACATGCTAGATTCAACAGCCAAGTTTTCAGTTGTCACCATTAACCTTTCTTAATTCTACCAATTTTATTATCTTTTTGATGGCCATTTACTGTGCATCTAGAAAATTGCTACTTTTACCACTGCGAACAGGGAGTGATTTCCTCAGGTCTGCACCCTCTACTTGTTCATCTGATTTTATTAAATTGGTCATAGCAATAGCACCACTGATGCAGTCAACATTTGAATGTGAGAAGCACCAGAGTACACAAATACAAAAAAAAACTGGTTCAGAAAGTGGGTCTTTTTGTAGTCTCACCTCTAGGAGAGAATCCAAAATTGTGTTAGGCTGCTGAATTCCCTATATAGCTTGTGACTGGAGGTGCATGAGAACCATATCTGTGATCAAACCACACACTGAGCAGCTGACTAGGGCTAGTAGAAAATGGTAAAACAAGCTTATCTAGCTGACATAGCCAAATACCAGGTAATACAGACATACTTTATAAAGCGTATGTTGTAAGCTGGAAAGAGTTCCTTCGAGGAAGAAACTGAACTTGGCTTACCTTTATCCTAGAGTTCGCTAACCAGTAGCCCACAGTATGAAAGGCTGTGTGCCATCAACTCTTCTTATAGCTTCAATCCTTCTCCTCTGCTCCTTTGTTCTGAACGAAAACAGCAGCAAACAATGCCTTTTCTGAGCAGGCCTATCACGTACCACTGCCTTTATCAGTGGAGGCTGGTAGACATGTTTCTTGATTCAGATCAGGCTGAACTACACTCACTGGTCAAACTATGGTTCAGTCTCAGTTTGAAGCTAGAAAGCTTCTAACTGAAAGCTAACTTTAGGTGCTTCCAGAGCTGAATAGCAGCTGAGGCTTTCTTCCCTAATTGCAATCTTACATGTAGGTAAGGTTAGGTTGGGAGGGAAAGAAGCTGAGCAGATTTGATTGGTTGGGTGTTTTGTGGTTTGGTTTGTTGTTTTTTTTTTTTTTTTTGGAACAGCTGTTGAAGACTAGTCCCTGAATACGGTTTGGGCAGATAGAAGTGTGGGCAATTCACTATATCTTCCCCACTACCACTTTCAACAGTTCAGTTTATTTCTGAAGAAGAGGAGGACCTTCCCTGGGTGTTTGATGGAAATATCCTGTAAAGATATAGAACAAAGGCTAAAGAGCTAAAATAACAGGATTGTGCTGTTAGTCTTCAGATACCTTCTTGTCAGTCTGTCTCAGATTGTATCTTCAGTGGAGGGAAGTTGTCCTGGTCACCAAGCTCCCTGCCTCTCCATGTATCAGAGTTTCCTTCCAAAGGAAGCCAGGCAGGCCAGAAGACAATGCATACCAGTTGTCATTTCAACACAGATCCAGGTGGCAATCTTGCTTACCCAGTAACCAAGACTTACATATACAGCTGATCAAAGTATTATTTTCCTTTTCTTTTGTGGAACACCTCAGCATTTTTGTTTTTGTTTTTTTTTTCTTGCAGGAGTGGGTGATGGAGAAAAAGGTGGAGCAAATCCTGATGTTGAAATCCTACCAAATACCTTCTTGTTCTGCTTTAGAGGATGGCCCCACTAGCTGGTACATATATAACTTGGTTTGGGGTATTCAGCTGGTCAGCTAAGTCAACACTGCTAGAGAAAACTGACTTGTGATAAATAAACAATCATCTGCATGCTTTTTCCAAACAGTATTATTTTCCAAATAAAAACCAGCTTTTCCTTAGACTTCCTTCAGTTGTTCTGATGAAGCCACCAGTGCTTTGAACCTGTTTTCTAAGCCCATATATCTTACTGACTACTGCAGCTCCCTAGAGACCAGTTAGACTGGAAACAGAAGAGAGTTATTCTGGTAAAAAAAAAACAAACCAATAAACCCAAAAAACCCAAACCTCCTCAAGAAATATCTCTAAACAGAAACGGCTATCACATCCACATGAGATAAGAATGCTTGTATTATCATTGACACAGTACTGGCATCTTACAGAAAACCCCTTATTCTGCTACAAGAAGTTACTTTCTTTTTAATCAGATTCTTCTGTTGCACCTGAGTACATATCCACAAATACTTTATGCAGTCATTTAATGCACTGAAGTCAGCAAGCAGAGCCTAAGGGCCTGAAGAGGAAAGAACTCACCATTCATTTGCTTGAATGGTCCTTCCATGCATCCATCCTCATCAGCCAAATCCTACTTGTTAAGCCACACATTTTAAAAGTAAGTAGTACAGGGATTTATGAGCCCTGCTTCCCATGCTGAAAAGCTGGGAGAGGACAGGAACCACCTTCTATCAATGACAAAAAAAAAAGAACCCCAGAAGTAAACTATTCAGCTCTAAGCAGCAGCACAACTGTTGCACATTTGCCATAATTAGCAATTACAGTGAAATCCTGGTCCCAATTCAATCAATGACAAAACCCTCACTTATCTGCTCATAGCTGGGGTTTTACTTATAGAGGCTGATAATTCTAGCAAAGTGTTCCAAGGCTTGAGCCACTTTACTGTTCCCAACTGCTCTTTCCATCTCTTTGCCAGAAGTCAATTTTCCCATAATAGAGTCAGCAGAATTAATCATATACCTTTGCCTTAGCCTCTGTATTTTGCAGTCCAGGTGTTAAGACATAGTCAGGCAAACTCAGCTAGCTGCTCCTGATCCAAATTAAATGCTTAGTGATCCATTTCTGATGCCCTGGCAATCCCTCCTCCTGCTTCTGTTGATTTCACTTTCTACCTTACCATTTTCCAGTTCAGATTTGCGACCTTATTGTTTTAGGGGCTTTATTTTAAGAAACACAAAACATAGGGTGATATATTAAACTTCTGCCAGGGACTATGCTGTGTAGATAGCAGCCTGTACCAAAGGAACACAGGTAAGCTCTCAGAGTGGTGTGTCATCTCACAGTTCTCCCCTCCCAAACCAATTACAGCTAATTCAGCCACTTCATTGTTGCCAAAGTTTCAGACATGCAGTAGTGTCAGGTTTTACTTCAAAGCTTTTTGAAATTAGTGGAAGATTCCAGCCTTGGAGAGTTTTAGGCAGTAGATAGTAAATGCAAAGTCTGCTGGTCTTCACTATGATAGAGAGACATCCATTTAACATAACCTAGATTTCTAGGTTACCTATTGTCAAAAGAGAGAGTTAAACAGTACCAGCTGGCAACTGTTCCCATCCTATGGAAGGTAGGATGAATTTCTCTGGAGAAGACTTGCTCTCTCCATGGATTGCATAGGGAACTGAAAGACTGGTTCAGCCCAAAATGTCAAATTTGTAGACACTCCATCATTCATTTAACTAAAAGAAAAGCCATTTAACTAACAGGAGAGTTGTGTCCTAAGCCATCACACATAATCTGACACAGCATAGTCACTTGGCATGGTTTGACATTCAGTGGCAGTACAGTTTGAGCAAATGTAAGCAATTGCCACCCACCTTGTCTATCATTCCTCCTTTTCTTCACCGTGCTAGCAAAAGCATTTGTGTAGCACACAGTGAACAAGACTGGACAAAAGATGTTGCTAAAATTAACTCAGAAAAACAAAAACCCAGTCACTCATCATTCAGATGGCTTCCCCAAAGACCCCACAGACTGCACCTCTAAAGTAGAAAACAAGGGTTGCCTATGACTGAATTGACCATTAAAGCCATGCCGGGTAAGACCACACACTTTGCCTGCAGTCCCCGTAGGCTGTTGTACACTGTTAAGCATTTCACTCTACTCTCTTTCTCCATGCAGATGCCCATCTCTTAAGAAAATACTAACACACTCCCTACCTTACTAGACTGCTGTGACCTTAAGTGTATTACATATCATGAGCTGTTAAGGTATTGCATAAGTTCTCTAAGTATGCACACAAGAAGAGCAACAGTATCAGAAGCCCATCTGCTAGTGTGTCTTTGTATACCAAATCTGTCCCTTCCGATTGCTCAGCACACAAGTCAAGTTACACAAAGGTCTATTTGCCCACCTGCAGTTTATCAGAATTAACAGTTTCTGTGTTTGATAGTAACACTTTGGAAGGCTTCTGTCACAGATCAGACCTCTATGAGGAACACACCAGACCCACCACAACCAAGATGGCAACACTATAGAAATTTCATCTGCCAGATCCAGTAGGTTTTTCAGGACTGATGAATCCTAGTAAACACTCAGTGAAACAACCAGTTTCCTCAGATAAGGAGGAAAGGTTGCGAATATCCTGCTACAATGACCTGAGCAATTATACTTTCAGGTAAAATATTGTTTCTAGCCTGGCCCTGGAGGTTGGTACTACTGAGGTTTGGGTTTTCTCAGGCCAGATAAAAAGCATGCCTTTTCCCTTTCCCTTCCCATTCCCACCCACCCCCCCCCCCCCCCCCCCCCCCCCCCCCCAAATTGCAGTTAGGTAACTTGTTTTTTTTTTTATCAGAATAAATCTGTCACTGTTTCTTGCTGAAAGACTCTCTTCTCACTGCAGCTATACTTCCTGCATTGCTGGACTAGCAGGCTGCTTCCACCTCTGACAAGGATCAGAAAACAGTCCTACCCATGAATTCCCAGATTATAAGTGAGATTATATTATAAAAGAAAAAACAAACCCAAATCAACTAAAATGTTTTACAGGATGATGACTGGGACACAACTATAGCAACCTTCTCTGAGGCCCTGACACTTTATGAGCCAAGGCTTACTTTGGCTGTGATAAGCCTTCTGACAGAAAGGACCCACTAGTGCCACAAGTGTTGCTGCCCCAGAAGTTCTGCTCTGATCTGTATCTTGCTGCCTCATTTGCACAGCCACACACCTCACCCTCTACTGTAACCTGTTACACCACCTTTCTTCAGCAGATTCATAACACACAAGCTATTCTACTCAGTCTTGCTCTACCAATGAAAGCAGTTTACATCTTGCATCAGACTCTTACAGTAAAAGACAACTTCTGCTCCCTCATCCACCCCCATGGGGTGATGGATGAAAAAGGTCTAGGTCAGCAGTTTCCAAACTGGAAGATCACACATCAGCTGAGTGAGCTTGGAGGAGTAGGAATGTGAAGAGTAGGATGTTCTGCATCCATCATACAGCATCCCGCATTTACGGATTCTGTGAATTCAGCTTACCACCTAAACACATTTCTGAAAGCTGCTTTAGGAACCCTCTCTGCAAATTAAAATGATACCTATCATTAGTAATGGAGCTGAAAATAACAGAGGAGAAATTAAAGAGGAAAACATTTCCAGTATTTACATACTATAAATACTTTGCCTGTCCTTTTCTCTCTCATTTGAGTTACTAATTGTTTTGTGTAGATTATTTGGCAAAAATTCTAGCAATACCTATACACCTTTCCCTGCTCTGATAACTGAAACAGGTTGGAGGCCTTAGTGTTCTGCTAAGCAACATTCTTCACACTTTGGTACAAAGCGTATTTAGAGGAAATGTAAATAAGCTAATCAATACTTTATACCTCAGTTAAATTATCACAAGCCAAAATGTGGTTCTAATTCTCTTTCTCTTTAGCTTGCGCCCAATTAGTGAAGAAGTTAAAGCAGAGGAGAAAAAGCTTTGAGTTTTAAGGGGTAGCCCAGTAAAAAATGGTTTACACTTTTTACCCTTCTTTACACTGAAAGTTTAAAAAACAGAAAGTGGAACTTGTTTTTTTGCCACAATCTTTGGATGATATTTTGAATTGTTTAATTAATATACTGCACAAACCAGTGTAAATCAGACTGACTTAATCTGTTTTTCAGTGGCTAAAGTAATGAAAAAAAATGTAATGGTAAAGAAAATGAAGGTTGAGATTAAAGAACCCTACGGTTAATGACAGGCTGAAGTTCAACTGTCATGTAATCGAAAATGTTTGAGAATGGACAATAATTAAAGTCAAGCAAAGAATGAAGCCCAGATTATTATAATGAGATATGATATGTTCTTCAGACTATTTGGAGGTTAATGTTACTTGGTTTCATATGGTTACGGGTAAGTAAGTACTGTAGCACTATATAGTAAAAATAATGTAACTGGATACAGTCTGCTTCACAGTGACCCAAGGTTAATGGTAGTTGCTCTTAGTATATTTAAAAGGTTTAAAAGAGATGTAACAACCTCAGCATTACAAATCTAGTGCAATGGCACTAGAAAACGGCACCAAGCAGGCTAGCATAATACTGGTACTCTTGGTTCCATGAAAGCAGCTTCCAGTGTAATGTATGTTGGCTTTTATCTGTATAATTATACTGAATATGTTCATGAATTCTTTCATTCCTGAATGGTACCACTTTTTCAGTAATAGATCACTGGTATGCATCACTCTGATAAGGTATTGCACTAATATATCATTAAAGAAACAGATGTATTAGTGTAATACATCACTGGGACAAAGGACTCCGATGATGATGTATTCCTGAAAAGATGGCACCATATAGAGAAGACGAGGCCCAGGAGAAGACTTTTCCTCAGTTTAATAGAATAAAAGGTATGCCTTCCTGGCACAAAAATGTGATGCTTGCTATAAAAGTATGGCATCACTATTAATTGTATTCCCATTTGTATTGGTAATTTGAGGATCATATGGCTTGGAGACAATTTATTGTGGTTAAAGAAAAGATACAATTTAAAAACAGACACAGTCTTCCCATAATGTCTTATCTTCTCAGCCCTTCAAAGGCCTGGTAAAAAACTTCACTGTGTTGAAAGCTTCAAGATGCCTATCCTGTGTTGGAGCAATGAGGCTATGGGAATAGTTCACAGAGGCTGGTAATGACATGGCTTTGCAGAGTTTGCCCGAGGAATGGGGCTCAGATATACAAACAGGCAGAGGCTGGGGAAATCCACTAACATTGTCTTCAGAGGCTCTTGCTGACTCACTGCTTCTGAGAGCAGGGATTATACCACAGCCCCTGTGCCAGCCAGAAGAGAAGTTGTATTGAAATAGTCAGAGAGCCACATGCAACTCCAGAGGCACAGACTGAACAGTTCTGTTACAACCTCTATGCAACAGCCTGCTTCAGGACTTCCCACGGCCAATCAATTGCATCCAAGCTTATGTAAAACCAAGGTGCTTTTTGGGGTGATTCAAATAAAAGAATACATACTTTGAAAAAGGGCTCAGGAAGCTGATAACAGCAGTCTAGTCAGTAGCGTGTACAAAAAACCTCTCTGTATTCCAGCAGTCCCAGGTTATCTCACTTACCAGGATGTGTATCTGGGCAGGCAGGTCAGGGATATGCTCCCTGGCTCTTGTTATTTCAAAGGAATTTCACATATTTAATTACAAAAGATGCATGCTGATATATGAAAGAAAGGTGAAGGCTGTGAACAATTAGTCCTCTGAAGCAGTCATCCTTTGTGTTTTACCATTTTTAGCCCATAAAAATTCTCACACAAATTGAAATTCAAATGATAAATGATTTAATCTGAAAAATCTTTAAAATAATTGTTCAAACACAAAGGTCCAGATTACAATGCCTTCAGTCATGCAGAGGTATGCTATATTCTTTAGCCACCATAAGGCAAGGGAGTGTTCAGATTCAGTGGTGATCCTAGCTGGGTCCTAGATGAAATTGATTTGAGATGTTACAATGAGTATATTGGCCACTTTTGAAACAACTCTGAAGAATATTAAGGGGTAAGAGCAGGATCACTATGGAGTAAGAAAAAGGAAGAGAAAAACAAATGTAGGGAATGAAAATAAATGTGGTGGAAATAAAGGAAACAAAAGAGCTAAGAGAAGAGCTGGAGTGGCAAGAATAGAAGAAAAAAAGGCAGAATTCCCCCCCCCCCAGTTTACAGTGTTGACTTTAGTATTCGAAGGTTTTACTGTATCAGTTATAGGTACACATGCACACACACGCGCGCGCACACACACACGCACATACGCTTTTCAGTGTATAATAGAAGCAAACCAGCCCATTGGACCTATTTTTACCATTTTATCTTGGTGAAGATACTAACACTTTTACAAAGGTATTGTGTTTTACCAGATTAACATCATAAAGTTTTGTAGGGTGAAAACGACTACAGAAAGGGTGAGGCAGATGGGAATCAGGATCATGAAGTTTTGGAAAGCTTTATTCTAGCAGTGGGGTATTGTTTCTCTTAAAAAGTTTTAATTTTGAAATTATAAAGTGATAAATCAGTGGTATTAAGATGAAAAAATAGCTTAACTGGATCTCTTCTTCTTTCTCTCTGAATAGGACTGATATGAGATGGGACTATATGTTAGTACTGTCACAATCAGGCCAACATGCTCTAGTCAGGGAAAATGGGTGATGTAAAATAATTAATGTATGGGTCATCATAATTTAGCTTTAGAGTTAAATTATCTAATTCTTCTCTTCACCAAATGCTCTCCAGCAATATTCTATTATTTCATCAGAAATATTTGCATAATTGTTAGATAGCAAAAGATATGGGGTTGGTTTTATCTTTATTTTTTTCCCTTTTTTAAATCAAGTTCATTTATTTCTTACATACAAAATACAGCACCAAATTCTCACTCCCTGTAAATGAAATTGTCTTCAATGAACCTCTGTTGATTTGTTATAGCTGAAGATCTGTTTCACAATGTGGCATTTGATTGGTAGCAGAGAAAGGGAAACAGATGCATTCATTATTTCAGTTCAGTAGCACCTAGGAATTACAAGGAAGGATAAGCACAGTTATCATTTTTAGGCCCTGGAGAAACAAAAAATAAGAAGTCACTTCCTCACTTGCAAGCCTCACCGTCTGGGATTTTGTTTTGGTTTGTAACCCACTTTCACAAATTATGACAACTCAGTTCCTTACATGTCTGAGCTGAACAGATGCACTATGGGGGGAGATCATACGTAATATTTAGACTCTTCCCTCTGCTTTTCTAAACAGATGAACATCTGTCTAAAAACTTAAGCCCCAAACTCAGCTATGCATTGTACAATAACTCAGTTTACAAAAGAAGTATCACTGAAGTGTCATCATTGGTATTATAATCTGGTCAGTCTCCATGCAGATTTGCTGTTACTTTGCAGAAAGAATCTAGAAATAAATAGCTTCCAAGATGCTATCCTTTCTGTAGTGGTTATCAGCCTTTGGTCACCAGAACTCAGGGATCTGCAAAAGGAAATTCAAAGAAGCAAACTTATTCTAAATAGGTTAAATGTGCTATACACCTACACTGGAAATCAAAAAGGATTAGAAAACACTGGTTTATGTAAGATTAAGCTTTACATTCATATTTCCATCCAAAATATTTTCCTTAGCAGTTTCTTTCATGTATTACTTGTCTTCTAGCCAATATCCTACACTCTTCTTTCAGTTGGAAAATGAGACAGTGCCTTAAAGCTTTTTAACACAGAAACAAATTATGAAGTAAGTCTCCGTAGAAACTGTCACAACTCTTTCCTTGAATTTCTGGATGGCCAAGAATGCTTCCAGTAAAAGACCACTCAAGCATATGAAACAGTCTGTGGGGTAAGACCAGCCTGGTATTGTGTCTTTGACAGTGGGAAAAAGAATGGGGAGGAGGGAGTGTTTGGACAACTGTTTCAATTTCTTCACCCCTAGAACTCTACAAGGAGTAGTAGGCACATGTGGGAGCTTTCCTTTGTGTTTCCCTCCACTGCCTACCTATACATTATTGATACTCTGAACCTCACCCTTCTTCCCTTTTTCTAGCTGTTGCACCATGAGTTGGTTTTGTATGTTCAGTTTTGTTGGGTTTTGTTTTATTTTTCTCCTTATTTTCATTTCCAGTAGATCTTTCTCCTTGGGAATTTTTGCAGGGGTTTGGCTAATGCCTGGCTAATAATGGATTAGCCAGTGGGGATTACAATAAAAGGAAAAGCTATCTGGGGAGAGCATGTGAATTTAGCAACTACTCCAATGTATACCCCTTGTTGAGCTCCAGCATCTGCTGTTGCAGAGATATTAAAGGTTACCTTCCCACATAGTCATTCTAGTATCCTTTTATGCGCATCCTGTCCATGAAATTGTCTAATTCCTTTCTGAGCTTTCTGATACCAATAAGATTCAGTTAATCCACCACATATGCAATTTTGGGAACCTTTGTCGCATCTCCCCTTGCCCTTCTCTCCAAATTGAAGAATATTAGCTTTTTTAGTTACCCCTCACAAGGCTGTTGCTCCATCATCACAAGCATTTTAACTGCCTTCTCTGTATCTTCTTTAACTCCACTGCCTTCTTCTTGAGATGTGGAAGGCAGAACTGCATACAGTACTGACTATGTGGGTGCATCACAGCTTTGTGGTGACAAAACGTCATCTCTCTTTTGTACTCAGTACTTGCTATGGGTTTTTTGGTTTGGTTAGGGTTTGAGGTTTTGGTTGTTTTTCTGATACAGCACCTGGAGCTCATGAGTTCAAAGTGACAACGGTGACTCCAAGATTTCTTTCCTGAATTCAGGAATTCAGCACCTCATTTCTGACTTCAACAACATGTAGGTAGGGATTATATTATTCTTCATACCTACACTAAAACCTGTAACACAAAACCAGTTACAAACTTGAAGATTTCACTCTTCATTCCCTTCTCCAGCTCTTTGATGAAGATACTGAATGAAACTGGTCCCAGGACCAATTCCTGGGGAACCTTACTGCCTACTCTTCTCCATCCTGAGAAATGCTTATTAATCCTACTTGTTCCTTCCCATCCTTTGTCCAATTTTCAGTCCATAAAAACACCTCTTCTCCAGTCTTATTGCAATTTATTTTCTTTCATAAACTGAGATGATGCAGGTCACTTTTCATCTGGAACTATTAAATTCTAGTTCTAATTCTTTGGAATCTTCTCAAACACATTTTGAAAATCCAAATATATCTTCTCCAATGGATTCCCTTTATCCATATTCTTATTTTCAACATCAAAGAACTTCAACTTAGTGAGGCAGGATTTCCCATTACAAAAGCCAAACCAATTCTTTCAACAGCCAAGTTTATCTATCTTCTCACTGATCTTATTCCTTATTACTATTATTAGAGATGGTACTCTACCATTGTGCTAGGATCACTGGTCTGTAGTTCCAAATCCCACACAAAGACCTTTTGGTAGATGGAAGTTTTCAATTCTGTAGATGGCCATGGCCATGTATCTGCCCTCCAACATAACGCCTTTTTGTTACTATCTTACACATCACAGCCAGCAGTTCTGCATTTTCATATTTGAGTTCCTTCAGGAATCTTGTGTGGATGTTATCCAGTCCTGGTGACTTACTGAAATCTGACTTGTCTGTTTGGACCAATATATCCTGCGTATTTGCTTCCAATTGATCTATTTTTCTGACTTATATGCTACAAAGAATACATCAGAATTGGGAATCAGACAGCTTCCGCTGCAAAAACCAACTCAAAATGTTCATCGAGCTTCCTTCATCCTGCTACATCCTGCTGAAGCCCCTACTACACCTTGGCCATTGTGTGGCCCCACCAATCCTCAGTTGGCTTCCTGCTTTTGGTCTATTTAAAGAATTCTCTACTATTTTCTTCAGCACTATTTGCAAGGCTCCCTTCAAATTCTTTCTAGCTTTCTTAATTTCTTGTTTGAAATTGACCTGCCATTTTTATGGGCTTTCCTGTTTTCACTTGAGCAGGCTTTCCAGTTCTTAAAAGCCTTCATTTTTCTTTTGATGGACAACATCATTTTCACATTCAGCCACACAGGCAATTTTTTGACTGTTTTGGCTTTGTTTTGAATTATGGCACAAGTTTTATCTAGGCTTCTAACACAATAACTTCTTAACAGCCTTTAAGGTGCTTCTAGGTTTCTTGCTTTTCAAACTGCTCTTTATAAGGGAATTTATTTTTTTTTTTTCGGGGGGGGGGGGGGGGAGAATGTGCCTTATTTTTATCTAGTTCCCTGTCCTTAAACTGAAAACCTATGTACTGAATTTATTTAGCTTGCCCTCTCCCACTATAATTTTAAGTCTGATTATATTATGGCTGCAGCTGTCCTACTATTATTTCTTGAATGAAGTGTTGTGTTTATTCAAGATGAAATCCAGAATGGCATGTTTTCATTGTTTTCTGCTCTCTTGTTTTATATTCAGCTTCTTGTAATTTGATCAAATGTTAAGTGATTTAGCTGAAATTTTCCATGTCAGATGACTACCTTGTTCAGGTCTGAGAAAGACACTTGCAAAAAATATATTACAAAATGAGAATTTTAGTTTGCAATATTCTGTATCCCTATGCTCTTGAATAGAAAATCATTATTTGCAAGGAAGAATGATTAGAATTTAAACATCTGAAGCCTCAGAAAATTCCAGCTTCACCACATGCTTTAACTTAGATGGCTGACCAGGCAACTCCTAATGATCACAGTACAGCTGCAACACCTATGGCAGCTCAAAAAGACATTCTTTATAGTAACCACTCTCAGCTTGCTGGATACCAAGAATGAAAACAGCTTTCTGGTCACATCAATGAACTTGTAGGAATCCATGCAGCAGGGAAGAGAAATCTGTCTAATTAAAACATAGAACTAAAAATTACGTCCAAAGAAAGGTGGGGAATGGAATGGGAGAAACATGCCTGTGTGTGAAAAGCAAGTGAGCGGACATCAGGGCAGACTCTGAAATGAGATCCAGAAGACAAACTAGTCTGGTTTGACAAGGAGACTGAGATAAAGATAAGAAGCCTCTGGAGTTAAGGCTAAGCAAAAAGAACAAGAAAGGAGGCCATGAATGGAAAAGTGACAAGACTGTGACATGGACAACCTATAGAGGGTGAGACAAGCAGGAGATGAAGATTGTTAAAGATAGGCAAGAGTACCTGTGTGCACTTTGGTATACTGCTCACCACTGCCCAGAGTTCAACTTGAGCTTCTACTGGTGTCCACTGAAATAGTGGTGTTTCTTTGCTGCATCATACTGTAAAAAATAACAGTCATACAATTGAAGGTTACCAGAAAGCATACATGCCCAAGGGACTGAGATAAGATTTTCTCGCAGCATTGGTACTGGCACTTCCTAAATCCTGAAGGCTTAATTCCAGGATCTAACTGAACATGCTTTTAATATAGCTTTTTGCTTGTTGCAGAAACGGTGGTTGAAGAAGGGTAAGGTTGTATTGCTCTACCTATTGAAATGAGCCAGACCAAGCTGGTGATACAAGACCAGCTCTGGTATGGCTGCAGTTGAGCAATCTGCCATTTGAAGAACTGGGCTGCACCTACTCTGAAAGGGTCACTACAGTTTGGAAGGGAAGTAAAAATTTTAAGGAACAATTAGGTTTCTTGCCAAAGTTGCAGCATAACTAGTGGACTTCAAGGAGAGAGGAAAACCCTGTAATTTCACCAGTGCTTGCAATCTTAGTTTTTCCCTACCTGTCATGAGCTGCTTTTTGCATGCTTGCCTTCATTTACTTATTTTTAATTATCAATATAATTTTTAAATAAAACTACATTATAAATTGCCATCTTTTTTTTTTCTTTTCTCTTCTTCTCCTTCTCTTCTTCTTTTTTCTTCCCTTCCCTTCCCTTCCCTTCCCTTCCCTTCCCTTCTCTTCTCTTCTCTTCTTCTCTCTTTCTCTTCTCTCTCTTTCTCTTTGTCTTTCTCTTCTCTTTTCTCCCTTTGGCATGAACAGTGAATATCCATGTGGATACAACATCTTTACAGAAATCTTATATTATCTCTTGGAGGATTTTCTTTTCTCTTTTTTATTTTGTACCAGAAACCAAGTGAATTAAAGTGAGAAACCTCAAGAGGCTAGTTACATAATTTTGAGGATTCATATACATGCATATACTACACTTTGTAAGTTCTGCTATAAGTACAGTGTAAAGTTCATTCTAAAGTATGTAATGTTTCAGTTATTTATATTTTACTAGAATGTATAAATTTAAGGAAATGCACATTAAAATGGGATGTCCCCTTGGTGAAGACTTGAGAGAAAAAAACCAGCAGCAATGGTTCCTTGACCTTTTTTCTTATTTAAAGATTAAATAGGAACTATATTGCTCTTTTGGAAGCCTCTCTACATCTTTCCCAGTGGCACAAGAGGTCAATACAATCACCAGAACTCTGACATCCTTACCTCTCTGATGAAAAATCCTTAATAATATATATAGTTAATAGAATCTAATTGCATAATTCAACCATAATTTCAGTCATGGTACTTGTCATATCTTTCATAACATATACTTCTATGATATAAGCCCCAACTTTATTCAGATTCCTCACAAATAAGAGTATACACTTTTAGATAATCAGTAATTCTAGGTTCTTTTCTAAATCCAGCCAAATTTGGCACACTGTAATAAAGTGAAAGGTCATTTCTCAGTTGCTGCTTCTCTGAAGGTGACGCTTCTTTGGTCAAGCTTCCTGACACTGTGTAATTCCTTCTGTTTATTTTACCATTCTGATACCTCATTAGCCATTGCAGAAATTGGATTGCTTTGACTGTGGTTTGCACAGAGGACAGAACATATCAATATGCACTTAAAGAGTGTTAAAATGTAGACTATGTAAAAGCCAGTGTTTAGGGACAACCTGTAAATGTAACTTAATGAACCAACAGACCATAGCAGCTTCAAAGCACCGAAAATATAAGAACTGAATCAATACTGTGACACAGGATTATTAGTAGTTTACTTTAGTTCTTCTGCAAGGAAGACTTGCTTGCATTATTTCTAAACTCTTCTTACTAGAGAGATATCAAATCTCACCTCGCCCATACCTAAGGCACCTGTTTCCACTCCCTTGACAATGTCTTCTACCTCTAGAGAAATAAAATCGGGCCAGAGTCAAACTGTACCTGCCAGCCCTGATGAAAACTGCCTCTGTCTCCTGTGGATTCAGAAGGAAAATCAGATAATCAGATTTTGCTGTCTAGGGACAACTTTGGGGTACCAGCCCAAAAACCCCATTTCATGAGTGTTGTTCTTCTGCCCCTCAAGCTGACTTCCTGGTGTATTCCTTCACCAACTTGAGTCAAAAGTCAGAAGGTGACTGTCTGCCACCACAAAGTCCTCACCCCAACATCCAACCTGCTACCTGGTTTTCCCTGTCACAACCCTCAGACAGAGCTAGCTGTAACATACCAGCTACATTTCATCTAAATCTACAGTTTAGACTAGACTTGTCCTATTCTTCCTAGGTAAGACTGAGCCCTCTTTTCCCTATCACATCCCTCTTTAGTTATCTTTAAAATTATTATACTGTCTCCCTTCACCCTTGTTTTTTCTAGCCAGATGATGCCAAAATTTCTTAGCTTCTCTTCATAGGTCTAATTTTTCAAATTCTTGGTATTCTTGTTGCTGTCAGCTGAACTCTTTCCAACATACCAAAGTAATTTTCAAACTTGATGCCCACAACTGAGCTAAACCTTGCAAATGAAGCTTGCACAGAACTGTCAAGTAGAGTAATTACCTTTCTCGTCCCTGTGTATAATCCATTATCAAAACTTGTACAATACTAGGCATTTAATGAGAATGACTTATTTTTAATTCATGGTTAGACTGTGGCATATGTGTAGCACACAAGACCTATGGTTTGCCTTTGGTTAAGTAAAATTTTAAAAGCTGAAGAGGTAGTAGTAATACTTCCCTGTGAAAAGTAACGAAGGTGTTAGAAATTTGGGCCCTGATTAAACATCACAGTCTGCTTCAGCAGTGTCAAGAAATTAAGCTAGTCAAGGAATATGCAGTCAAGGCAGTAAGCAATAGCCAGGCCAAAGCTCTTTTTTTGTATTTAGCATAAATTTTCAAATAATTTTAATCCTACATTTTTTGTCTCAATTTCTTTGCAAGACATGTCAAACAGTAACAAAACAATTAGATCTTTAGCTCTTCCCCTCAATGATTTTCTTTTTTTCTATTTCTACTCTCATCTGTTGCCCCCATGAAGCCTCCTACATGTCTAACACTTAATCTCTACATTAATTTCACCTCCTAACACTGTGCAATATTACATATAGAGTCTTCAGTGAAAAACATTGAAAAGGGAAGGAAAGTACAGTTGATGGAGTGGAAGAAAAATCGCTGTAATTTTCTGTAAACATTCAGCAAAATGAAAACATTCTTTAATATTTCAAAATTGGGCAGGAGGGATAACTGAAGAAAAAAGTGATACTTTCTTTTATTTGCACTTCTTTTTATCAGAAAAGTAGCTTTTTCATACTTCTCTAGTGGGGAGAAAAGCTAAAAAAACCCTAAACAAACAAACAAAAAACAGAAGTTAAAAAAACTCTTACATTTTCATTAAAGAAACTCAACCCACAAATTTTAACACTAGAAACTAATAACCTGTTATTTTTTTTCAACTTTCAAGTCCTATTAAAAAGAAAATAAAAAGTTTTCCTCATGCACACCTTTTCCCCTTCAAAAGGCAAAAAACCCCAAACCAAACAAAACACAGAGTAAAGGCCTATTTAATTTGAAGCTGGCAAATTAAACAATTAAAAAGCACCAACCAGAAACCAAAGGTTACAAAATTTCAGTATTTCTGAAGAGAGATTAATTTAGATTTTCTGGGAGTTGGTAAAAATAGAAAATGTAAAAATAAAAAAATAATAATAATTTGGTGGTGACACAGAACAACCACCCGCAGGCTTTTGTTATTTCACAGAATTTCCTGTGAAATGGAACTACTGAAGAATTACTGGAGTTTTATCTTACACCTCTGATTCCTACATTGCGAATCAAAGCTGAGGACTACCATGTATGTTGCCTTTAAAATCAAAATGGGCCTATAAAAATACATTGTAATTAGCAGGCTCAGCTCTACCTATATCTTGACATCCATGACATGTCTATCATTGCAGACACCAGTGGAAAACTCAAATGGCCACCTTAAAGACTGTCCTATTGCTTTTTGTGATTTGTAGTAAGCAAAGGTTAATTGTTATCCTTTGTATTTGTCAAGAGAGATCGAAGAAATGCAGAGAAGTTCAGGTGTCTGTAAACACAGAAGGGTTTGGAAACCTATGGCAAAGGTGTTTATTTTTCTAGCCTTTTGTGTCCTGTAGTTCTCAGTGCTGTCCTTCTGACAACATCCCCTGAAGTATTCATAAAATTATTTCACAGGATGATGGAGTGTCACAAAAGCTAATTGACTTGTGCTGCTGCAATGATCCATGGTTGCATACGTACAGACAGCATTGTTTCCAGCAAAAGGTACACACATCTGCAACTGAAAACTGCGATTTGAATTCATAACCTTTAGTTCCCAAAATTCAGGTCTTTGTCCAGAGAGTTAAAAGAGCAGCTATAGTCACATAAAAATACTGCTGTTCATGAGCATGTTTACCCTGTTGAGGTAAAGAGTAGCAGTGTGTGTTCACTTCGGCCAAAGTGACATATTTCCCAGGGAAATCTGCTGGAAAAATGCCATGGTTCATTTATGGTCCTTCGGGTATCTGTGCCTGGCTACTACTGAACAGCAGATACTGGATTCAGACTGAACTAACCACCTCAGTACTTTTTGTCTCTCTTTCTTGGTTCCTGGTCTTTGCCTTGCATGCCCTACTCTTTTTCCCCTTGTGTTTCGTCTGGCTTGTCTACTAGCCAGAAATACAGTTTACAAGTATATTAAAGCTTTTTAAATTTAAGAACAAGGTGCAATACTCACAGTACCATTACTGATACTTACTTAATAAAGAGAACATGTTCATAACTGTTGTAATGTATCAGGCCCTAGTAATGATTAATTTCTGAGCTTTCTACCTACTGTAATACTCCAGTCTAAGGAGATCCTTTAGGATTTGAATATGTATGTAGAAGGATTTTAAATGCTTATACTTTTAAATTATATAATTAGGGATGTGGAGGATGTGTTCCCAAAAACTTTTTGAAGGATTATATTAACATACTCCCTATTGAGGCATGATAGCCTAACCTGCCACAGCACCTGAATAAGAAAACCCCTGTAGTTACAGAAGCGATGCTGGCTACCTTCAGTAACTTTTCAGAAATGAGAAAAGCAAAAAAAGGTAAGAAGTGTTTCAAGTGTCCTTTAAAGAGCTGTTGAAAGCATTTACTCTGGTTTTAGCACACCTATTCTATGGTTTTGGGGAAAACAGCATTACTATAAAAACACCTTAGAGGACTAAATAGCTGATGATGAGGATACAGAACTCCATCCCAGGAACAAAGAAGAGACATCCTGTGTATACATTTACTCATTTCAACTCATTTCCCCTTTGTCTCCAGACACAGAAATACCTGCTTTTAGGGACCTGAACAACATCTGTTGTGACATGACACAAGGTAAAACAAAATGCTACAGCCAGTGCAAGAGAAGTGATGCTTTTTCTTTCGTGCTTTCCTCAATAAGGAAGTTAGGGACTTAGTGGAAAAGAGGGTGATTTAATGTGCCTTTCTGATGTGCACAGCCAAACCCTAACGCAGGTTATGACACTGTAACATGAGACACAGATGTCAGAAAAGAAACATGAATCCACATCTTACTAACACTGCTGATATAGCAGACTTTTGCAAGGCTAGTGCTGAACAAAAGAAAGACAGAAGAAAATGAGAAAGGTAAAAATCAGCACAAATACAGTCCATCTTTTCAATGTAAAAAATGGATTGTATACTCATTTTTATATTTTTGCAAGCACAGAACAGCTACAGTTCTTTTAAAAGCACCAAAGGAATCAAATTCATTCAGAGTGTTATTATTCCTATTTTTAATAAAAATGCCACAGTGTGAAGTGCACATATCTTAGCTTTGCTTTTTCACAGTGTAAGTGCAGAGTGGCAATCATGAATTTAAATTGTGCTTACTAGCTTTTACTGCCTTTCATTTCTATATTACCCAAAGTGTTTTATACATCAGAAGGGTCAGTAAGACCAGCAACTCTTCAACTGTCAATGTGAAGCTGCCTGTAGTGACACTAAGCTGCTCAGGACAGGAAGCACAAATGCCATAGCCAACTGATACTGAAATTTATGAAGACAGAGTTTAATTGCCTAAAAAGGCTAGAGAAGGGATAGGACTACTACTCTTTCAAAGAACCTTTTCTGCCCAAAATGACACCTCTAACAGCACAACCCACTTGACAGCTAAGACTTCCAGGTACTTGCTAACTCCTTTTATTTCCTGTTGCACATGTATATGTTGTGATGATATACCATTCAAATACAAACCTTTTTCCAGCTTAATGAAATCCATCATGGCCACAGCACCAAGATGGTACCAGATCATATAATACAACTTTGGTTCTTCTTTCTTCAAATAAAGGACAAAAGGCTCTACTTCCAGCTAATACCAAATACTGTGTTAGTTACCAGATCAGTTATTGAACTGAGCTATTTTCTGAATGCAATGCTTATCCCCATTGCATAGTGATTTTGGCTCTTGACTGTCTGTTGTTTACAAGTACTGATACTAAAGCATTGTATAGCTCCTCTATAACCACTGGGAAGTGTATCTAAATACCAATATAAAGGATGTGACAGCACAAAGTTAGAAATGGGGAGACAGAGTAGGGGGAAGAAATGGCAAAAAAAGAAAAAAAGAATCAATTTTAATAATAGCTTGACAATTACAATTAAATAATCCAAAGCTCAAGCTGAGCATTTTTGTTACACACTGCATGAATGATGTTTGTACTTTGAAACCTTTAAAATATTTAAGCAGAGAAGAAATGAAATGAACTGCAACCAGTTAAGGTCATCCATTTAGGACAAAATTGATAAAATATTAAAACAAAAGAAATAAATTTTCAAACAGAGATACTAAGGCTTCATAGAGATGTATTATTCAAAGCAGAGGAACATGTGTGACCTCTAGGCTATTACATAATGGAGAAAGGATACGACAGTTCAAATGAGCAGGAACTATAGGCAGCAGAGACAAAGAGAGAAGATGGATTAACTATTCCGTAAACCAGTGCTTTGCTTCCAGGGTACTGAGATTGGACCCCCGTGTTAAAGCATTACATTCTCAGAAACAGCTCTCGGACCCCACTGTTATATTGGGCTTAAAATCATGGATTATAACTACAGATTGATTTTGTGTCTAGCTGAGCTTGTTGGTTCTCAGAGGCTGGTATTTAAAGCAGGGGTGGTCCTGGGCTGCTGTGTTTCAGTGCCTTGGCTTCTTCCAAATCATGACTTTGTCCTTACATGTCTTTGTAGAATGGCCTGCAGTCAGGATGGCACTGGCTGGCCAAGCTGCAATGCATCATAATTTTCTCTTTCTGTGGTCAGCTTTGCTGGCTGACAGCCAACCCTCTTGTTCATATCTGCCCTGATAGGGCTTGAAGATGTCCAGTTTACACTTTGGACATCATCAAGGAAAGTAGTCATAAACTCTAGCAATAAATTCTCCTTTTTTAATTTAAGGCCAGAGCCAGAATTTATTATATGGGCTTTATTATATAATGGGGTTTTGCAAAGATGTCAGCTCTCTTGTATCTGAGGACTAAATCTCCCCTAAATAAAGAAGTAGCTGCCTGAAATGAAAAGTATCTTTAAATCCCAGTGAAATCTGTAGTAGAGACCTTGCTCCTTTGAAAAATTAATTTCCACCTAGCAGAGGGCCGTTGCCTCCAAGCTCAGTGGAACTCCATTGCTCTCCTGTTGGCAAAAGGTATTCAATATTCATACAGCCAGAAATGCTGCACCTAACATAAGGTTTTGAACTGCACATCAGGGGCCAGGCATCAAAAAGTTAGGTAACATAATGCCAAACTTTTTCTTAGATTTAGATTAGCCTCCCTAGAGGATACGCAAAAGCATCTAAAATATTAGGAAAACAAGTGTGACTGATGGTAATTTGTGATCTTAAGTCTTCTAAATGCTTTTGACCATCTTCCCATTTTTACTCACTTGCAATTACTCCATGTGAAAAATAAATCTTTGCATTTGCAGAGAAAGCATTTATTTCTAACTCTCAAAGCTCCTTCCAAAACTAAGTATAAACATTATTAGCTTGATTTTACAGCTGTCCTAAGTGGGGGACAGATAGGGACCGTTTACAAATGAGGTTCTATCAAGGATGTAGGCATAACTTATGATACTAGTTTTCTGTTCCTGGCACTGCAGCAGGCTTCTCTAGTGACCCTTGGCAAGATGTTCAGTTACCTCACTGGAAAACGGGGATAATGGAATGGGTCTGACCTTTTGGAAATGGTATGAACACAGTTCTCATAAGGCTTGAGGAGGATGGATAATTACAGTGGAAGAATCAAGGCAGGAGTCCTGGGCCTAGCCCTGTACCTCAGGAGGATTTTGGAAGAGAATGGCCATCAATTATATCCTAGAGGTCTCTTTCAGTTTTCAAAGATATTTTTTAAACATTTTTTTCTTCTTTTTTTTTTTTTTTTTCCAGAGCTCAAAACCAGCAGAACAAAGCCTACCTTTTTTCACTGGTTTTGTATAAATGAAGACACACCTACTTATAAAAATAGCCGCCATTTCTTAAAAAATCACTATCCTTGCCCTTTATGCATGTCTTACTTTTCAATCAGTAATGGTGTAATATTCAGGAATACAAAGAAATAGGAAGTGCTTAGGAAAAAGACTTAAACCAGCAATCTTGAGGCCCTTAATCTGACAATCTATCCTGTCAAATAATGCAAGAGTTTCATATCAAGTTTTACTTGTTGATATATTTTACCCCAGAAGCTGAAAATATGACCATGTTCCTTTTTGATTTAGCGTAAGGTGTCCCTGCCCACGGCAGGGGGTTGGAACTAGATGATCTTAAGGTCCTTTCCAACCCTAACAATTCTATGACTCTATGATTCCTTACAATTGTCAGAAGGGATCATAGAATATGAAGAATAACAAGCTGTTTTGCATATCAAACTGAAAAGACTGAATTTCTAGTGTGATTGATTAAAAAGCTGTGGCTACAGTTCTAGAAGAATTTTTTTTTCCTTTAAGTCAAAGTAAATTTTTGTTGACACAACTAGGACTGGCCATATTGATCAAATCAAAGGTCCATGCTACCAGGCACCTTTCCTCCAGCAGAAGCCAATAGAAAATGCCTTAGGAGGGGAATAAGAAGGGGAAAACATAGAGTGACCCATGCTCAGTATACTCCTATAGTTTCTAGTGATCTATGATTCTGGGATTTTCTTTTCAGTAGAGTTAGTATCTGCACATTTGAAAGTCCTTAGTAGGTTTTTCCTCTCATGAAGTTGTCTGATTACATTTTCAATGTTAAAAAAAGTGAGATTCACACAATACTGTAGCATTGAGTACCACAGTTTAATGAGAGGTTATGCGAAAAAACCCTATTGTGATCTTTCTAGATTTCAGCTAAATATCATATGCTGGTATTCCTCTTCCTGCTAAATCCAGCAGAAAAATTCCATTGATATTGGGGTGTGGGAGATTGTTCTCAGAACTACCTACTACTACTATAAAAGCAATGAATATGTTTTAATTGAAGCCAATCTGTCTTCCTCAAAAATCTGATTTAAGGGATTTATATGGCAAGACTGCAGAAGCAGTGAGCTACCCTTTTTAAGTAATGGAGGAAATAAATAGAATGAAATAAGTAGAAAATCTCACACTAACTTTACTGAATTTTTGCAGAAACAATCTGCTCTGCTTTCAGTGCAGACACAGAAATGTTGTAGCCAATGTAATTTAAAAAACTGAGATGTTTGTTAGGGGAGGGGATAATAGAGCTTTCTATTAATGGAAAGCAGTCTGGCTGCAGCCTGAACTGTCGTGTCTTCCTTCCCCATAATCATGGCATTAATTACTTCATAGGTCAAATTATGTTTCTGTTTGAAAGAGTTTGGCCGCCTACGTGAATCAGGGCATGCATATTTAGATCTACTGTATCTTCTAGCACGGGCTTTTATTCTTGTTTGATGCATGCGGGCTGCTAATTTAGCTTTCTGCTGAAGATGGCCCTCTTTCTTTTTTCCGGCTGTACAATGGCAGTCTGGTTCCGAAATATATAGAGCAAGCACATATTAACTGAATCGGAGGGCAACTATAGTATCTCCTTTGGCCATATGGACAGGATTTTTCTTTAAAATAAAAAGGCCAAAAAGTGACTGGAACAATGCCCAAAGGGGAGAATAAAGGCAGACATTGAAAGGTGAAATCACTAGATTTATAATAGCAGGGGACACTATCATCCTTCCCAGCCAGCTACCCAGTTAGCAGTAATGCTTATATCACAAGAAAGGCCCAGGAGATTCTTCTTTAGAAAATAATGGATACAGCTATTAATAAACCGGGGAAGCTGCAGCAATCCACTTCAGATATTAGTAATAAATTTTATTCTTCAGATATGAGATTGCATAATCCAGACAGGCAATTAGAAAAGCATTGGGGGTTTTTCTGTGTGTATTAGTGTTATTTAGAGGAGCTGCTCAGAAAAATTTTAAGGAATTAGAGTGCTTCTGTCCAAAAAGAATCAAAGAGCCAAAGCCAAGGGCTTTCAAAAAAATACTGCTAATCATTTAAGCATATGAAGAACCTGGGTAAGACTCAGGGCTCACGAAGAAGTTGCTGCTGCTTGTATTAACCAGATCCCACTGTTTGTGGGAACAGCTTGTGAAATTATTTTGAATGCATCAGAAGACATAGAGAAAACATCAACACACTGTAACACATAGCAGGGCTTGTTCAGTCGATGATAGCCCTTTCACAGTGGGCATTAGTATCACCTCTACAAGAGCCAGTAGTGACCCAGCAGCCTAGCCACCAAAAACTATATGAAGACAAGCAGTCTTGGTCTCAGAAAGTTTTAGAGGATTAGCTTATCTCAATGGGCAAACAGAGGTAGGAATCTTGTTGTCCGAAACTTAAAATAAGAAGCACAATGGGAAAACAGGAAATAAGCCTGAAAATCCCAAGACTGCTAACCCTAAACACATTAAAAAATACCACAAGCTTGTTTAAGGAATTACTGTACTTCAGACCCCTGTGATATTTCAGTCTCCTCACTTGTCTGCTGGTGTTGAGATAAATGAATTCAATGTTTTGACATTCTTCTCAGTCACAGAGGTTAGGCATTTATTTGTTTGTATAATGATAGCAAATACCCTCGTATTACCACAGCTATGGGAGCTGAGAGTTGTAGAAGCCCTTAAAAATCCTGACCTTGCAATAAGGTTGTGAGTGTTGCCATGAGTGAACTCCAAAGACATTTCTGAAGCCTGTACAAGCTCTGTCCCTTCTGACTTGTGACTGAGCATATAGTACAAGAAATCCCACTGAAGCCAACAGAAGTTAAAATCCCCTTTACTTGAGGTGCTTGGTGCTTTGCAGGATCAGAGCATAAGAAAGGCTTATAAATTAATACAATCAGAGTGATTTTTTTCTTTAACCGCACCTTTTTAACTGTGTAGCAATCTTTAACACCACCTTTTAAGAGAAGTCTGACTCTAAGAGGATAAGCATAATACAGCAAATTTGAAAAATTCCCTGACTCCCCAGCACCACACATTCAAGTCTCAGGGTCATGGAACCCTTCACCTTTTTCAGATAGATAAGATGACTACTGCAATATTTAATACAAGATAAGCCACACAAGCATTTGACTTGATTTGACCTCTCAGACAGCTTACAGACCCAAGAGCTTGTGTAACCTGAACCTCTGCAAGGAAATGGATATTTCTGCGTTCTCCTGCAACTCCAAGAAGTGGCGTCTTTGGAAACATGAAATATAAAACGTGCTAAAAGCTGTTAGACAGCAATACTCCTGAACACATTTCTTTAGCTGTATTCACTACTGTCAGTGGCCAAAGCTTATATTCACCCAGGTACACTACCAAGCTGAGCTCCAGGCATCTGTACAACTATAAAGCTCCATTCCAGAAGTAGCAGCACATCAGAGGCAAATGGCAGGTATACCAGACAGCTCTACTAGGCCAGACCAAGGGCCACCTCACCCAGTGCCTTGTCCTCAGTAGTGGCCAAAGGCAGATGCCTAGAAAGCAGAGTAATAAGAGAGCTAATTGGTCCTCGTTGTTGGCACGCATGCTGTTAGAGACTGCTTGGGCCTCTGACAATTTATGATACAGCCTTCCCATGAGCCACAGGTGGTTTCTGCCCGTTTAACAACCATGTCCTCACTCCTCTGAGCTTTCGTCACCCACCAAACCTGTGCCAAACAGCACCACAGAGCTTGCCTAGGTATTACATGAAGAATTGCCACCTCTTCTAGGCTCTGACCTGCCACATGCAGCCCTCCTTTGAAACTAGCGCATGTATCAAAACAGCAAACAATCAACGCTTACTCTCTCCTTGTCCCAGTCACGGCTTTAGAGACAGCTGATACATCCCCTCTCCACCACCCCTTTTCCAGACCAAAATGTCTTGACGGCTGGTGTTTACCACTGGCTGTCTCTCATGGTTCTTGGGGGTCTTCTGTGGCAGGAGGTGGCATTATGGGACACTCAGGGTGCTGGCACACTGCTGACTGAGGCAGCGACCTGCTGGTGTTGGCTGGTTATCCCCCAGCTGCCATGGTGGCCAGGCAACCCCTGTGCTGGTGGCAGGAGCCCCCCATGACACCCTTTCCCACATCAATTAGGAACCAGCCAGAACAAATCCACCTCAGCAGCCATGGCTGCACAGGGCAGGCTCCCTCCCAGCAGTCAATCAAGGTGGCTATGCAGGAGACGCAGGAGGCAGCTGCCCCAGTTAGTGGGAAGCGTTGGGGGACACAGGGGCTGTGCCTGGTCAAGGAGGTGGTGGCAGGATGGCTGCCCCGCACCAGCTGGTGGGTTGCTGGGAGAAACCAAGGTGAGAGCTGGCAGCCAGGAAGGCAGCGTAAGCCTTGGGTGGGAAGAAAAGAGGCATGCCATGAGCAGTCAGTATGGACAGACCGCAGGCTGGCTGGCTGCCTGCTGCCTTGGAAAGTCACGGGCTGTGCACCTGCAAGGTACTGGTAAGGTAACAAGGACATAGTCCTTGTTCAGAAATTGTTTTGCATCCCCCACTTGCATTACATCAGCTTCACCCATGACACTTCATTTTCTAGCAATCACTCGTGTGTAATTTGCCTTGTATTTGTTTTTCATTTGCTGCTCAACAATGAGCTGATACTTTCAGTAATGACACACTATAAACCTAAGATCCTGCTCCTAAGTGACAATGGGCAGCTCAGAAACAACTATTTTGCATGGAAAGTCTAGATGGGTTTATGGAAGTACATCACTCTATTTGCATGTAACTTGGTGGTATGGCAAACACACTTCCTGTTTGGTGGGACAGATATACAGGCATAAAGTTATTTTCTTCATTAGAAAACACGACCAAAGAAAGATAGCTGAGAATATCCATCTCACACAATAGTCCTGATGGTATTTTGAGTAAAACACAAGCTCTGATCCACCAGAGAAGTCGGTCAAGAGAAGACAGCAAGCTGCAAGTGGGCAGCAAGGACAGCCACAGGCCTGGCCATGCTCCACAATGATTCTCCCATTCTCCCTTAATCGGCTGGCCGGGAGTCCTTAGATTTTCATACAGCTTCTGTACAAGTGTTTCTACTCACATGAAATACATACAGTTTCCGAGTATATTAACCCTGTCTTCCCATGTGACAAGGTTTCTAGTAGTGGCTACTGTCACAAAAGAAAGCAGTTGGTGCCTGAAGAGAGGTACTTAGAGCTTGCCTGCCAGCTTAGTTCAGGCTACAGTACTTCTGATGTACCAGGAGATGCTGTCATTCGTATTATTGTGTCATCCAAATCTGCTCTGAAAAAGGTTCTTACCTGTTGGTAAGGACATAAGTGGCTCATCTACAGCTGAGGCTCTGGTCGTGCTACATGTAGACTAGCAATAGTGGAAAATTCGCTAGTGCAGACAATTTAAGACAGCCAAATATCAACCAAATATCAGTAAGCTTTTTCAAAGCATTCCTATTTCAGAAGCAGTAATTCCTTATGAAAGTATTTCCATTTCTTCTTTTGTGCTTCAGGGTGCACTCCAAGTGCCTCTGAAACTCCAGGACAAAGATTCTTGTCTGAATCTGAGCGTTCTCTAAATAGCAATGGTATTTTGAAATTGCCTGTAAATTCTCAGAAACTTGGGGATTCCCCCCCCTTTCTGCTGTGGCATCAATAGAAACTATAGACGACAACAATTCAAACTGCATAGCTGGAACTGAGATTCTCATGCTAACCCAGTATTAAACAACAAAGATATGTGTATTGTTTAGAATGATTTATGAGAGCTTCTGGAGAAGCCAGGACCACTTCAAACCACTTTGACTAATAAGAAAAAAATCACTACTAAATAATTTTAGGGAAAATACTGGATGTAAATCAATTAAGAATTTTGATATGTTCTTAACAGTATACTTATCTGATAAAAAACCTGACAAAATCTTTCATTTCCACTATTATTGCATTTATTTATACAAATAAAGAAATTCCTGTTCCAATTTATGCCATTGACAAGCTTGTAAAGTGTTTAAACTCATCAATGGCATAAATGAGTGGTTCCCAAGCTGTGATTCATGCACAAGTAGTTGTGTTTAAGCTACTTCTGGGTGGTATATGATATAAAGTTGCCACTACCAATGGATGGACCCTCTAAGACTGTGGTCTCCAAAGTAGGATGCACACAAGACCATCCATGAGGGTGCAGGAAGAAATAGTTTTTGTGTGGCATTAATAAATATTTAAAAAAATGTTATTTCATCTATTTCATCTTTCGCTTATCCTTTTTCTTATTTCTATTTTGTGTATGTTTTATAATGTACATAATGTATTAGCACATGTATATAATTCATAAATAAATGATTATACATATACTGAGAGTACATGCTCAGAATTTTTTTCTGATAGGGGCACACGATCCAGAAATTTTGGAGACCACCTTTTTAAGGATCAGTCCGTAAAGCACCAAAGTGGGTCCCATGATTCGACAATTCTCCCCTACAAAAACTGGCAAATGTTTCTTGGGACTTCATGCAAAGACCACTGAAATAAATAGAAGCCTTTCCAGAAACTCACGTGGGTTTGGGTCAGGCCCATAAGAATTACAGCAGCAGAGATAAGAGTAGGTATCTGGCATTCCTGAACCCTGTTCATAGAGCCCTGATGACATTACACTCCATAATGTATTTTATAGATGGAGAGGAAGGTAAAAGTGGTTATATGTAATTCCGCATAGCAAGAGTATTTTTATGATGAATACATAGATAAATATAAAAATCAAGTATTGATATAGAGCAGGATAAACATTTGTTTAGTAAAGGGCATAATTAAAAAAACATAAATTTAGCTGTCAGCTATGTACTTTTTCTAGTGTTACGCAACAATCATAAAAAGCATAACACTTGACACTGCTATTGTAAAATAACTAGTACACAACCCACAAGTTTTGACAAAAAATCGCATTCTGTCATCCTAAAAATGGGTGCCATCTTATTTCTTAGCCCATGAGTTGTCCACTCAGGAACACAGCATTGCTTCTAACAAGTGGCACTTTGTGGTATGAGACAACATTCCCTTCTGTCATGGATTTGGTTTATTGTCGACAGCTATGTTTGTGTAGCATTGATCAGCACGAGTTTCTCACTGACCATAGAGCCAGAGATTTAACAGGAGCCGTGCTTATACCTGATGCCAATCACACCGTCCCTCAAGCAGTTCAAAGCCACCTTCTTTTCTCAGATCTGAATGATTAAGAAGGGCACGTGAAACATAGCTATTGCTGCTGCTGCACTCTAGAAGTGTTGCAGTGTAATGAAATTTCGCATTGTACTGGATGCAAAAAGATGACTGATGCTTCCAGATCATCTTTAATTGAATAAAACACATGGTTATTCATAATATTTAATTATAGAGGATATAATTGAAATTACATTAGCTCTAGAAGAATGTGCAAATATAAAATCAGGGCAGCATTTTAGCACTGACTCACTACTCCTCCACTTTTGTTAGTATGATCAATAGGACATTGACTGATGGGTCTGCACTGGACTGTTCTCTAGGTACTGGCACACTTGTGCTATGGCTGCTGCCGTAATTTCAACCTATACATAAGGGAGGGGCTCAAATGGTTTCAGACAGTGCAGAGGGGCTCATTCTTTAGTCTGGCCTCATGAAAAATTACTGCAAACATGTTACTGGCTACACCTATTTTAATGTAATTAAAAGACTGGATAAATCAGTGTGCAGCAAATACCCCCCTTTATATATGCACTAATGATCCTAGTCTTACAAGAGAGCTTTCCTTAGTGTCGGGTCACAATATCTGGTTGGCCTTTCAGCACTGCAGAGGCAACAGAAGTTGGTAGCCTGAATAGCCCAGTGGCCACAAGGGCTCTATGGCACCACCAAGCTTTTGTAGCTGTGCCTGCTGCTCAACAGACTTGCTTGTTTCCACGCTCCTGGCAGAGCAGGCAGTGCCTCTCTCAGCTGTCCTGCCTTAAAGATCACTGCTATTGTTAGCGTGGTAAAGAGCCCCTGTCACTGCCTCCAAGTGCTTTACAATGCCAACATATTTTCTTAGGGTAAGTCCCATTATGTGTTTTTTATAAAAGGGGAAGCCAAGTCACAAAATGTTTAGGCGGCTTATCCAAGACTACAAAGCAGCACTGAAGTGGGAATTCGTATGTAACTCTTGGGGAAAGCAGCATATTTCACCAAATCATGCTGCGTCTCACCCATAAATAATGATACCTGGATTCAGCACTTTCAGATCTTCTAGCTATTCTGTCCCTGACTGATGGCTAATGGAATGAACTGCTTTTATCCCCCAAAACCTGAAGAGAAATAGGGTATATTTCAAGCTTATTTTATGACTGAGCCCATTGTGGGACAGATAACAAGGTTGTGGTTCCCAGGAAACTTTTCATTATAATCTGAAGTTGGCAATTTTCTAATGCATATAATATTTTAAAATAGAAACTCCAAGGGAGAAAGACTGGTAAAAGCAGTCTTGCTTTTCACCATGCAGGAAAAGACTAGCAAACTCATATATCCCTGTTTGCAACCAACCGCCCCCCCCCCCCCCCCAAGCCTTTGGGCTTGCACTTCAGGTAGGGTGAGGTTGCTGAGGCTTTTGAAGGTAGTCTGTCAGACAGAGACAGGGGGACCCCAACGTCAGTATCCAGGTTCATACATTACCTCTTCACTGGCAGCACCCCAATTCTACAGTTCACAGAGGTGAACAAGAAGGGCACAAAGCCTACTGCACACCTCCAGTACACCTCCATAAGGTTTATGTTTATATGAATGTGGTTTCTATTATTGGTTTATAGTTTGTAGCATGTCAACAGGAGATAAAAAGGAAAGATGGCTGAGGAATTAAATTATCTATATTGCTGAGCAAGCTTATTTCAGTTCACCTGAAATAGGTGGACTTAAATTTCCCACCTGACATGGTAAGGTAGAAAAGGTTATGTTACTCTTCAGCTCAAAATGCACCTGTCTGGGAAGCCCTAACATCCCTCATTAAAAGGGATAGTGCATGACCTAGCATTGAGGTTAATACTAATATGGTTCCTTGGAGCCATTACCATTATACTCTGAATGTTGTTCTAAACACTGGCCCCCTAATTGATAAACAGACTTGGCCAGTTTCAGACCTCAGAGACAAGTGGCTAGAATTGGAGATAGCTATCCCTTGAAATGGACAAGGAGAGAAAATGTCTACTTTTTTTCTGCATTAGGTGTCTGCAGAAATTTAATCAATCTTCATGTGATCCCCATAGTTCACAGATAGAGCTACAGTGCTTGAAGGAAATAGGTTATCTTTTCCCACTGTGAGCTGCTATTTCTGGGGAGCATTTGATGCAAGCCTGAACTAAGCATGCAATCTGAATTTGAAAGGACCATTAACCAGGAAAAATTAAGAAAATACATAGAAATGACTGAGCTCAGATGGCCAGTTTTCCAGCTATGACCTTTAATTCTCCATAAAGAGAAGGTGCCTTAGAAAGTCAAACATTCTCACCAGTCTGGTTATTTAAACAGAATGGTGAATGATACTGTATGTGTGGAAAGAATTCAAAACCAGTCTGGGTGAAAGAAAAAAACTGCAGTTATAACCCAGCCTTTTTTTAAAGAAGAAAAATTAATATTTAAAGCACATGGTATATTATTTCATCGATCTTACACAGTGCAACTAGTCTGAATATGTAATTGTACCAGCCTTATATATAAACTGTGAATGAAATCTATTTTTCTCAAAAAAAAAAATCTATCAGAATACTCAACATATATGTATGTATGAAAGGTATATCTATATATATATACATTTAGTGACAGAGTGTAAGCATGCAAACAAGGTCTTAGGTCTTAAACAACTTGTAAGCCACCACATTAAGTTACTTATACAAGACTAAACCATCAAAAACTCAGCTCAGGCTTTATTTCAGAGGTGTTTAGAGTCCAAATGGGTTCATCCATATCAAACTGCCTGAATAAGAGATACACATATCCTCACTGACAACTTTCAATACAATATATGCTTGCTGGCACTAAATTTTTGACTGAATCATGGCCAGAGCACACAGATGAGTTGAACTTCATGCACTACATATCAGTGAACTAGTACTTACATTCACAGGCAAAGAAAATTTGCTTTACAGAAGTGTCATTCCCCTACGCTATCTAAATTTTGTGAAATGAACAGATTTGTTACCTATCTGAGGGTACAACCCTCATTCTCTGAAAGGAATCACGTAACTGCTGAATGTGTGAAGAATGTTACTACCTTCTGAGTAAAAAAGACATTAACAGCAACAAAACAAATCGCTTATCAGGTATAGGTTTAAACCCAAGGCTTTTTAAAGGAGGAATTTATGAGTTCCTAGTCCAATATGTATTTATTAAAATTGTATTATCATAACACCTAATGACGTAGGTCACTGGCCATCACACTCTTACACTTGGCATTGTATAAGCACTCATCAAAGCAAAGCGCATTCCCCAGATAGTTTACAATTCAGTTATAAACAAAGATACAAGAGGCACACAGCATGGAAAGCACGAATAAACAATAAGATTGGTTAATGTAATGGAATAGATTGAAAATGTTGCTTTGATGTGGCTCTTCTTCCACATTTTGGCCTTCAAACAGTCATTAAAAATAGTTAAAATACCTGATTTTTTTTCCTAATAATACTTTCCCCGGTGACCATATGCCACAGGGATGCTACACAATCACAAATGGGAAAAATACCAAAGATCATAAGGGGAATGAGTCATGAAGCAGTGAGACATGTTCTAAAAATATTTACAAATCCTTAGTTAGGAAGAAAAGGGGATGTTGCAAATAACACTTCTTGGGCAACAGGATTCTTTGTGTGGATAAATGGCACATGTGACTTAACAAATAGCAAGCTTTTCATCTGAGACCAATTTTCAAAGTGCTTATGAATATCTCTGTCCTGAATTTCTTCCTCGATTTTTGCTTAAACTATCATGAGTCTTACAGGTGGAAAAAGGACAAGTTTAATCGGGGCAACTGTAAGCCTTTCATCAATTCAATTATCCTTTAAAGGACTCACTCATTGAACTTAGCCATGAAATGTTAGAGTTGCAGGGCTGCTCCTGTCTATCAGCTTGTGTCCCTGATTTCTTTGTACACTTAGGGATGTTTCATCTTTTGAGAAATGTGACAGTCTGCCTTTTGAGACTGCCCTTGGCACAGCTCCATTGCCAATATATTGACAGATATAAGGTAGCATGGAAAGCGAAGCAGTTCACACCTTGTGTCTGTCAAGCTGCTTTCGTCTTCAGACACAGGATCTTTAAAAACTACTACAGGACTTTTCAAACCATTCACTTACATTAACTGCATCTGATTTTTACTTTTTTTCCAGGGATCTATGGATCTATAGCAGTATCACGTCATACTTAATTTCCCAGTATCTTTACTTTTTGGAAAATATAATTAGAATATATTATTGTATCTCCAAGCATACACAGGGCTTATCTTTGAAATGTTCCTTTGCTGTCAGAAGAACAGGCTCAGAATGGGGAGAAGGATTCACTGATACTGCCAGTATTTCTGACATTTGCGACTGAAATGTGAGTTGATTATTTCTATATGTAAACTTGAATTTGCAGTTTCTCTTCCCTCCATTTTGAAGAGGGATGAAGAGAGAGAGTCGTTTTGGAGTAAGATAAAACCAAACATATCACCTCTAACAACATACTCATTTATAAAGCTTAAATTCAAAACAAAGCAGGACTAGCCGTGGAACATTACAGACATCTTCATGAGGTCAGCCATCATTTCTGATTTTGCAGGACACACAGATATGCAGCTGTACTGATATCAACACTTCTTCTGGGGGATAACACTATACAAATTAGCCAACACTGGGATTTTCTCCTTGTTTTGCCTTATATGAATATTATTGTTCTAGTGGCCTAGTACCTCAGCTAGGAAACATGATGGTTCAGATCCTGCTGAAAAGCATTTTTTCTTAAAATAAACACTTCTGCAAACATAGTAGAAAACAGCAAAATTACTTTTTATGTTGCTCCTTTTGTCCCTTAGTTCCTTTAAGATGTTCCTTTAAGATGTTTGTTCCTTTAACATAAAAATGCCAAAATACCAAAAGACATATTCAAAGTTAATTTTCTTGAATTTCAGTTTAGAGGAAGTGAATCTCTTGAGAGGGAGGGAGGGAGGGAGGGAGGTAAGTCTATAGATAGATAGATAGATAGATAGATAGACAGCCAGACACCCACATACTCTAATTTTCGGTCTTTAACCAAAGTCACCAGCCTAATGCTAACACAAAATATTTACTGGACCTTAAGATTTCTTGCCATTTTATGGCATTTTCATCTTATGTTCTTGCATACAAGGTTTAAGAATGGTGCAGCTTCAAAATTACATGATAAAATTTTTTAGTCAGTAGTTGGAAGCACATTTAAGAAGGGACTTAAGAAATTCACATTGTACATCAGCCTTTAAAATCACTGGCAAATATTTCCTAGTCAAAGTAGTAAATACTTGGACTAATGTAGAATGAAAGACCCATGGCTTGGTACTGGGTTGCTGTCCTTTTTATCAGTGAAGTAATCATGTGTCCAGCTAATGCTAGACTGTGTTGCTGTCAATATCACTTTCAAGTTATTAGGTCAAATCAATGCTGGATAAAAGGAAAAATGGTGGTCAACAGGCAATCTAGCTTTCAGTTTATCACTCCCTTGAGGATTTGCATTATCCTTTCTTTTTCTGTTCTCAAGGTTAGCTCTAGCTAGACTATTTCTAGCTTCAACTTCCTGGAGATAATGCACATCCACAATAGCCTTGCTCCTCCAACATCAGTGTGCCCTTCCACCTGAGTAAGCAGAGTCTCATCTTTTTTTCTATTCTTTGTGACCTTTTCTTGGGTTAAAAGGTCACTCCTGAAGCAGACAGGTTTCACTTCTTATGGTGATTGCAGTGCAGAAAGCAGGCTTCTACCTTGTTAGAAGTGACATCACTGTACATTAAAGACATCATATCTCCTTTCATATTAAAATGCCTGTCAGTTCTGCTGCTCACAGGCTGTAAATCTGCCACAGTATCCTGTGCTTGGGAGCTTTCATTATGAAAATATGGAAGATAAGCAATCTGCTTTGCTGTCAAAAGGAAAAAGTAGTCTGATAGGTTACTTTAAAAATAAACACACAATTTCTTAAACATGGATTATTTAATGTGGGGCAATTTTTGAAAGTGATCCCTTTTTTCCAATTCCTAAAAAAAAATAAATAAAAGAAATCAAGCTTAAATAACAATATGAGTAAAGCATGAACAGACAGTCCTATAGAATTTATTAATGCATAGATTTTGCACTTTCTTGTGCAGTAAATCATTAGGTTTTCCCTTTGACTTTGGCCCTCCAGCCTTGAGGGAAATAACATATGAGAATTTAACCTGGTTTTCATCCTTATATCATATAGATAAAAAAAGACTTTTTATGTTCTGCAAGAAAGTGACAACATTCAGCTCTTATGCATATGACTTTAGAAAATAAAGACAGTAGAAAAATACCTCCTAAACAGCAAAGAAAATAATAAATAATTACCGATAATTTTCTCATCATCATATCATTATGTTATTATATAATTATATTATAATATATATTAGTACATATCATCTCTCATCGTAATGGCATCCTTTGGATATTGATAATACCTTGCTATTATATAAAGTTTTCATCCATTGATCTGAAAGCACTTTAGATATATAATTCTCCTTGTTTAACAGGAGGGAAACTGAAACACAGAGAGGTGAGATGACCTGTCTTAACATTGAGAGCAGCTCAGCAACAGAAGCGGGAACAGATCCTGCATCTCCAGACTGGCCTGTCCAACACTTGATTTGCTTCTTTCAAAGTGGAAATTTGCATCATTTACTGGTGTACCCCTGAATTGTTCACACAGCATGTGATTATTTGTTCATTAATGGGCTAAAATTACTGCAGGTATTTATTATTTAAAAGTTAATAAAACTCTTTAACCGTTTTGTGCAAATTCCCCATTTCCCTGCTATTCCCCATTTCCATTAGAATTTCCTTGAATTGAGGAAACTTCAGCATAGTATGTGTATTTCAAATTTCACCTTCCAAATGACACTCCGTTGTTGATACTCTGAATGAGGAGCTGAAATGAGTAGCTCAAGAGTTATTTATGGACGATGAAGCCTTTCACCTCCAAGGCATTGATTTTAATGTCTGAACCCTATATCCAGAGATAGATAGATATATTTAGGCTGCGCTGTGTGCATTATGTGAAATCAATTGGTAGTGTCAGTGTCATAAAAAAGAAAAAAAATCATACCAAACCAAAATTATTTGGATAAGGAAGGCAAGTGCATAGGAAAAATGTAGTATCTGTGAAGATAACATGTTTGGGATATGGTCTGATGAAGTGAGATCAGAGGACTCCACATATGTCATGGAGGAAACCAGAGCATGTGTCACTCAGTGGAGATGGACATGAAATGAAACAAGAAAACAAAGAAAAGAAATTCATGGTATGAGCAAGCTTGCTTCTTCACCTTCCAGCTTCTCCTGAATATGGAGGTGATTTTCTTCCTGTTCTCTTGTAGAACGAAGTCCTCTGTTTATGTAGAGCAGAGCAGAGTGAAGTAATGAGAGCTGTAGTTCTTTAATGATCCAAGTCATAAGGATTTATAACCCATTTTACAGCAATGTTGCCAATACCCTCCTAGCCACAGAAGCCTGAAAGGACTACTGATCAGGCTTTTGTATCATCTTTCTTCTCAGAAGAGCCTTTTGAACCTTTTCAGTTTCACAGTCACAAGTCTTGTCTATACTGCATGCCTTCTTAGCATTCTCCACTGTTTTTAGCACCCATTCAGGTCCACTGGCAGCAGCAAGGGTGCAATTTTTGATGACAGGTGGTCTGGATTGCTATAGGCCCTTTACATTACTTTCCTCTAAATCTTCTAGGTAGGATTAGATGAGTAAGAAAACATAGGTGTTGTTTTTGCCCTAAAGCTCCTACAATTTTTAGGACTAGTGGAGCTGCACTGATAGCACATATGGCAGTTTTGCCTGAAAGCCAAAGAACGGACCACAGAACAGTGAGTCAGTTGCCCTGCATCATTCCCCTTTCCTAGAAGATAATATTCATCCATACCCCTTACCACAGTCATCTGGAAAAGTTAGTACATAACCTTCAATATTGTTTTATATAATTTTCCCAGCAATATATTTTTTCTTGTAAAAGTAGTCAGAACTAAAGTATATAGGAATATTATCTTGCATGTGTGAACACCAGGAAATCGGATCTGAACATCACATTTGAGGTTATACTACCTTTGAAACTTTTATATCATTCACAGGCCCCGGTGACTGGATCACAGGCAGTGACACTAATACTGACAGATCTATATTTATAGATAGCATTCTTATTTTGGCTAGGGTATCCATTGGAATTATAATAAAGTTAAAAAGAGAGCTGTATGATATACTGTTAAAATTAACTTTTCACTTAATATGAAACTTTATGATTTTGTTCTATTCCTAACAAAACTGTTTATCTCACATATATACAGCTTCTAGTCCTCCCTTTTGATTTTACGTATTTTTGTTGCTATATTACAAAATAATCACACTCTGGTTTGTTCCATTAACCTCAGAAATAATTATTCTGTAGTAAATGGCCAAGAATCAGGGCCATCAGAAAACAGCAGCTCACAAATGCTCTTCAAGTGACCTAACATTGACATTAAATCACATTTTACTTCTAAAGAAATTAACGTCTCCAGTTAGTAAAGGCACAGAAAGAACAAAGTGATTATGCTACAATCTCCATTATTTTAAATACTTAATTGTTTCACTTCCTGGATTAACAGTAAGTTAAATATCTATATTTTAAATTACTGAAACCAGGAATATTTGAGATTTCATACATGTATCTTCCCTATTTCCCCTCCACTTAAAAATATTTTATACTAATAAAACTGACTTCTCCCATCTAATCAAATTTCTGTTAATTGAATGCGGGAACTGAGCCACTGAGGATGCAATTCACCCAAGGTCACCCTGGAAGCCTCTGGCAGAGGCATATGGGAACCCAGGTATTCCAAGTTACAATGAACACCATCATTTTTGCCCATTTCCAGTATCCTCACAACAGTAATGGGTATCAGCAGAGTAAACACTGACTTTATAGCCTCCACATATGCCTTCCAGTCCAGCTAATATCCAGGAAGGTGCTCCTCACACAGGCAAACTCAGCTATCTGCATACTGTACAAATATACAATAGCAAAAAAACCCTAAAGGTTTGCAAGCCCAGAGTCTAAAACCTTCATCTCTTCTTTCATGTCTTCATTTCCCAGTATTTTTTCTTAGTATATGTCAGCAAACGCTTTGAATTTCACAGTTATCTACACTTCTTTTTTATGTAATGTTGTGGTCTGTGTCAATAAAACTCAATTTGCTACTATTACAACTATTACTTAGATTGTGCTAGCTGCTCCACACCATGAAGTAGCACTGCTGGATTCAGGCTTATGTCTTACAATTTCTCCAGGACTGAAATGTGTGGATAGAAAAAAAACTACTCAATTTATTTTAGGCTTGGTCCCTAATCCACTTCTGGCTGAAATCCATGGAAAGGTTCTTGGGATCTTTCTGAGGAGACGCAAACACAAATTTTCCCTGTAAATGAAATATCTGTGGAGGGTCAGATAAATGGGAAAACTGGCTTGAGAGGGCAGAAGTCAAGTGACGGGAGATCCAGTCAGTTCCCAAAAAAGACTTCATTGTCCTATGTGTCAGATTACACTTCTTTCCCTGAGCATTAGCTGAAGCCTTAATTGGAAAGGGTCAGAGACGGACAGAAAGGTGGCTGAACACTTTTTAATCTTCCTTCTTCACTGCATTTCAGAACATGGTATGGACTGTTTTTACCATACTACAGATTAAAACTGCCTCATGTTTACTTCACACCCCCAGCTCTGTATCAGAAGGATTCTGTGGGAGCTGGGAACTAACTTTGCAGATGCTTCACACCAGCAGGTCAATTTAAAGTAACTACCTCAGCCCGTGTCTGTGCTTAAACTTGACACCAGAGTTTTCAACCTGAAGTACTGAATTAGCATCATCGAACTGGCTATGGAAAAGTTTACATTGAGATGTCATCTGAAATTGATATTCCACACTGGAAAAAACAGAGAATGTGTGTTTCTTTGATGTAAATATTTTAGAAAGTCTAAACACAAAAGGCTGTGTCCAATTCCATCATATTTTGGGTAGACTCTAGCCAAGCATTGAAAAAAAAACCCCAACTGGAGCTTCCAAACATTACTTAATAGAAAGCACAATTTTCACATGGTTTGTCAAACTGTATTTTAACTGGACAGAAAGTAGGAGAGACAAACATGTGACAAAAGTTAATCACATCACTTAATCCATGAACATCCCAAGGTGGCAAGCACAATATAAGAACTTGAAGACAGAGTTTTATTAAGCTCTTCTACCTAAAATCTGCAGCACAGACCCAATATTTTTTGACTAAGGTCCAATTTAAAAATGCATTAACTTTTTAATTGAGAACATGGCTGGGAATCAGCAGTTCTGATGATCTTAGCATAGCATGGGAAATAATGTTGGCTAACTAAGCCTTCATTTAAGTGGAAAATAAATTTTTGCTTTTTTACTTGTGGGCACAGATTGGCTATCATTCAAATACTGAAAGTCTTGAACTCTCCCATCCAAATGCATGCAAAGCAGGATGTCAAAGCAGGATGTCAAACCTCTTAAGGCTCAGGAAAAATCTTGTCCCTTCAGGAAGACAAGGAGAGCACTCCCTGGAACTTGCAGGGATTTAAGTGAACTCTGTAGGCTTCTGTCAATCTTCCTTTTCTTTACTACTTTTCTTTACGATGAGCAGAGCTCTCATCTCATTTTCCCCAGCTCCCTGAACACCTGCTGATAGCACCCTGTTTACCAGAAAGCTTGCCAAGGTACCCACTAGCTCCTACCAGACAATAGCCTGGGGCCCACAGCAATGAGGGGAAAGATAATCCCCACTCCTCAGGCACAGGAGTTGTTTCAGGACTGAAAAACCAAACAAGCCACTCATGTTGTTTAAGGTTTCTTCTCATGGAATCCCATGGGATAGCTGTGGAGAAAGCATGTGTGGTGCCTTCTTGATCCAAAGTGGATGGAAAGGATCTGCAAGCTGAGAGTCTAATCTTGAATCCACTGGAAGAGCTTTGGATCAGGGCAGTGCGCGGTTTGTTCAACAGCCAGGATCCATTGCCGAGGTTTCTAAAACCAAGCTGTGACAACTATCAATCTAACCATTATATTTTTGATACAAGCTCATGGAGATGGATTTGTTTTGAGATTTCAGGTGAATTTTGAACAGCTCATAGATGCAGCCTCAGTACAGAGAAGTAAATCACGCAACTTCCACCAGCTTCAGTGGGAGCTGAACCTCAGGTTCCACCTCTCAAACTCCAGAAGTGTAACATCGTGTTTACTTCAGGGCCCCCAGGAAACCTGCAATAACAGTGCTAATCTTGAATTGCAGAGCTTGTCCACCTCGACAGTCTTTCATGGAGCCTGACATCTCCTTCTGCCCCCACACACTCAGAGGCTCGGAACAAGGTAAGTTTCCCCAGATTTGAAACTCATTCTTGGCCTCTTACTTTACTGCATAATTTTCAACGACTTTTGCCCCTTTTCTTTCTAATCTAGGAAGGCACCAGAATTGATTGTTAAAATCATGGGGTATGCTGTGATTGTGGCCGGAATGGGTTTGTCCTCTCTGGCGCAGTTTTTGGGTGAGGATTATTTATTACAGCTTGGTTTTTTTTCCGTCTGCTGGTTGTAACCAGGGATTATTTAGGCTGAATTCAAAATCTGCCACAGACATTCTTTTGTCATCTCGATTGTTGTTCTTCTGTATTTAACTTATGTAAGTGCGCACCTCACAAGAAGCAGAAAAACTGGGCATTTCCTTTAACGCATTCTGTACCACACATAGCCACCTCGCTCTATGGAATTTTTTGTATTTCAAGTAGCTGGGAGAGAAAAACCTTCCTAACTTCCTTGAAGTGGGTTTTACTGCATTAAAGAAAGAGAGAGACTGTCAAATCCTGTTTCATTTTTAAAGTTAACTGTTAAGGTTTTAATTAGGTCCTCTGAACAAGCAATCTGTGATGCTTAATGGTTGAGAGTGAGCAATTGTACACGATCCACTGACTCCCATCATTAAGTTCGGTTGACAAAGGCCAACACAACTCTTTACTTTTTAACTTTGTCACCATTTATGTTTGAGGTGAAGATGTTAATATGGAAATTTTGTGAGCTGGGAATGACTATGAACTCTATCATTGTAAGTTACGACCTTTCATCTAAGGCCGAATGTAAAGGCAATTGCAATTGTTCTATGACTCAAGGCCAGCACACAGCAGATGTATGAAATTTGGAATGTTAGACATAAACTTTTATTACCAAATTATAAATAATTTCTACCACTTACAATGTTCACCTTTCAAGTTCATTGTGATTAAAACACAAGGGCAGCATCTCGCTGATTTCAATGAGTTATACAGCTGAAAAAGCTCTGTCATAGCACACTATGAAAGGATAAAGCAAAGCAGTATTTAAAAGAACCTGCTTATAACAAGGTATGCGATATTTTAGATCAAAATCCTTTTTCCATCTAGATGACAAACAAACAGAATCATTAGCTAATTAAGCCTTATTTTCACTCTTGAAGCTCTGTAACCTTTAAGGAGTTCACTGAATGTGGATTACTTAAATCCTTTGAAGACCACCTTTCCTGAGGTCATTGTGCTTTTGCCACTCTGGAAATAACACATTCTTTAAGTTGCCTAATAACAGATGTGGTGACATAATCTTCCTGCATGTACAAGATGGGAATTGTCTTCCCAGGTGCAAATCACGCTACGCCAAAATGCTCAGCAGCATATGGCTTTCTGCATGAAGGTTAACTTACCACTAAGAACAGCATATGAGAATGCTTTGAGACCTGTGGCAAACCAAGGGCAAATTACCTATGATTTGGTTTCATGATTTGGTCTCAAACCATGAAAGAGGGGAGTTAAGGATACAAAACTTGCCAATCTCAATGCCCATGATTCAAAATAGATGTGTTTGTTAGGTTAATAGGGTAAGAAGCAGGAAAGTAGAAGGATCTTGTTAACTGACAACAAACAACTGAAGTATCCCCACACAGAAAGTGTACCTAAGTGTATGCCTAAGCTAGGTAAAAAGCAACCTAGTGAGCAGGAGGTAAAATAGCTCATTAGGTTCTGAAGGCTAGCAAAACAAAACAAACTCTAAAGACAAACTCATAAGAAATAATTCAAAGAGGAAGGCTCCCAAATCACAAAATGTCCCTAGCTGGATCTGCCAACCCACGTATGAGAAATCTATTTGCCCAATCTTTACCATGGAAATTGGTAATAATGAGAACTAAAATACTCTCTTATCAAAATATAATGCACTGAAGCCAGTGATAGTGGCAGTAATATAAAACTTTGCAAGCCTGCTCCCTGGAGTAACTACTTTCGTTTCTTTTCTGCTTCAAGTACTGATACAATCAAATGTACTTGGATGCTCCTGATTAATGTGATGGTTTTTTGGAAACATGGGCACAACATGGCCCAACTTCCCTGGCCGTGCCTGCACAGTCAGGTGAGCTAGGTCAGGTTTGCAGGCCTTGCCTCTTAACGCCTTTTAGCTTGAGCTTTGGGAGAAAAGTTGTTACTGGATACGTGTTCAAAAAGAGACGATAAACAGCTCTGAAAGGAAGAGAGAATACAAATCCATGTTCTGAAGAGCAATGCTACATTTTCTTCATATCACAAGACTTAAAAATTGCACCAAGATATTAAATCAATAATGGAAGAATGAAAAAATACAGTCCTGAACCTTTCACAACTGATTAATTCCTGTCACAGCACTAAATCAGTTATAAAAAATAAGATGATATTTTCCAAGACATTAGGGGTTAGCTGGGGGAAAGGTGAAAAGATGGGTGAGAAGATAAAAATTTGACTACTTCTTGTTCCATATTCTTTCCAGGTGGTATCTGAAAAAAAACCCCTCAGCTTCTGTGTTCCCTCGTTCCTCTGTAGAATGAAGCGAGTGACACCTTCTTGCCCAGCTCTAGTAAGGACACCAACACCAGCTGCTGTGAGATGCTCACTTGTTTCTTCAACAAAGCCCATCTGAGACAAGATTTTGAGTGAAGAGGATCTCAGTATAGCAGAATATAATTACATATGGGTTGTAAAAACTCTCCGTAAGAAATTGATGAGAGGCTATTTTGTGCGTAAGCCATAGGGCATCTCCGTGAAGAACCCAGAGTTTAGCTAAGGGAGAGCTGGCTGGTCTCTCGCACCACAGCCCGGTGGATGGGGGTCACATCATATAGCAGCAGCGCTTTTGGACACCACAGCGCTCAAACACACGGAGTGCCCCGCGCCAGAGAGCGCACACAAAGTCACCGACCCGGGTGCGAAACGCGACTCAAGAGCTGCTGAGCCTGCACACACCACCAGCCAACGGGAGCACCGCCTGCAGCCCGCCCACAGGCCCGGCCCCGCTCGTTCTGAGGCGCGGCGCGGCGTGTCCCTGCCGCCGTGCCGTAGCCGGGCTGGTGGTGATTGGGCGCTAGCGCAGCGGGCAGCGAGAGCCGGGAACGGGCGCAGGAGGAGTCGGCGGGTGAGTGTGGGGCGGGCCCGGGCCGGGCTGCGGAGAGGTGGCCGGGGACAGGGGTCCCGTGTGGCGTGTGTACCCCGTGGGGTCGCCTGTTACAGCCGTTGTTGTAAGCCGTCTTGTTAAGCAAGCGACAGTCTCGTCTCGCGCTTGTGGCTTTTGTCCGGGGCGTTCAGCGGAGCACGTTTCGCGCCGTTTAAGCTGGTTTTGAACGGGCAGCGTTCGCAGCCGCACGTAACGCCAGAGCGTGTGCGACTTGGGCGGGCGGCGCTGGGGCAGCACCCGCGGGCCAGACCGTGCTTGTTCCCCGGGAAAGCTTCGGGTGTGGAGGGCTGCGCTATCAACCCCGCCGTGCCGGCATCACAGGACAGGGACAGCGTGTGTCGGTAGGAAACCAGCGACGGTCCTTGCACGGCTGGAGTAGCTCATTTGCCACAAAAGCGAGCAGCAACAAGCTGGCACTGTGTTGGGTGTCAGCACTAACACCGTTTCCTACCACTGATTTGAAATGCAGAGCGGCTGTTAGACGCAGTGACGTTCAAACAGAAGTTAAGCAATACAGAGAGAGAGGGGGCCTCGTTCCAAGGCTTCTGAAGAGCAGACTTCTGAAGGACAGCGTCTTTCAGGTCTGTACATTTGAATCACAGGCCTTAATTCTAAGATTAGTCCAGCTTAATTGATTCAGTTGAAGGCATCCTTTCAAATGTATTTGCTCGTATGTGTGAGCTGAGTTAAAAAATCCTATTGCTGTTCTAGCACAGGCTTCTGTTTATAGAGCACATACTGGCTCCTCACTCCACCCCCTAAAGATATCAATACATACTATGGTTTAGCTCTAATTTTAGTAAAACCATTTTAGTGTTCCAGAGATGATGAGACCTTTGGCTCTGTTGGGTGTTTAAAGATGTGCAATGTGACAAACAAGGATTTTTATTAGTAATTCCAGAACTTTTAAAACTGCCAAAAGGAAAGTTTAATGCTGTGACTCTAGGACAGTCTCTCTACCTTCATCTTTACAGCTTTGCTTTTACCTCATTAGATGTTTTCTACTGAAAGTATTAAGAGCCAGGGGACTGCCTGTCTGTACTGTTTAAAGACCATATGTAAGCCTGTTGCTTATCCATATGTTTTCTCTCACTTTCCAGCTTACTACAGAAGCTAAAGATGAGCCTACGGAAGCAAACCCCCAGCGACTTCCTAAAACAGATCATTGGCAGACCAGTTGTTGTAAAATTAAATTCTGGAGTTGATTATCGAGGTAAGTTCTCCATTTATCTCACTGAGTACAATAATTGTTTGGGTAGGCTGGAACAGATGCCTTGCATTTGAAAAGCAAAGAAAGGGAAGAAGAGAATGAAACCACCATGAATGCACTCTGGGAACAAAAAGGTTAGAAAATACTGCTTTTGTGGACTACTGAATGGTAGCTTAAGAAAAATAAACAGTGCAGTTTTAATTTTGGACAAACAATTTTTGCTCTTATATTGTTACACAGAGCACTGAGGATTAGAGAAAAAGAGTTCTGAGTTCTGTTTGGTTTATTTGGTGCATTTTAACTTTGTGAGCAGTCAGTTTTTCCTATGTGTGAAACAAAGGAAAGAAGAACGTAAAGGAAAATAATCCTTAAACCATTACAAGTTGGCAGAAGAACTTTAATTCCTAATTATTTAATGGAAGATATTACAATAACACTTCTGAAAAATGAGAGTGTGTCCTAGAGGAGGATTCACAGACTGGAGTTCTCCCCCTCCCTGACTACAGCCAATACACTGTATTTCCAGTTTTAATGCCAGGTAAAAAAATCTGGTGTTTTTCAAACAGAGGAAGAAAGTTTGTAGTAGTATTGTCTGTGCGCAACACACGGTCAAGATTGAGATAACTAATGCAGCTTTTAAAAAGTTGTGATGTGTGCACAAATATCAGATCAGATTGCATTCTCTGAGCAGTTCTTTGCGTCTGTTAATCCCCACATCCAGTTTCTTAGCTGAATAATCTGTTTGTTGATCAGGCAAGTTAAATTTGTAGATGGACATGGTTCTGACCTTAAGGGTGGGAGTAGGCACCAAGGAGTAATTTTAAGTGAAAAAATGCCATCATGCTGCCAGCACATAGGAAGTACTGTGTGAATAAGGTACAGCCTTCAACAGGGGCTATGGGAAGTGAGAACATAAATACTTATCTAAAATGAGGGCTACTCAAATGCAGATTTTCCTGATGAGTATCTTGTATTACACATGGCAGAGATTTCTCCTTTAGTTGCATTGATTAAACAGCATAATTTTTTTGTGGTAATATTTCAGTGTCGTTAGAAAATCCTTTGTCAGTTGACGATGACATCAAACTTTGTTTACATCAAAACAGAGACTTGCAGCCAATATTCTAGATCTTTAGGCATGAAGATAAATACAAAAATGTGTATGGTGTCCTGTATTAAAAGGGCTGGGTTTTTTTAGCTATATCCTTCACAAGTTTTGATGAAAGCTCAATTTATATAGCCTTGTCCTTAGGTTATCCAGTTACACTATGTCACAGATTCTTTTCAGGTGTGTGACTTAAAACACAATCGAGAAGGGACAACTTAAACTTTCAAAGTGGGAATTGTCAGTCTTTTGCAAGTTATATCTTAATGATTTCTTTTTAACCCCTACTCTTACATCATCTAATAAAGTTGCTACTACAGTGCCTGGGGCTCCTCACTCTCAGCTTAGTTCTTTGAAGAATACTCTGATCTACTGATTTATCTGGCCAAGCTTGGGCTTTTAGGTTATGAAGATACAGGGTTTTTTTTCAGTACTATTCAAGCACACTCCATTTTTTGTTTATTTTAAAGAATTTAAGTTGCTTCACTTTTAAATTGTTACTCTTTTCAGGTGTCCTGGCTTGCTTGGATGGGTATATGAATATAGCTCTGGAACAGACTGAAGAATATGTAAATGGACAATTAAAGAACAAGTATGGGGACGCATTTATCCGAGGAAATAATGGTAACTCCCTCTCCTTATATTATTGCTCATTAGAAGATTGTGTTTTCATATTCTGATTTTGAGGAACGGCTGAGGGGTAAGCAAGCTGCCTGTAAGAGTATTAGCTTTATGCTTTCTTGGAAACCATAACTTTTTACAGTTTTTCTTTTCAGTGTCTATGCTTTTCTGCATTCCTGTGGCACTTTTTGCCTCTGAACTTGAAATTCATTTAGAGAAGCAGGCTCTTTTCTAGCCTTCCTTGGAGCTTATTTCCTCCTTCATAGGTAGTTGTTAGCTTTGCCTTAAGTTCTTGGGATTTCCAGCTTTTGTGGAAAAATCATAGCATTAGTGTCTGACACCTGTAATTCTGCTGCTTAGAAACTCTTTCATGCCCTCCTCAGTAATGCTGCAGGGTAGCTGGCTTTATTCTTCCTCTTTTCAGTGTGCATTTGCTGGAGCATAGTTTGAACATAGTTTGACTATGAATATAATAAATACTGAAGCAAAGTAATATATAATGTGTAAATTTGATAGTGTTGTTTTTTTTTAAGCTGGACTTAAGAGTTTCCTGACTTTGTGCTGAATGCGATTTATTACACTGCCATTTTACAAGCCATAGAAATAAGGTATTTTAAATAAACAGCCTTCTGCACATTATTTACCAGGCCCTTCATATGTGCTGCTTTTTCCTTTTCACAGTGTTGTACATAAGTACACAGAAGAGGAGGATGTAGGTGCCAGAAGGAGGCCGTTTTGTACTTGTGAACCTCTTTGAAATGATGAGCCCTCTTTGATTTGTAGTTGATAATCTACAGATGAAATACACAAGTGTTTAAATATTTTTTTTTAAATAAATGTAAACCAATGTAAACTTCCTGGATGTTTTTGTTTCAAAGCATTGCTTGGTTATGCTGCACAGGAAAAAAAAATAAAGCAAGAAGCATGTAATAGTGCCACAAGATTAATTCAAAGCAACAGATTGTTTATTTATGCTGTTACAGAAATATGGACTGGAAGATAAGCAGGCATGGAGTTATCACAAATCATAGCCTTGTATTGATGGGAAAACAATGTTTTAACTGATGTTGGGAAGGGAAATGATAATGTTCTGGTGACAGTGACCTGTCAGTTTTGGAAAACACAGGGTCACATTTATATGCCAGTCTAGCAACAGTCATCAGGTAGAGTGTTCATCTGGCCAAGAAATGTTGAATTGCAGACTGAGTCAGGGGATGTACCTGTGACACTTCAACAGTTGGAGGTGGGGAAAGAATTGAATCAAATGGAAGAAAAGCCCCAAGGGTGAAAAGAAAGATCTGTGCCAGCTGAGGAAGTTAGTTACAGGTTAAATGTTCTCAGTTGTTATGCCAACACAGTGAGTAGCTGCCACACCTGCCTCTGTACCCCTACCCTACCTCACTCAGCTTGTAGTTACCTTTTTTCCTGCATCTCTACCAAACACAATGGACTTCTTCAGTAAAAAGCAATTTTAACTAATACCTAAAGCTACTCTTGAAAACAATAGGAATCTAAAAGCTTTTGTAAACATGCCCTATATATTCTCTTCAGAGAGTTCATTTTTTCCCATCACTTCCCCCCCCCCACCTAGTGCTGTCTATATATTCTCTTCTTTATGTACTAGCCAGAAAAGAGAACAAGTGCATTAAGCTAACTAAAGGGTATGCATTTACGGAGGAGGAACTTCTGTGCAAGCAGTGGAGTCAGAACTTGTTTGTTCATATTTTGCAACAATACTCCCAGGTGAGTTTCACATGGATACTTATTCCAATTTATATTATCTTTTCTCCTTTTACATGCAGTCAGACAAGGAAAAAAGCAACCCTGAACGTTCAGGTATTTGAGTGTTACTACACATAATGTCCAGATACTCAGGATGTTTTCTTCTTCTTCAGGACAAAGTTACAAGTTAAGGTAATGTAACTCTTAGTGAGGTTATTTAGCTAATATTTTACAATGAGTTTTCTGACACCCTGCTTTATTCTTTGGGCAGTTTATAGTGCTTCCAGGAACAAAAATACTCCTAGTGCATGGATGAATACATTGGCCCATTTTCCCAAATACCAAATCAAGCAGGAACCAGTAACGCATCAGTTATCCAAGGGAGAGAAATGTGGGTTTCGGAATTAAAAATAAATGAAGAATTCAAAATTATTTTGCAGTCAGTAGTTAACCTTCCCACATTAAACACTTCAGAAGCCACTAGAGAACATACAAATACAGATGCTACTTTAGAATATGCTTCAGTAATTTATCACTTTCTGACAAGGGTTGAAAAGGGTCCAGAATGTAAATACAAATCAGCAACATGCTCTTTTCTAAAGAGCATGTGTGCAGTTTCTCATTCGTCACCTGTATGCAGCTGGCAGGTTACTGTGTGCTTTCATTCCTGGAGACTCTATTTTAATTTAAAATGGGGCTAATTTTTTCCCCTCTTCTCCACTTTTCCTGCCTCCTCCTCCATCTACCCACCTATAGCGACACATTTTGCCCAGACTTCTGTTTACTCTCAAGAGTTTGCAACACTAACTTTAACTGCAGTTCTTTTTCTACAGCTTTAGTCACACATTTTTCAGTTGTAATTTGCTACTTCAGATGATCTGATCACACACTGAACTTAGAGAATGCTACATAGTTTACATGCTAAGCATATGCATACCTTTTTTTAATGTATGCATATTCTAATGTGATAATACATGTATTTAATATAAATGCTTACATTTTTTAATGTAGTCTAAATCGTGAAGTCACTAGTCACGCTACTGTCTGAGGTATATAGGTATATTTGCATTAAAGATGAGCTGTTGTATATCATACTCCAATTTCAAAGGTAGCTAAAAAAACTAAACAATTTCCACAATAACTGACTTTTATATACAAGATTTCCCCCCTTAATTCAGTTTTCAGCCCCTGTGCTTAAATCAAGCGAACATTTAAGCTTGACTTCAGTTATGTAGTCCAGTATTTGGATAGTTCATTTTGAGCTGGATATAACATTCATCTTGGATTTGTTTTACTCATCTTTTAGATTTTATTTTAACTAAGTATATTCTGTAGGACAACATACTAGCTGCAAGCAAATCAGACACTGCTCAGACAATTCTCAGAATATCATGTGGAGCACTATTTAAAGTTTAAGGTAAGGCATCCCATTGTATATGTATGTAGACATCAAAGTACGGTGGTGTATTTCACAAACTCTTGATGCTTAAAAATGACTCAACCTGATTCATAAGATCTTTATCCCATTGGGAGATACAAACACTCTTTCAAACAATACATCTTCACACACAAAAAAGTGTCTTAAATACTAATGCTCACAGCCTTCATGTTACTTCATTTACCATATTCTAATGCTCCTGCCCCGTACCTGTGTATAAAACAGTTTTACTGTTAGGCTCATCTAGATCAGGACTGACAACACAACATTCTTGAATAACTTACAAGTTCTTGTCCATCTTGTCTTAGAAGAATGCACTCAAAAATCAGTAATCCAAAACTAACAAAAACTAATTGAATTCCAAAGACAAAAGCTGCATTCACATACATAGTACTTTGAGATCACTTCATGAAACCAAGGCTGTTCAACTGCCACCCCATACACACCCTCTTCCATACATTCACTCAGAGACAGACTCTAGGAGGAGCAGTAACTCTGGGTTTCCTACATCCCCACATCCAGTGTAAGTTTCTTGCACTTGAAAAGTCAAACTAATCTCCTTAAAAAAAAAGCAGCACAGCCTAGCCTATAGAAACTAGAGAAAACAAATCTGGAAGAAGGCAGTAAGTACTCATTATATAATGGGACAGCCAGGAGCCAGGTTACTTACTACTAAAGCCTGGAGTGCCCCTGTATAAGGGAGCAGAGCATGCTAGAAAAGCTTTTCTTTAAAGGTATACACTGATGACCACTCAGTTTTACAGTTTGTTGCTATATCTGGTTCCTAGTTCAAAGGAAATCTAACGTAAACCACTCTTAACATTATTTATTTGAATTCTTTTTCATGATACAATGACAAAACAGCTATAAAGAGCCCTTTTGAGTACAATTGGCTCATTAAGTTCTAAGGCTCTTACTCAGCTCCAAAAAAACAGCTGTGCCCCACAGGTGTAGGTTTCAGCTGTGTTGTTCAGAGTACTCAAGAAAGCATGAAAGTGTTTGCAAAATGGCAGCCTTCAAACATTTGACTGATGGCACCAAAGCAATGCCTGGTCTTTAATATGCCAACCTGTGCCCATGGCCAGCTCCAGCTCCAATTCCATGTCCATTTTGAAAGCAAACAGACTAGAGCCAGCAGTTTCAAAGGTTCCTGTGCCAAACTCTTCTCCATGGCTGAGAAATGGGACAGGAGGAGGAGTTTCCTGAGCTGCTGTATTGATCCTGCCTGAGGGACCCTTGAACATTTATGAGTCAGTGATACACACAGCAACTCCAGGCTGGGCTGAGCTGGGCTGCACGCCCAGCATGGCTTTCAGGTCTCCACTGGGCCGCACAGACCCCTTGTCTGCAGGACACCTTCACCAGCTCGATATTAACAGCAGAGCTCGGAGGCAGCTCCCACTTGGTGCCACGATTGCACCACCTGCCTGGCCTTGCCCTTATCTAACAGCAGTGACAAGTCCTCATGAGAACATCCTTAAGAAAGAAGGTTGTTTTCTTGTAAGGAAATTATCAAATAGCTCAAGTGATGGCAAGGGAGAGCTGCTCTCCATGGATGGGGTTGCATCTGCTCTGTGCACTGTGGGAAAATCCATCTGGGCTCGATCCAATGCTGCGTGAGTGTGGGGTGCCCAGCACCCGAAGGGATGTACAATTTACTTGCTGTTTGTATTCCTCATCTTATTCTGTCTTATTAAAGCAATCATTAAGCTATTTGTTGCTGGGCCTTTCTTACTGAGATACAGAAAGAGCCCTGCACCATCTCTCTCCCTTCCCCTCCTCTACCCTTTCCTCTAGTGCAGAATCACTGGCCAGGTTGCAGTAGTTACCAATTAAAATAAAGGGTTGTTTTGATGGTGTTTTTTTTTTAAAGGCTGAATTTGTAAGAGGAGACTCACACTGTATGTTGCACGTATGTCTTAGGTCATTCTCAGCAGTAAAATTTGTATCCACTGTCCCACTTCAGTAAGTGTGATACAAGAATAGCAAGAACAGTCAACTGGTTAGAAGTGGAAGGACCTGACAATACTTCTGCCAACCTTCTGCCTAACTAGATGTCAGAGAAACATCCTCTTTTCCCTGGTGTCCCCAGACACAGAGCCACAGACATCCCTAGGTCAACCCTAAGATGCTAGTGTGTAGGCATTGTTCTCCATTCTCCCTGTGGGACTACCGCAGGTTTTTGCTGCTCTCCTGCTGTGGTCTTTTAGCCACTCTTCTCACAGACTGCTCTTTGTTCTAAAGATGACATGCAATCTTATCAAATTAGATGGGGCTGCCATCTTTACTGTTTTAATGATCAGTTCCTTGTGATCTGACTCAACTAATTGTTGCCACTTTGAAACACTCAATCAACCTACCCACTCTAACTGCCCCCAGACTTTCTTCATAGGATTCAGGTGGCCACTAGCTGACCAGGAAGGACTTCTAACTCATTATAACCCTTATTATTTTGCGGTAGCAAAGCAGTTTTCAACCTGTCAGTAAAGCAACCAGCTTGCTCTTCAGTGTCGGAACTGGATTGCTCACATCCATGCCCATATTGCAAACTGATCTCCACTGCATCTGCTCCAAGTCTGCTGTCCTTGTTGTGCCCCAATGATGTGGAGATGTAGAAGCAATAAGCAGGAAAGAGAAAGCTTCTGCATCAAAGAGCCTGGGATGTAACTGGGTTTATAAGCCTTCTGTGCCCTTTATTGATGAAATTTCAGTTATATGGTTTATAGCCTATTTTAATTATCAAGTTATTACACAGCATGCACAGTTTTTTCCTAGTGCTATTTTAAAATCCCAGGGGGTTTGTTATTATAGAAATCCATGATACACAGGCTGCTGAGAAAACAATAGGCAGAGTATAAGTTGTCTTAAGTCTCCAACTTCCTACTAATGCAGAAATTTATGACAGGAAGGAGGCAAACCTCTCCTAGTGACAGCAGTGCCACATGGCCTTCTTGTGTCTGCCTGGGCCCTATTGTCAGAGTGATATGCAGAACCTGGCTGAGCGCAAGTGACTGCAGCCGGTTAAAACTCTGGTCAGAGGAGGCTGAGGCAATGCTGTCCTGGTGGGTGATGCAACCAGAGGCTATGGAGAGGGCTCTATTTCTTACTGGAAACATCTGTCTGTCACTTGGCATTTGAACACGCAGTTCAAGGCTGCTTGTAGGTGCATGTGTCACAGTAATGACTGTGACAGGCTTTTTCCGTCTCTAAGGAGGAGATGACTGTGACATTTGGTTTGAGTGCAGCTTTGAAGCCACCGAGTTCTTCTGCTAGAGAGCAGACAGTGAGGATGAACTCTGCGTAAGGCTGTATTTCAGATCAGCCCAGCAATTAATGCTGCCTCCAAGCAGTGCCATGCAGTTCTGCTGACTGGTGCTGCTAACCCTGCACGCAGCAGCCCCTCAGCCGCACCTCCTGGCCTGCCCAGAGACCACCACAAGCTTCGGGAGCCAGCAGGGCCAGTTCAGTACAGCAGTGCATCCTGTGCTGTTACAGTTGGGTTGGGTCTGGGTCTCATTTGTTTGAAGCTCTTTGCCCTTCTCCCCGTAGCTTTGCACAGAGCTCCAGGGAGCACCCAACAGTGCTGTTTCAGGGTCTGCACTCTGCTGCTTTTTCCCCTTTTTCAGATGGCAGCCGGTGGAGAAATGGTCCTCACTGGAGCTGGCATAATAAAAACGTGCCCAAATCATGGCAGCAGCTGAAGAAGACCATGCGATGCTGTTACACCATGCCATGATGCAAAGACCTACTTAGGTGGAATATTGTTTTCAGACCTGTCCACTGCACAAGAATGGCTATGATGTGTTTGGTGTTTCCCCTGCAGAGTATCAGAGGTCTGTTGTTTATTACACTGGAATTACAAGCAAGTAATAGTTTAGCTTAGAAGCAAGTTAGTAAGGAAAAGCCGTAAGAGACCAGTTGGTTTTAGGAAAAGATTACTCACTAATGTAGCATAAAGGTTACTCTCTTTTGTGTATGAAAGGTGGGCAATTACAAACTGAAACAGGAGCAGTAATGCAAACTCTTTCTCCCTTCCCCTGCTACTCTCTGCTTCCATTGACAAAAGGAAAGAAAACTGTAAAACTTGCATTATATCCTGAAATTCAGTGACTGTAAGGCCTGTTTCAAATGCAGACAGCAGGCTACTGAGAGCTCAGGACCATCAGTTTCCATACTGTCAAACCAGTTAAAGAGATGAGAGTTAGGATGTCAGTGGCAGTACCTCAGTGCCAGCCCAGCATCATTTCACTGCTGAACGACAGGCTGTAGAGCAGGGCAGGCTGATGGCAGCAGCACTAATGAGTGGGGTGTCTGCAAGCCTGCCTCCAGTTTTTGGGGGACACCCCAGGCAGAGGTCAGTGTGGTATCTGCTCTGCACATACTCCCACACTGGTCAAACCCCTAAGCAAGATCAAATATAGGCACCCCTGGAGCTGCACAGAAAAAACAGAGTGGTGTCACCTATGCATTGGTGTATCTCCTTCAGTCACGGGACAGGACAGAGCTTTGTGGTGTCCTACAGGGACATGAGTGTGAACTCATTCAGCTATCAGACATACATTTATCTGAGGAGTAGTAGGACAAAAGGGCATAAGCACTCTTTTGCCCCTCCATCAATAGCTTTCCTGCACCACATGACCAGCCCCCCTCCGAGTGGCCCAGGACATCTGAGACTGCTTTAAATGGTCTGCTAGCTGAAGAAAAGCCAGCCAGCTGATGGGGCTGTTGCTCTGTTCCTTTATCCCTACTTGAGTCCACAAGCTACCAGCAGTTTGTTCAGGTCTCCTAATGATGTCTCTAATGATGACGAGAAGTTGAACCCTAATTTCCACCCATTGTGAGCAAGGAGCTGCTGGCAGCGAGAGGAGTGAGCCTGGTGACAGTGGCCAGGGTCTGGAGAGAGTCCTAATGACCAGAGCAGCCTGCAGAGATGAGGTGGATCCTAGGAGGAGCTTGGAAACCCAGGGATAGGATCAGCTCTGTGTCTCAGCACTGGCATGGCTGCAGCCTATCTCAGGCAAGCTGCAGTGGTGTCACCCTGGAGTTAAAGGCAGCTCATGTGCCAAGAGACAGTCACACGTATCAGTTGCTGAGACTACTGTGCCAGCTCTGGTGGGTTTGTGGCATGATGATGGCTCCTCCTGGCAGGGCTGGTCTGTAGGAAGCACCTTCCTGGCCTTTCTAGCAAGATTCTTCTACTGCCAAAATAACTCCCATGTAAGCATGAGAGACGGGACACATTTCTCGGGGGTCACGGGCTAGAGGGAGCTGACTTTGCTTTGCTTTGCAAAGCTTCAGGCAGCACTGAATGGGGGTTGTATGTGGAGAGAAACGAGGCAAGCAAGAGTCTGATCCTTCTGCATCTCTGCAAGTGAGTCCCACACAAACTCCATGGGTTGCTGCTGCCCTTCCCCCCCCCCCCCCCCCCCCGGCTAGTTGCTTTTGTTTTCATTAGAGAAGCTTGGAGATGTGAAAAAAAAAAACCCAAACAAACCAGGGTGTGGGATGTGAGAAGGAAAGCTAATATGATTAAGGCAGGATTTGGGCACTGGTGGAGAGCTGCCGTAGGTGGTGGGTATTAGCAGTAACAGCTGCTGCGCTTCCCATTAGAGGAGAAAGTGAAGAAGGTCCCTGAAAGGATGGGTCTCTGGCAGGCCGGGATAGCAGCAGCGGCAGCAAGCCCAGCGGCAGACGTGTCCCGAGGTAAGAGCCAGCGGCACCAGCCCAGGTGGCTTCCAGGGAGCACGGCCCTACTCCCTGTGCTGAGCAGGGAGGGTGCTTGGGGGGGGGCGGGCAGGGAGGGATGGGAAGCAGGGCACAGACTGGGAAACACCCATGGGAAAGAGCTGCTGTGCAGGAGGACTTTGTGAGATTCAGCAAGAAATCACATCCAGCAAAGGAAGTGTAGGTGTGCCTGAGGAGGAGGCACCCTGCCACTGTGTGGGGACTGGGGTATTTAACAGGGCTATTTAGCTTGTGGGAGTGTGACTCCCACAGCCGCCTTCTGACACATAACTGGTTGGAGGGGCATGGTGCTCGGCTGTGGAAGGTTAAACTGCATCCATCTGCTCCCTGCTTCAGGCTGGGCACGAGCTGTTTTGTGTGCAGTGGTGGTTTGTTAGAGCGAGCTAGCGAGTTTCAGAAGCACTAGAGATGGAGGTGTAAGCTAGACCTCCTCAGCCTCTGTTTTCCTCCAATTTATTTAAATCTACTTATTGAGCAAGCATAACAAGATCTAAGCCAGGAAAAACTGCATGTTGAAAAGATGTTAGAAAGTGCTACATTAAAAGCAGGACTACCTGCTTACGATATCTATTACAATAAATATGGTGCACTCATCCTTCAGCTTCACTTTCAAAAGTGCATTCTGAAAAATCAGAATAACAACACCCCAACTAATCTGGAAATGTGTTTTGTGCCAGCTGGCAAAGCTGAGAGGTACTAAAGGTACTAAAGACACAGTATGCCAAATACTAAACTTGGACCATGCTGAGAAAAGACACTTGCTTGGATTAAAAATTGGAGAATAAGGAGAAATCTTGGCATTAGCCAAAATGGCTGCCATTTATCTCAGGCTTCCAGTGCTGATTTCAAAGACCTCTTGTCAGCAGCAGTGAGCCCTGACCCACAAATACAAGCTGAAATGCTGCTGGTGGCAGAGGATGAGTCCAATGGTCACAAGCAGCCTGGCACTTCCAAGCTGCAATGTGTGGGCTGTTAAAAGATGTCTCATGCTCCTGCAGGCTGGAGCAAGGGGCAACCATATCCTGTCCCTGCAGCGACACAGCTCTGTGCCAGTGGGCAGGGAGAGCCTTTGTGCTGGGCACCAGCCCCATGAGCCATGGGACCTGTAGCAGCTCTGCAGGTCTAAGGGTAAATGCTTCCCCCATTGATCAGGTTGTACATGAGGTGGGAATGGTGGTGGGTGCTGAGCACAGTCATATGGAGCCTCCTTCTAAATGCTACAAGACTTTTTAGAGCAAATCTTCCCTGGCAGCTCCCTCCATGGGCAACTTTGCAAGAAGTGCCCTTTCCCTCCCCAGTCTCTGCAATTTACTTAAACATGTGAAATGCTGTGGATAGCCAAAGTGGCTCCGTGTGCCACAGAGATCACTTATTCTCTTTGGTTAAAGGCTGTGGGAAGCTCTGGAGCTCACCTAATTCAAAGACACCAGATGGGCTTACAAGGCTATGGAAACCACTACTTTGAAGTGAACTTGCTGGTTGTTTTCCACCATAGGATGGAGGACAGCAGGAGAGCCCACATAGCCATTGTTGGCTGGGCATGCACAACCTTGTGTTTGGTCTCTTACGTGGCTGCCTTCTCACATGGTGCAAGCCTTTCTGCCTGCACTGACATGATGCCCAGACACCTGAGAGCACAGCTGCACAGCCCAAACAACTATGTTACTGTCCACACCAACATGTCCTTCTACTCCCCAGGAGACAAGGTTCTAGGTAAGGAACAGCTGCTCATTCCTGAATCTGAAAAATATATGATGACTAATGTCAAGTGATGGTATTGATTTTTGTGATGGCTGGGAAGAGGGATAACTGCTCTGAGTGAGCTATACTACCTCTCTCATCATAGAATCACAAATCATAGAATGGTTTGGGTTGGAAGGGACATTAAAGATCATCTAATTAAAACCCCCTGCCATGGGGAGGAAACAAATGCGTTTACAGAGGGATTCCATTTGCAGCGCTAGGCCTAAGGTTTCTCAGGTGATGGCTGACTCCAGGTTTTCACCATGCTGCAGACCGGCTGTTTGCTGGAGGCAGCCAGTAGATTTGGATGCTTTGGATGGGATTCATTTATCTCAACTGTGTCTCAACCGTACCACACCTCACCACATGCAACAGGCACCTCCAGAGGGTAAAGTCGCATTCCCTGCTCTGCACTGCACAAAGGGGTCTGAGTGACTTGCTTGACTCTTCGGTACGGTTGGGCAGCATGCCCTATCCACAGCATCACTGCTCCTGAGGCAGATGCAGACAGAGCTGAGAGGCACTGCTCCTCAGCCAGGCCACTTGCCTGCTCATCCCCATGCAAAATAAAACCCCTCTTAGGGCAGCGTGCAAACCTTTGCATGCAGCCTAATGCAATGTGGTTAGCAGCTTATAATCAAGGGGAGAGGCAGGAAAGACTCAAGCAAATTTTCCATGCAACTACTTCCTGCAAAGTCAAAGGTAAAGTCTATCCTCCTGAATCCAGCATGTCCAAGACAGACCATGAGGGCGATGACGATAAGATGTTTTTAGTATTGTTCCACATGGTTTTCTTTTGGTTTCAGTGATACCACTGGAAACTACATTGCAAGCAATTCACCCCATAACTATGAGACAAATCCATTTGTGTCCTGTGTTTTGTCTTGCAGTGACAGTGAGGAGCACCAGGGATTTTATGGGCTTTTTGCTTCAAGCTCGCAAAGTGTCTAACGATGAAATTAGTGGCACATTCATCTTCATCCCTCCTGGTTCCAAGCTGCTGGCTTGCTTTGAAGATGGTGACACTGTCACCCACTCGGACAAGTCGCTGAAGAGAAACCTATCCTTCGTATGGAAAGCACCAGACCAACCCATTGGAGACATCAAGTTTTTGTAAGTACATGCTGGTTCCTAACCAGAATTCGTGTCTTCTTGGTTAAAGGCTTGACTTTATTTTTCTATTGTCCAGTACAGTGGTTTACATATCTTGAACACCATATAGCTAAATACTTGTCAAATACTTATCAAATGCTGCAACACTATCCCAGCTGGTACATAAATTCATAAATTACTATTTGTATCTACTGGGCAGTGCTGCTTTTTATTTTCATGGTCACTATTTTCCCAGAATAATCACACTAGAAGATGGCAGCCTAAGCACTTAGGAATAGGAACATTAAGGCAGAAAGTTAGAACTGTGATCAGGTTGCATGTCCTTCTAAACGACACAGCCCATAGGACTTCCCTGCCTACAAGATAATCTTGCATATCTCTTCTGTTTAAAAAGTAAATAAAAATGAGTGGATCGTTTACATTTTGCTAAATACAACCAGAATTATTGACAGTAGGAAAAGAGAATGAGCACTGGGTCAAAACTTGACACCACTGTCTCAAACTACCCAATAATTTAGTTCTGATTTGGAATGAAATTAAAAATTTTCTAACTGTCTGTCTTAGAGGAAGCACATTTCATCTCTTTCATTTTGGAAGATATGAACTTGTAATGTTTTGACTTTACAAAACCGCTTGGAAGGTGCTTGGCCAGATGCTTGGCTGCTCCCCAAAACATAAACGTCCTGGTGAGTGCAGGGGCTTGTGCATCTCATTGTGATTCAACACAAATTCATTGAAACGGAAATACTGCTGCTTGGCATTTCCGGTTTTTGGCTGTTGTTTTAGATTGGGAAATACTGTTAAAAACACATAAAACTCAAGCAACCCAATAAACCCAACCCAAATTCAACAACACCTATTCCTAGCCCCCCACTCTGATCTTTCCTTCACCCTCTGGCTTTTGCTGGTTTCTGGTAGCCTCTCCCTTTTCTCCCTGTCACAGCATCTGGAAGAACTCCTTGTTGTGTTTAAAAATGCTGTATAAGAATCATCTGGCACAGGAAAACCTGAGTCAGTTTCCTTTTAGCTAGTTCTCAGAAGCAGCTGAGCAATCCCAGCTGAAATTCTCCCCAGATCTTCAACTTAAATAAGGCCCTCTGGGTGAATAGTTAAAGGTTGGCCAGTGCAATTTTGGCACCTGACAAAAAGCAGAGGGTTGGGCAGACCCAAATATCAGAGGGCTGAGAAGAGAGGCCTTTTTTTTTTTTTTTTCCCTACCTATTCTGCTGTTTGTACAAGTTACATTGACTTGTTTTAATTAGTAAATACCACTGTTGTTTCCCTGCCTACGGAAGATCAGAAGCAGAGCTAGTCCAAGTTTTCCAAACGTGCTTCTATCAACACAGCAAAGATAAAAGCTTTTTTTACAAAAAATTTAAGTTCCTACACAGTTTTTTGACTGATCTTAACTACAAGTGGTGGTTCTTCACCCCATATCTTTCTTATGGGACCTGGTATCTTTATTTGTAATATAAAACCTGTGACAGGCTAATCCTTTAGAATACTTTTGCATCACTTCTGTCTTCAGATCAAACCAGTCTTTGTGATTAGCTAAACAGTCAGATGTTTTATTCATGCCATAGAGTCAGTAAATTCTTGCCTAATTATGTTTTAACAGCATCTCTGTAGTCCAGTCATACTTTGTTTACTGGGCAAAGATTGAATCTGCTGTTGTGGCTCACCGAGGGCAAAACAAAATGCCTGCTGGCAGCAGTGAGAGGCCTGACCCTGTAACTGCTGTAACTCCTTTGCAGAGACCAGCTGACCCCACAGGTATGGCGAGCAAAGGTACGTGTTTCTTATCGACCGCTTCCCGCAGGGTAGTTTTACAGCTTATTCCAGGCAAGCACTGAACACAAGTGACCCAAACAAGCTGGAGGGACCCGTTTAAATCCTGTGGCCATCAGGGAGATCAGCCAAACCCCGTGAAGTGAGGGCATGGGTCAGCGTCTGAGCTGATGGAGTCAGCTCCAGGGAGGGTACCAGAAAGATAAACAGGATTACCAGATATTATGATTTCAATGCAAACCCAAAAATGCAACATACTTTACCTATAATCTCAGCTCCTGAAGACAAACAAGTGCAATTCACAATGCTGTCTAGATAAAGGAATAAGTTCATCTCTAAATCTGTTTTCCTTCAGGTATATATTTAGCTGTGTTTATGCAACCTTTGGTCAGTAAAATGCCCCAAGAATTTACTTATACCCAAATCAGATGTGTTTCTCAGCATTTCTGGCATGGCCCCAAGACTGAGTTCTAATTATTTTACTTGGCCATAATTTAGGCAGCAGGCTTTGCTGCTTTGCTTTCCATCTGGGTTCCCACTTAAAATTAAGTGACATGAAAACAAAAACCAAAAAAAGTCACTGCTACAATCCTTCCTGGCAAATGCTAGCACCGAGTGGGATTTGAAATAAACAAACCATGGACAATAGACTTCTGCTCCTCTCACCCTGCTTCTTGTTTGGTCTCCATGCTGGACAAGGTCCCACCTCTCCTGCAGCTGCCACTGGCTTCCCCCTGCACACCACAGTGCCTCCTGCCAGCCCCACCGGCACCACAGCAGTGCTGACACCAGAGCCAGATTTTGGTGCCCATCCCATTGCTGAGCCAAAGCAGCTGGCCCGGCCCTCACGGGCTGTGTCTGGTGGGAACGGTGGGGCCAGCAGCCAGTGGTTGGAGCTGTCCCTCCCCACTCAAGACCCCAGCACCACGGCTGCCATACAAGAGCTCCTGCCCCAGGACAATGCCTCCAGCTACAGCACCCCCAACGGGTAAGCTAAGTGGTGGGAAGAGGTGTTTCTCCAGCCCTCGGAGAAGGAAAATAGTACTAGTTTCCCTGTGAATGAGTGAGGGTCCATGTAGGAAGGTGTCTCTGGCATGGAGGGAGGAATGAGAGTATTTGCTTGTTGAAATTTTGAGGAGTAATGCTTTGGAAAGTGACAGGGAGAAAATCTAAAACTCTTAAAAACCAATGCTGTGCTGCTCAGTCCAGCAGAGAACTGGCTGGGTGGCTGAAAACCATGATAAAAGCTATTGACTGCTACAGTATTTTTCTAAAAGCACATAAAATATTCAATGAAATGGTGAACTCAGCAGACTTATTTCTCCATGTGCAGCAAAAAGGAAGAAAAGATTCAAAGCAATTAGGAAATTTGGGCTTGAGGATGTCTGCTCCGAAGTCTTACAGGGTTTGGGCTGCATAAGCTTTCATGCAACACTTCATACTGTGGGTGAAAACAATGCAGATAGGAATAAAAGATCAGGAATTACTAAGAATACAGCCCCATATGGTCTATGTTGATGGTGAGCATCCCGAGGCAACTTTAGGGAGCAGCACACTTCTCTGGTGGTGCAGGGGTTCCCGCGTGACATGTCTTATCTACTAACCCTGCCTTTCCTCTGTCCATTTCTTAGGGCAGGGAGCACTGCCAGTGCTGCCACCCCACGCTTGTGTTTGATGTGTAAAGAAGATGGGCAGGTAAGCACCCAGGTTGGGCAGGATGTCTTCTCCAAAGACAGAAGGGTCTAAGAGAAGAGGAGGCTGTCTTCTCTACTGCATCGCAGCACCAAGCAGCCTGTATAGCTCTCATAAATGACTAAAATTAGACAGAGACTGTTAAGAGGTCTACTTTTTTGTTTTACTTGAACTGGGAATTGGCTTTTATAGCTCTTTTGTTTTCATTTTGAGCCTGCTGCCCTGGTTTTTAAAAGTCCCGCTGTAAAAACTATCAAAAATAACTTTTCCATATGTAGACATGACTGCAGGCTGCTGGTTGCTACTGGGCTGGAATATTAGTTTTATTCTTGTGGAAGACTGAGATCTTAAAATCAGCTAGGTTGGAAAAGACCTTTAAGATCATCAAGTCCAACCATTATCCCAGGACTGCCAAGACCACCACTAAACCATATCACTGTGGGCCTCATCTACATGGTTTTTAAACACTTCCAGGGGAGGTGATTCCACCACTTCCCTGGGAAGCCTGTTCCAACGCCTGATTACCCTCCCTGTGGAGAAATTTCTCCTAATATCCAATCTAAATGTCCCCAGTGCACCCTGAGGCTGTTTCCTCTTGTCCTATTGTTTGTTACTTGGGAGAAGAGAGCAGCCCCCACCTCACTACAACCTCCTTTCAGGTAGTTGTAGATGATGTTCATTTCCAGAGGTGCTGGATAGGTACCACCCATGATGTTCACCAGAGATCAAAGGCTTCATCTTTCCTGGGGATGGCCAAGGAAGCTGTATGCTTTCTGAGGACAGGGTCAGCTCAGGAGGTTGGATGAACTAGAAAGGCAGAGGTGGTGGTGGTGGGGTTAGCCACAGGAGTGAGGTGCTCTCATCAGGGACAGCTGGAAGTCCAATGTGCAGGGGATGGAGAGAATCAAAAACCAAGGAAAATAAAGAACTAGATCTGGGTTGCAGGATGCCACAGGAGGAAGAGTAGTAATCTCACAGAAAATAAAAGAGGAAGGGGGCATGCAGCAGAGAATGAAGCAAGGACTTGTGAGGCAATTCAATTTTCTATCCCAAAGTCTCAAATCCTGCAGTATATCTTTACAGTATGTCATTTGCATTTTGAGGGCAAGTGATCCATACATATGCAATTCCAACTTTGCCAGCCAGCTACTAGTTTGCAGTTCAGCCACAGAATGCCTTTTATTTGCCCCTGTATTTTACTAGCACCTTCAGAAAGTATCTCTTCAACAAAGGATGCTCTGCCCCTCCCCTTCTTCACTTCTCAGCTTGCCAGGGCTCCTACCTCAGCTTTGTGCTCCTGTTACACTCTTCCCAGCAAGCTTTAGAAATCACTAGTGATGGTAGAGGGCGAGAGTTTCTCTGGTGTAATTAATGGATGTGTGAAAAAGCCTGCTGGGCTGGACAGGCTGGAGAGGTGCCAGCTGCTGAGGGCCAGATCCAAATCTCAGTGGAGACAAAGAAAAAACTCCAGCACATTTTGCAGGTTTTGGATGGGGGCTCAGGTGCACAGTGGGAATAGAAAAATTCATTGGGGGTCTCCTAAATCGTATGATTGTTTCACAGTTAACCCTGGATGATATCTGCAAAGCCGGGGCTGCACAACCGGTGTGAAGCAGCTGTTATTTTGTGACAGATAAAACAAGGTGCATGGCACCACACAGAGCCCCTAGGAACAGGAACGTGCAAGAATGGTTATTCCCACTAAAACAGGTGGTTAAGCAAAACTGAGAGGCAGCAGGTTTCGAACTGGCTGTGTAGACTGAGAAAGCAAGATGGGCTTTGGGGAGAGTTCAGTGGTTGTGTGTGACTGCCCCAAAACCACTGATGTCAAAGGCCATCCCAAGTCTCCTGGGTCCCTCTGCTCCATAGTTCAATCCACAGCCTCAGCGGGGTCCTACTGAAACCTTGTGGGCCTAGTGTGACCCTAAACATGAGGCTTGGCCAGGAAGATCTCGCCTGTCCTTTTGGCATGACCCTCACAGGTCATCACTTAAGGTGGGAATTGTTTATTAAGTGATTTTTTGGGGGTGATAATGATGCCTGACAAAAATGCCACCACCACGGTAGCTGCAGACGTTCACTTAGGCAAAGCCATGACCTTCCTCTCCACCTGTGTGCTTCACCTCTACTCCTTCAGTCCAGTCTGCCTTGGCTCCCTGGGACCAATTCCCAGTGCCTTATCCCTTTCTTGGCTATTCTGATATGGATGGAGCAGGGTTGAATCTGCCTCATTTTCTAAAAGCTACTGAGCAACCAGGGGATGGAGCAGGGTTATTTCAAGGTGAGGGGATACCTGGGTGTGAGAACTATAGAGCTGAACTGTACCATGATGTAGCTAGTAAGACCCTGATCATCCCCTTTCTCTCACTGGACATCTCATCATGTTTTTGCTTTCAAAGGCCAGTACCGAGAGTGGGAACATCTTGGAAGCCTCCCACATTGTGACAGCATCTCCTTCTGCCCCACACCTACACACTCACCTGGGTGATGCTGCTGTGACAACAGCCTGGTTTGGCAATGCTAATACTGCCAGCAATTTGTCATCAGCTTCAAGGCAAATGGCAGAAAGAAAACTGGCACCACAGCCAGAGAAGGCAGGTGCCAGGGGCGAGGAGGAGGAGGAAGTGGGAGGGAATACCCTGCCATGGGTGACCAGACCAGCTCCCGATTTCGCTGTTCCTGGGAACGGGGAAGACCCTGGCAGAGGGACGAGGCTCCTTGCAGCCCAGCTCGGCATCCTCCTGGTCTGCACTGCCGCCCTGGGCCTGGCACTGGCAGCTGCCGTGCGCTGTGTCTGTGCCCAGCACTGCCACAAGCGGACGGAGGTCTCCTTCAGTGAGCAAGACCCCGATGTCATCACGGTCAGCGAAAACGGGGAGGTGATGCATTTCCGAAAGATCCGGGAGAACAGCTTCGTGCTGGTGCAAACTGAGTATAACTGGGTCAGCCCCTCGAGCAGCGGGAAGAAGACAATCATCTGAACGTCTGCAACTCCAAAAGCTGCTCCTCAGAGGCCGGTGTAGGTGAAAATAGCCTGGCCTGTACAGCACAGGTTATAGGAAGCAGTGGTGTATTTCCTTTATGTGCTGCCATAGAGGTAGACAAACTCGAAGTGGCCAGCTCAGACAGACGTGTTAGTCGAAAGTATCTAAGCTACAGCTGCTAAGAAAAAAGAAGCTGATAGATAGTTCAGTGTTACACTTACTGCAATTAATATTGTATATCTGCTCATTAGCTGTCACTGCAGCCATGACATACACTTCCTCTGTTGCCTTAAGGGTGTAGCCAAAAATAGAAATTCTTTCTCCACGTTGTAGTACTGTCTCCTGTTTAATCTCAGCAAAAGTTTCTGGTGTTATGTTTCTTTCTAGGAACTAGAAACCCCTGATATAAACCCAACCATTCTCACTGACGAGCTTACGAGTTTGATTCTGTGCACTTGGTATCTCTCAGATGACAAAATATTTGCCAGCAGATTTTAAGTTTCAATTTGAATATAAAAAGCAGTAACTCATTAGTGGAGAGCATTGATTCAAAAAACACTGAATTGATCTGTGGAAGTGAAGCACAGAGTGGCGAACACCAGCTTTTGGGGGAGAAACATGCTTCCTCATCAGGTGCAAATGGAAGAAAACCTTTCCTGTCCATTTGCACCTGATGAGGAAGCTTGTTGAAGCCTGACAGCTGGCATTTACTTAGTCTTTTTCTTCGAGTCAGCTCAGTAACACTCTGTGCAGAAACATGCACTGAGAAGTACCCTTGCCAGGTCACTTTGGAGAAACCCAGCAAAGGCTGCACGGAAAGTTAACATCATCCTTGTGCTCTGAGTTTGTGCAAACTTCTCTCCAACCATGTGTTTTTCTTCAGGATGCCACTAAACAGGCCTTGGAAAACATTAAGATACTTGACACTTTTTAAGGAGAGGTAACAACAGCAAAAGTTTATTTGACTGCAGCTTTGAAAGAGACAGAAATGGTCCTGATAGTGATCCTCTTGAGATGTGTATTTTAGAGCCCTGCAGAGTGCAGGAATCACTCCTTCTGGAGTTCTTTTCAGGGCCAGGGAGGGGAGCACAGATGTTCCCCAAGCTATGTAATGACTTAAACTTTGGTGCTGCAGCTTATTTTGCAGCCTGAAGCAATCCCCCGTGAGCTAAGCAGATAATGATGTGACCCTGATGGCTCACACATGCTTCCTCATGACAACTTCTCTCTCTGTCAGGAGGGCCCTGTGGCCATGTAAAACTGAATGTCTATCTTCACACTGGATAGTCAGTCAAAGCTCTGCTCTCACACCTCCTTTACCTTGCCATTGACTCCAGAGGAGACAGGAGGGACATAGATGAGTTCTTCTATTGAAACCCCTTCAGTGGGATGAATGTAGTGCATCTTTTGCTAATAGCACTGTCCATTAGCATTCAGAAAAGAGCTAGTTTCTGACCATGCTACTGTACTGTGATTAGTGACATGATGTTTTGCATTACACACACGGCCAAATTTCTATCAAGTTAACTTCTTGGGCAAAATAAATAACAAACAAAGTGTACTCACAAATGCAGCTTGCAGAGATGAGCTTGATGGTCTTAACCATTGTACTTTGAAGAGAAGGGCTGCCACATCATGGCCCTTCCATTGCAGAGTAACCAAGGATAGTGCTGTAACTGGAAAGACATTAGTTTTAGGACTGAAAAGGATGCTAGGTGAAAGGTTTTATGTTCACCAAGATGAGCTTAAGCATTGCCTAGTAGGAAGTCCACAGGTTTTTAAGTACAAGTCTAGACACTTCCAATGGCATGCCTCTCTTGTGCAATATGCCTTAGAAAGAAATCATGTTCCTGTAAGCCAGTGTAACCAAACTGCATAGCGACTAAAGCAGACTGCATTCAAGTCATTGTTAATGCAGCCAAAAAAATCCTAATTAACTGAGAAAATAGGTCAACAAACTCTTAAATATTTAAAGAACTATCACATATTATTTGAAAAAGTTTCCTGTGATGGTATAGCTGTTTATGAATAAATTACAAATACCTATGGCCTCTTCCACTGTCTTTCTAGGCTTAATGTTACCAGACTGCTATAGCTACAAAACCATGACCTTCCTTTACCCAGCCCCTTTCCCATGACCCAGCACCACTTCCTGCCAGGCTGACCTGAGCAGCCTGGAGAGGTTTGATTAAGGCAGCCACACTTCAACAACACTCTGCCTTCTGCCAAACTCTTCCTTCTGTTAAATTTATGCAGCTTCAATATTATTAGCAGTAAAACCAGTAATGGTGAGCTCTGAGGGACACAGCTCCTTTGAATTAGTAATGAGTTTTGCTACTTTGCAGACTTGGCTGAGACCTAAAGTGCTTGTGTTTTTTTTCTTGACTTCTGAATGATGTTTTGTTTATTGTAGTTGCCATGACAAGAGGGATGGGGGTTTTATCTTTTCTTAAGGCTATTAAAACCATAAGCACTGATTAAGTTATTAAAAGGCAAACCATTCAAACACCCCCATTCTTCATTGACATGTCTTGTATGGAAATTAATCTGTGCTCACATTTGGAACAGATTTAGGAGGGGAAAAAAAAAAAAAAGACAGGATTAGGAAAAGAAAGGCACAGACCATTCTAATATTCAGTGGAGGGACAAGTGAAAGACTTGCCTTGTTTCCCTCTCTGGGTGCATCACTGTGTTGGTCACAATCATTCTGCTGGAACCTGGGGATAACAGTTCCTCCAGGACAGGCCAGCCTACAGCTGACTGTGACCCACTTTGGGCTGCAATCCCTCAGCAAAGTGACAGGGCTTTGGCTCACAATTACCAACTAAAGGTGTGGAGAGCAGCCCACATTCAGCACTAATGAACACCTATCCTCATGTCTCCCCACCAACCAGGCAGGCATCAAACACAGTTTTGGCAGTGAAAACTGCTACGGCTTAAATCCTCTGCTAACATTACAGTGCTTGAGCTATCCTAACTAAAAGCCAACCTACTAAAAAACCAACTAGAAATAACCAGCTTGCATACAGACATGCCCGTTCATCACACCCTTCCTTGCATGCTCATTTTACTATTTCTTTTCACTGTAATTCCTGCTTTTCCTCTGCTCCACAAAAATATAAATCACTGCCCCAAACTATCAGTCCTGCATGTTGAACATATAATACCATCACTGATTCTTACTGCTTTTCCATGATACCTGAAATCAGTTTGGTTTTGCCCATCATCAAGTCCTTCCATAATCTTTTCCCCCTCTGCTCCAGAGAAGTTGTCTTATGCAATGCTGCATCTGCTTTATTAAAGCTGCCTGCCCCAACTGCAGTTACCAGAGAATGGCAGCTCTCCAATACATTAGTGGCACTAAATGTAAAGTGGAGAGGTTGCATTACACAATGCAGTTGCCCCAAAGCTTGGTTAAGTCATCACGTATGTTTCCTGCATTGGTTGAATTGTCACTAGTGAGCAAAAAAGCCAAACGTGGACTGATTCGGTCCCCTCCATAATGGGTGACAAGACTCAAATGAGAGGCAGCAGGGCCCTGAAGGCCTGGCTATCACAGTCAGCAGGGATGTGCAAGCCCAGGCTCTTGGTAGAGGCAGCACTCTTCCCAGAGCAGTATGGGATGAGGCCCCAGGTGCTATGGATGCTTGGCTGGGTGGCTTAGCCAGCCCTTTCAGCACAGTTCCTGCAACTGCTTAAGACCATACAAACCAAGGGAGGGCAAAGCAGCAAGGCCAGTAACCCAGAGAGTAAAATATTCAGCACATCCCCCAGCAAACTGGGCATGGGGAGATGATGGGGGGGGTCTGTCTCACTGAGCGGTGAGGACTCATCCTCACCCCTGAGGGTTTGCCTCTGCTTTAGCCAGCTCCATGGTGCAGATCTACTTATATTTAAATAATAAGAAATGCCTGTTAAAGAATGAGGAGATGCTGCAATGATTCCTGAAACATTCAGCTGCTGAAAGACAGCTGCTTACCAGCAAAACCCAACGAAGTAGTGACCCAACCTGCCCAGCTGGGGAGCAGAACAGCTTCTCACCTCCTCCTCCTCGCAAGCCAGACCCCCTCTGCTACCCCTGCCACAGCCTCAGGGCTCACTCCAAAAGTCCTTGTGTCTGGACAGCTCAGCAGGGCTCCTTACCTTTCTTTCCCCTCTGTTTTCTCCTGCCAGCCTCTCCAAGGTGCACCATCACCTGTGGGATGGCAGGGAAGGACCTGGGGTCTCATGACTGCCCTTAGACCATGAGCTGCTCAGGAATCTTTCCCGCTTCCCTCCTGCCACTAGAATGTTTCCCCTTTACAGGTCTGGTTGTGGCAGATTTCTTTCCTCATTAGTGTACGTGTGACTCTCTCAATAAAGCATTTTGTTACATGATGTATGAAGGCCCATGTCCCAACCCCCATTTTACTGTACATTCAAGTGCATGTTTTGCTGATTTACAGCTGTTCTAGAGAACATCTCCCTTCCTGAGCAGGGCAGGCCCATAAAGGATATATCAGCTCTGACTAATGGTTATTAGTACATCCCAAGGTTATGTACCACAATTAAATAACATGGAAGAGAGAAGTGAGACTCCGGCTTACTCAGCTGAGGACAAAGATCACAGATAGTCTCTTTCAATCTTCAGATTGCAATATCCATTACAGATTGCCACCTTCTAATGTCAAAGTATAATTTGTTGTAGAGAAACTGTGCTGCTGTTTCAAAGGCGAGTCAAAGAGCAGCCTTGCTGTATATCAGCGTGTGTTGATGTACGTTAGGACGCCACGGCCAGGTACCGAGGACGCGCGGCTGTTGGTGCAGAGGGAAAGGAGACGTGACTTGCTGATCTTCATTATGCAAACGCAGGGCCCGAAGTGGAAAAACGTTTAACCCAGTCAAATGAAGTGTCACCAGCGATTCCCGGTGCCTAATGTACCACAGACGCTGCCTGTCGGAGGAGTTAACCGCGACCTCCCTGGTCTGCCGGGAGGGCTGAGGGGAGAAAGCCGTTCCAAAAGGAAAGCGCAGCCCCTGCCTTGCGCTCCCGGCCCGAGGCAGGCGGGCAGGACCTCCTGGGGCCGATCCACGCCGAGGTCAAGCGGCTGTGGCCTCCTCTCACACACTTCAGTTTCAGTTCTGGTAGTGAGAAGCAAACGGGCTCGGACCTACAGGATTCCCCCTGCTCCCCGCCGCCCGCAAGGCCCCGCGCCGCCGCCAGGGGGCAGCCTTGCCCCGAAGACGGCGGCGGTGACCGGGTCCGGCTGCTGCCTCGCTGCCCCTGGGACAGGCTCGGGGCGGGTAGCCCGAGGCCGCTACAGCGCAGCACGGGGGATCGGGCCCAGCCAGCCCCGCGGTGGGGACAGGGCCGCCGGTTCGCCGCCTTCTTCTCAGGGGAGATGCAGCGGCGGGCAGGAGGCTGCCAGGGGCGCAGCGGGGCAGTTTCGAGCCGGCGCTGCTTCAGCCTGCAGTGCACTGGGGAGCCCCGGGCCTTGCCTTGCCCAAGGAACCCGGCGGGCCGGGCCTTGGGCACGGACAGAGACAGGGACGGGTGCATACACACTGCCAGAGGCGACGTGCAGCAGTTCAACTCTGCTGGCGGCCTCTGGCTCCTCAGGAGACACGGGGCAGCTCACAGGAACACAGGGCAGGGAAATGGCTGAGCAGTTTATATATATAAAGACTATATAAAGTATACAGCGCAGTTACCTCCAGGCTCGTGCTGCGGGTGAGATGCAAAATCCCCACCAAAGCAAAGGGTGCAGGCACGACAACGCTCATCCAAGGGACAAATCAATTCCTAGAAGCTAAAACCACACATGCACCAGCTTCCTGTCACTTTCTGAACTGCAAACAACAACAAGGTCTGAGGCAACCATCAGTCTGAATTTTTCACTTCAAGTCAAAGGGCTGATTAGGGCTGATTTGACTTTAGATTTTCAAAGGACAGCTATCGTGATTTTTAAGCAATCATCTGCAAAAGAGATGAATGGCACACTTGGTGATCTGCATGATTTATTTGACAAAGCCTATTAGTTCTTTCTGGAGCAAATTAATAGTGATTCTCATCTGTTTGTCACTGGCAATTTAACATAGGCTAAAAAGTCATAGAGAGTTTTCTTCAGATGGAAGTCCATTCAAAACAGAACAAAAAGAGATGAATTTGAGAACAAAAGCTTTAATAAAGTCCTCTTTAAATGAAAACCACTCATGGCTTGACTGTTAATCAAACGAACATTACTTACCTTAGCACCACTGAAACCAGAATCTGGCAGCAAGTTTTTTTTCTCTTTCTTTACAGTCATAATTTATAACAGCTGAATTATTTGCTATAAATACTCTTTTCCTTCTGCTAATGTATTGTGCTGCAAACATTTTGTTGCTAAGACAATAAACTCCTAAACGGGGGCTTCTGAAAAAGTGCATTCTAATGCATTCCAAGCAGCAGCTATTCAACAAATAACACTATGCCATCTTGACAGACTAGATTTTATTTTCAGTAGTATTGAAAAATACTGAAATTTCTCACTAAATTTATTTCTTAAATATAGAAAGCTGCTGCTTGCAATACAGTGGAGCATATTTATGTATACACCAAAGCTAAAAAATTAAACCGGGATGAATTAGCAGAATGAGATTGCTTTAGAAAGTAGTGAGCTAGATAAGTAAAATACGTTCCTAAATACATACAAAATATCATGGAACATAGAAGATAATGGTTTAATATGCATCCTGTTACACATGGAGAGCAGTTTTTCTACACGTAGTATGCACCTTACTTACTTAAAAAACAAAAACCCCAAAACAAACTACCTAAAACTCTTAAAAAAAACTGGTACCAGCAAAATTTGACTTTTCTTGTTTCTTAAACAATGTCCCGACAGATACTTTCAATGAGATAAATGTGACAGTACAGCTCTTTATGCCCTTTATAATCAGAGAGGTTACACAACTGTAACACATCACGAATATGTGTTACCTGATCAGAAACGTAATAAAAGTCAGGCTCCACAGAGTCAGGTTCCCCTGCCTCATGCAAAATCTCACGTATCGCAACTCGACAATGTCTTTATACTTGGAGGGGTCAGAAAGAGGGGAGTTTGGGAGCACAGTGTGGCAAGAACTCCAGTGCCCCTGGGAAGTGCTACTCCCAGGCTGCTGCTCACATAAGCTCCGAGGAGGAGGCTTGGCACTGGCTTGGGGAGAGATCCGTGCACTATGCTCACAGACATGTGAGCTGAAAAGATACAGGCTTCCCACATTAACACTCTGTGAGCTGCATCAGATAGAGTCATCATATTAGCTGTTGAAATTGCATCGTACTCTTTACTTTTAGTATACTGTTACGCCTCTGGGATATATTCTGTTTATCAGGGAACTGGACCTAAAGAGATGTTTATAGTGGTTTTCTAAATGGGGCTTTAGTCAACTTCCTGTGACATACCTGAATGACAGCATGTATGTTTTGGGGAAGGGGCAGAGCAGATGCACAAACTAAATACCATACGTGCATCTTTTTTTAGTCCTGAGCCACTATTTGGAAATCAGTTGATTTTTTAGACAAACAATCTAAAATACTCAGCTGAAAAAAAAAGATTTTTTTTTTGTCATTTTTATAAATAATAATATCAAGGTTCTCCCAAAATTTGTCTAATGCAACATTATGAAACAGAAAAAGCAAGAATGGCTGAAGAACTTGCCAAAATATACAGGTTTGCCAGAGGATCAATAGTGACTACAATGAGTACAGCGCTGAGCTGCAGGCCCGCATGCATGTGGGTGTTTTCATCCAGGGAAACTGCGAGACCTAACAGAGAACATAAGAACCATAATTTGCATGGGTAATGTTCTTCAGTGTCAGCATGAAAAGCTGACTTCTGCTTCCCCAGGCAGCAGTGTCTTGGAAAGCTGCCCTGGTTTCTCGGTCATGGTTATCTTGTCATGCTTCTGTGGAATGGTGTGTCTAAGAAGAGAGCATCTTGTTAGAGATGCTCTCCAAGCAGATAAGAGCATCTTGGGGATGACACCAATAGGTTCAGTTAGGGACAGCTAACTGGGAGAAGTTAAAACACAAAGAAGGGGGGAAGGGGGAGGATTTAGATTGGAGGTAGGGAAAAAAAGACATTTTATCACTTATTTAATCAAACGCTGTTGACAAGAAGTGGCAAAACTTACATGGGGAAGATACTAGGAAATAAGATAGAACTCGTCTGTGCAGCAGACAAAGGACACTGATGGGGAAGTAATCACAAACATTGAGAAACGGAGGGAGCACAAAACTACAAAAGCTTTTGTCAATAGAATTTCATACCTAATTATTGTCACAGGACTCTCCAATTTTATTTCCTGCAATTCTTCTGGCAAAAGGCCAGTTCTCATATGACCTCCACAATTCTTTTCAATCTTATCAATGAAATTATCTTTCCTTTGAGGCAGTCCATTTTCTTATCTTTTAAGAGAGATAATTACCCTTAAATTTAGAACCATTTCCTAAGAAAACTGACCATAAATAGAAAGTTTTCTTTTACAGAGATACACTAACATCATTATGCTAACATCTGCAAGCCTTTGATATTGTTGCAGTTACACTAGATGGAGCTTACCCACACAGGATGCTATCCAAAGAGGCTTTTTTTTACTTCTTAACTGGGTGAAAAATGGTTGTGCCAGGGGGCAACTTTGAACACAGGTAAAAAGCGGACAATATGCACCAGCACAGGATCTTTAGGAGGTGCATGTCCTCTTCTGTGTGCTGCAGCTCTTGGGTATCTGCTGTCTCTCCGAGCAGGGATCACAAGCAATTTCTTATCTCATGTCTGCTTCTGGGCTGGGCTAGCAACAGAGTTGATTTGAACCTAGCAGATAGCCTAAGAATTAACAGGTTAATGCTATTACTTGACAAATCCTGGCGTTGGGATCAACTCGGTGAGGCTCTTTTCTGTGTAATGCCACAGGTCTTCAACCTACCTGCCCTCCCTGCTCAAAACTGCAGTCAGTAGGGTAGGTGGCAGGGAGCAGAGCCTGATTCAACAGCAGCTATTGCTCATTTTCTTGTCACTCCCTAGGTGACCGCTGGCAGAAATCCCTGTGGAAATGCATCTAAAAATATTTTGAAAACTTGGCCTCCACTGATGAGAAAATTAAGTGGTGACTCATGCTCCCATCAGCTCCAGACATGACTGCTGCAATTTGATGGACTGAGAAGTTGATATTCCACCGAGACTGCAATTTGCTTAGGGGAGCAGCTGAGAGGCCTCATTGGCACCGATTGTTTCCAGCACATCTTTCTCATCCTTTTAATCACTAACAAATTTAATTTTACTTCTCACTGAAGATCTCACTCTCCACCTTTCTGGCAAGAGAACAATTCAGAGGCTGCTTTCATGTTCTCTTTTACAGCTCTAGATGCCAGCATGAAGCGTACGTGTCTGCACATGCCTTGCACTTGCATCTCCTGGTGTTGCTTTCTCTAGTCCTGCACATTTAGAGCCATTGGACAGTCCTTGTCCTTGCTACTCCAGAAGATTACTTACCATCCTGCAGGGAGTTCCCTGTTGAATGACAATTTTACAGGAACTATATGCATAAACTTTGAAGAATTTATTTAAAAATGCCTCCTCAAAAAAATCACAGTCTAATGAACACAACTGATAATGTGGTTTACGCATGAAAACAGCAAACAACCTTCCTCTGCTGACACTGTTCTGATACGATGCTCCTTTGGTCTGGGAGACTGGAGCTATTCGCGGATAGGACAAAAGAGATTTGGTTTATTAGATACTGGAAAAGGCAGGCCATCAAATCTAAAGTAAAATACTCTTCATTTACTGTCATCATGGCTACATTATTACCAAGCTTTGTTAGAACAATGACAGGACTTTTCAAACAGCTTCCATGGGGAGACCGCTCTGCAACTTAACAGCTCTTTAACTGGAGATGTGCAAGTGTAACCAAGGGGAGAATTTAGTCTCTTGTCTATTTAATAGGGACTGTACATGTTTCTGGCACTTTATAATAATAGAAATATAAATGCATCTGGCTTATAACAAAATAGAGAAACTATCATTTAGCCCTTTACTGTGTTGTAATCCCAAATGCATCTACATCTATTTAAGTGCAGAATAGTCTATAGAGTTTACAAATACAATGATGCGATCATTTGCTCTAAAGGTTCTGTATGAAATTAGGATTCAATAAAAAAAAAAATTCAGTGTCTGAAATTTAATTTTTAATGTCAGAATAACATCAAAAAAGTAGCTCTTTCTCCATATGCAGTCTTGCAAAAAAATGTATACCAGGTACTCGGTCCTTTCTAGTGATTTCTATGTACACAATTGCTCATCTCTTATGCACATATACACTTGCACATAAGTAAATGTGTTGCAGACAGACAATATTTCATCTTGCCTTCTAACCTCCCGCTGTCAAGATATTGCCACAGAAAACCTCACACAGATAAAACTAACAGCTCCTCTTTCCCTGACTGCCAGAATAACGTAGGGGACTACTGCTGTAAAACCAAGCTGCTGGATTGCTCTCTGTTTGCTCTGTGAACAAGCACAACCACACAGCTTCTGCTGAGATTGCGTTTTCTGTCATACAGCCTATTCATACTAACTAAAGGATATGTAAGAAAAAACAGAACCACAATTTTGATTTGACCACATAAAGAATTATTTACCTTGGACAAATTATTGGGGTCATCAAAAGCTTCTCAATTTAGTGCACAAAAAGGGAAATAAAATGTTTGAGTAACTCAACACAAAGTGCTAAGATTCCCTGTGACTTATGGTGTGCTCTTTTATTGTTTGGGCGTTTTATTCCTCTGCTATCATTAGGTGGGATTATAGAGATGCCCAAGATCAGAACTGTTGATGATCAAGAAAATCCTTATGTTTTTTAACATGGACAGAGGTCTCACTTGCCATCAGTTTCGCCTGATTATTTTCAATACCTCAGATACCTCTCAGTTAACTTTAAAGCCAAGAAATTGAAAAGAATCAGAACAGTTCTAACCCTGTACTGAAAAATTGGTGGAGTTCAATTATTAAGTTTCAGTTGGTGCTAATTTACAGTATTCTGAGGACTTTCTTTCCTCAAGTTTAGTTCATAAAATATTTCCATACATTTCAGAGATAGTCTTTCAAAAGAACAAGCAAACAGTTCAAAAGCTTACCCACAAAAGAACAAATCATAGGTAACAGAGGTAAAAAGTTGACCTAGAGAATAAATAATTTTCTCTTGGTTTTCTAATAACAAAATTGAATTCAAAACCATCCTGTTTATTAAAGACATATAAGTATAATAACAGGTCACAGTTAAACATCTTAACAGTCTTTAAACGTAACAGAATTGATATGCATAATTAAGTTTCATGAAGTACGAATTCAAAATATATACTTCAGTTTTGCTTTATGTTCCCTTTAGACTAACACTTCCAAGACTCATAAACGATATTTAGGCTGCCCAAGCAATCAGAAAGGACTTTGTAAAGGCTTTAACAAAACTCCATTGTAAAACAGCTTAAAATATTCTTAAATGTAGAAAAAAATTAACAAAGAAAAAAGGATGTGTTCAGTGGAAGCAAATTGTTGGGTGTACTGAAAATTGGAGATTCAGTACGCAGAGGTAGCTCAGTAAGGGTACTTGCAGTGTTCTGACTACTTAGCATTGACATGATGACTGTATGCTTGAACTCTTCCTGTGTATTTTAAGAAAGTGAGTGCTCTTGTTGGGCCTGTTTCTTTGCCATTCAAAACCAACAGAAACGGTCATCAATTTCAGTGGGATTGGGATTAAGTCCCTATATACTCGGGAAGTTCAGGTTTATGGAAACAGAACAAAAAGAAACTGTCCTATGTCTGGACTGTCTGCTGCAAGCAGGGTTTTTAAGCCCAGGAATGAAAGAATTCATCATGTTGTCACCTCACGTACCTTCATTACACAGTCGTTTTATTGATGATGATAATTTTGAACAAGATGATGCTGTCAGCTACCAATAGCTTCTCATACAGATGACATCAGAGCAGTCTTGCACTGACTGACCATCAGGTAAAGCACTGATGATTGGTACTGGATTACTTTCCCATTGTTCAGAGGAATAACGGACTAGGAATAATAGACTAAGTAAACCAAACACAGTTTTTTCACAAAGGCAAAAGGATATGAATTTCACGTGCCTATTGTCATACAAAAGATCTTTAGCTTATGTAAATGGCTGTAGCATTGTTAGAGCTATAATAATTTACATCTGCTAAAGATCTGCTCCTAGGTAAACTGCACTCAGCTGCACCATTAACTGCAATGTTAACCATGCCACATGAAACTTCAGCATTTATATTGAACTGATCCCAGTTTGTCCTATTTCTTAAATTATTTTTAATAGTTTAATGCAAATTGCCAGCCCAGTTTTTGCAGATGGGTACACCTCACAGCCTGGACTAGAGCACGCTTCTGAAATCTTAATCTCCCAGATAAGATGCGGTACTGGCTAAATGTTTAAATATATGCCTGTGTTCCTTTCTCTTCAACATTCCTATTAGAGATAGTATTTTGTATGCTTTTTCTATATATAAGTTTATTAAAACGAGTAACATTTCCTTTTCTAAAAAGTGGTGGCTGATTGTCAAATTAGCTAAGGTAGCACTTCTGTTACAAAAAGGATCCTTTCAACTAGGGAAAAGAAAAAAAAAATCAACTTGTCCTCACAAGCTATTATTCATTACCAATACAGCAATATAGAAAATATAGCTTGGCTTACTACAATAAAGGTTTTGTTTCAATATTAGCATCCTAAAATCTGTCACTGCGGGTCTCTGTGCATTGCACCGGGGGAAGAAAAAGAAAAAAGGAAACGAAAAATTTGTGTTCTTCAGGGGTAAATTATAAAAGATCTGCTAGCTGCAAACACAGATACTTTACTCATAACCCAAGCACCAGACCATTTCTTTGAAGAAGCTTATGAGGCATTTAAGATATACAATGGCACAATATCATACAATGGAAATAAAAGAATTTTCTTGAGAAACCATTAACTTTGAAGGAATGTCTAGACAACTGTGTCAACAAATGCAAATAATTCATGCTTTTCAGCTTCTATCCAATGGATGGCCCCATGCTGAGTATACACAAACTCAGAAGAAAAAGGCATGTCACCGTCATATGACTAGGGAGTGTAACAGAGTCACACAGAAATTCAAGTCAATCTCAAAAAAAAGCCTTCAGAAAGCTCTTCCCCAGGGTAACCCAGCAGTGGGATAAGCTTCTGGTCATTTTGGCTAGTTTAAAACAGAGACTTACAGCTGGTGCAACCTGGCTCAAAGCAGGGGCAATGGAAGAAACAGCTGTTAGTCATGACCATTCACTCAATTAGAAAAATAAAACCTAAAGGATTCCAAAATACTGTACAACCTCTTGCAGTAACCAACAAAGTGGCTTCTGGAAACAATGCTTTTGCCAAAAATGCATCTGTAAGGCACTTAACGGGTATCTTTTTAATATATATATATATAAAAAAATAAAATATGCACTGAAGCAACATTCACAAATACCCAGTTGTCTCATTTGTCTGTGTGTACAGTATAGTACATATATACATTCACTGTGACACAGGCCATCTCCATAATTATACCTTCACGGGTGCTTTGGGCTGCCTGGTTAACTTCAGCGCCTGTGAACAGTAAACAAAAGGGTCACTTTTTTATATCCTTCAAACACAACCAACAGCACAAGACCAGATTTTTATTTATAAGGGGCAACAAATGCTGTGCAGGCTTATGGAAGGCTGAGTGAGGGGTTGGCATGCAGCTGATGGGCCACTCTGGGATTTGTGATGATGTTTTTATCTCTGTTAGCTCATCACAACCTCCTCATATACAGAACAGAGGAACCACAAGGAATATGATTACAGTGCCAGTGAAGAAAGCTGAGGTGGGTCTCAGATGTCTTTTAGAAAGCAGCAACTTGGAGCCCACCCAAACCACTTGTGGCATAGATACAGGAGCTTCTGATGCACTTTGGGAAACACTGCAGAGAAAATTTCTGCCAACACCTTCGTGTTCCCTGGCCTCCGTCCATATGGCTTGAATCCTGCTCAGAGTATAGTCAATGCTGCAGTGGTGGGTGTCACGCACCTCTAATGTTTGTACCTTCCTTTCTAAGAAAAGGTAAGAATAAGCCAAAATCCATCAGTACAGAGGTTATCTTATGCCAGGGGACACCTGATGTCTTTGTAACTCCAGTCTACTCCCTCTAAAGAGAAGAGAAACCATACATCTGTGGTTTATTTATTTGGGGTTTAATTCTTATCAGGGTTCAGCTCTGTGTTCCCCACAGGACTGGCCAACTATGGTGGCTGAACTTTTTATGCAGTGTGTGACAGAAGTTCAACTCAAACGATAGGTGATCATGCCTCTAGTTTGGCAGGAAGTAGCTTGTCTAACTTTGGAGGCAAATGTGACAGGCTTAAAAGGCATTAGGTTTTCAGCCGTTCCTGCATCCTGGTATGGTCACTGTAAAGGATGCCTGTTGTACGGTTGCTCTGCATCAAAAAAGCTCAGTTCTTTCTATGTGGGATGAATTACCCTGAGTGAGAGGGAAATCAGTGAAATTCACAAATTCCTGAAATTTGGAACCTCTTTTTTCCTTAGCCTTTTGGGCAAAGTGCCCTGACAAGCTGGCATTTGCCTGTTGAGTGAGAGACTTATCATTTCTGGAGGGTTGACTAAACAAGCAGTTTTTAGTCTGAGAGATGTCTGTTGGGTCTTCTTATTGTAGATATTAGCCTTTAATATTGTACATTTAAAGCTTGTAAGCACTGCTTGAAAAATACTCCAGCACAAGTATAAACCCTTAAAAGAATCCAAACCTTTAAAAATAAATAGGCTCTATTCCCCTCAGAAACACTGGCTTTCAGAAACACCAGCATTTAACTATTGTTAAATCTAGCCATTTGAGATTAGTCTTTTAGATATTATTCAGCAAGAGACTTTGGAGAGAGACATCATTCCACATTTTGTTTGGGGAAACAATTTTTTAACTTTGTAGTTTGGCAGATGCTGCTGCCATATTTACAAACTAGAAATACCTTAGTGTAGATGAACCTCTAAATATTTAAATTCAATTTCATACAACCAGATCACATGTACTATCATAATTAAGTAAGAATGTCACTGCAGTTGAGTACTGTGACTGGATAACCGTCTCCCCCTGCAAGAGAGATGCCAAAATGAAGCCAAGGTGTTTATAGAAAATAAACATCAAGGGTGATGATGACATGTTTATTTTCAAAGCGGGAGACCATTATCCAGTCACAACATTCACTTCTATTATACTTATTGCAACTGTACCAGAACCAAGCTCATTGATTTTTTTTCAAAGAGTAATTAAAATAACATTTGTGAATAATACAGAAGACCAACTAAAGAAACTGCTGCAACAGAACAACAATCCCCCAAAGTGGTTCTACAGTAGCATTACAGTCTGATTAGCACAGGAGGTTTATTTGATGCTTAATGAATAAGAAACTAGTGCTGGTGAAATGTAAATCTCTCCAGTACTGGCTGACTTTTCTGATGCCCTGTTTAAAGGCTGTGTTAACTTGCAGCAGTTAATCTGACAGCAGTCCCTAAAGGCCATTGCCACCCCTGAGTACTGGGGAGGTCTGGAAGAGCTCCAGTCCCACTCCTGATGCTGGCAGCAGAGAGCAAGTTAGATGCTGAAAAGAAGTCGCATTGCAGGGATTGTTCTGTCAGCGGCAGTGTCTATTTAAGGCTGTCTTTCTGAGGGAATGGCATAGAGTTTTCTTTACACAAACTGTGGTGTCTCCTGATAGTTTCTGATAAAAAAAGATCACGACTTTCAGACTGATGGAGAAATGACATAGGATTCTCAAATTTGCATTTCTGGATGCTACAATAAGTATATCTTAACAGGGTCTGATTTGTGGACTCAGTTCCTGAAAATTGAGAGTTGGTTGGTTTGTTTTTTTTTTTACAATTCAGGTAACCAAAAGCGGCGCACATAAAAATCACTGATTTGGAGAATTTTAGCATTCAGGTTAGGAAGGTGACTCAGTGGAGTGAAGCTAGTAAAATGGCATTTGATGGCTTTTGCTGACAATTCGTAACATGGAAGTTATATAAAAACCCAAACATTTCTCCAATGATAAGTGGAGAATGCAGGGTACTGGTGGTACTGTACTTGTCACAGTAGGTCTCAACTTTCAGCTAAAATGGCTGTCAAATACTGCTTCAGGTGCCACAGCTTCTTGATCCTTATTATCTCAGAGCAATAAGGACAGCATTACCGTCAGATGCACGGACTAGCTTTCTTGGGGTGGTTACTGTTCTGAGAACCTGAACAAACTCACGGCAATTATTTCATATAGACCACAGAATGGCTGTCAGATGTCAATAGCTTCAATTTGAACTGAAATAAGCATAATTTGAATCAGTGATATCATAGAATCATAGAATAGTTAGGGTTGGAAATATCAATGCAAATACCTCTCAGTTACAGGCTATTATCCTACAAGCTATCCCCTGCCATTATTATTTTGGCATGAAATGTGATGCATTAGACTCCTGTAGACTTCTTGCTATTGTAGAGAGTGGCCCAAGTGAAAAATCAAACCAGTTTTAATCCTGCTTCAATTCAATTCAGAGAGCGCTCTCATTTTATGTGATCTCCCCAGCTTCCATGCCAGTGGACAGATCTTTGTCACTTTTCCATATGGGAGAGCTGAATCTGTGATCATTAGCTAAAAATGGAGCCATTCTTACTAGGCATAATCTGAATGAAGTAATAATTGAAACTAATCATAAAAGTTTAACTTTGAGATTTGAACCTTTTCAGAGCCAAGAAGAATAAAGTTCAGCTTTTTTCTTTTTTTTATACTACTGTGACTATCAGTGCTGCAAAGGAAGTAAAGACACAGAAAAGTCTCTACCACGGGATCTCCAAGAAGGAACCTGAGGAGTTTAAGATATGTTTAGGTGGCTTTTTTCCTCATAGCACTCTTTCCACTATAAATAAAAACCAGCAATTCTTACCTTTTGTCTAGAAACCATCCAGGATTTTATTGTTGGTACCAGCAGACTTCCAAGAAGAATCTGAGCAGGATGATAGATGAGTAAGGGGACGGAAATTAAGGAGAGGTGCTCATAACCCGCAAATACTATCTTCAGCATTGGAATCCCTGCAGACAAACAAACAGGAGAGAGACTTTCACCTCAGATTTTGAGCTCCAGATAAAAGCAAAACATTTTATGTTGCATTGACATTTCACCAAAAAAACCTTCCAAAAGAAACAAAGTGAAGACTCAGAAGTTTTATGTAAAAAAACCCCAACACAAACAAACCAGCAAGAACGTGAGCAAAAAAAAAAAGAATACCTGGCAGAGAAAGTTCTGTGGCATTAAGGAAGGAGTAGCAGAATGCCATAAAAGATCTAATTAAGCTAATGCTGTCAAACTCCTGCTGAAGACTTGATAGAAAATAGATTCTGCTATACCATGACTGTTCAGTTGCTGAGCACACTTGTGTCCTTTCTTTCACTGTGCTCTGTTCTGTATTTTCGCAATTGTCCTCCATCCAACCTGCCTGACTCCTGCTTGTATCCTTTCTTCAGCCTGTTCACCACTGGAGAAGGATTGTGCTTTTCTGGCCAGTTTTCTCCCTGCCAGTTGGTGAGTACCCAAATGACAGCTTTCCCTGCTCTGACCAATTCATGCAGTCACAGGGTAGAGTCAAGTACTCTGCAGGTCAGTGCTTAGGTGTTAGAGAACAAAACTCTCTGCTCTACCTATGTGTTTAAGAAGAGATACAGCATGAAAGAGAAAAAGTTTAGTGAACAGAGTGAGCAATATAAAGCGATCATGCCTATGAAGAGTTAGGGAGCAGCTGGAGTACAGAAGTTGCTACATACCGGAAGAAGTGAGTATTACAAGCTAGAGATGGGACATTTTTCCTAAGAGCTTGAATTTGCACTAAACACTGCTAATTGTGTTAGACATCTCCATGCATAATTCTCCCACTTGATCATGTGATATGTAAAATTAAATTTGATTAAGTTTTGCAGTAAATAAATTGATTATGTTTACTTTGAACACGATATTGTTCTGTCGTGGTTTAAACCCAGTCAGGTAATTCGTTCACTCACTTCCCCCCCTTTCTTGCCCTCCCCCTGCTCCCGGAGGGACGGAGAGGAGAATCGAAAAGAATGCAACTCCCACGGGTTGAGATAAGAACAGTTTAGTAACTAAGGTATAACACAAATCACTACTGCTACCACCAATGATAATAATGATAGAGGAGATAACAAGGGAAGAGAATACAACACCTCAGCACCAGCCGACCGATAACTTTCCCCCCCTCAGCCTGACCAAGCACTGACCGATACCTCCTCCAACCCTGCAGTTTCCCCAGCCCTTCCGGCTAACTCCCAGTTACCTCCTGGGCATGACGTGCTGTGGTATGGAATACCTCTTTGGTCAGTCTGGGTCAGGTGTCCTGTCTCTGCTTCCTCCTGGCTTCCCCTCCTCCCTGGCAGAGCATGAGGCTCACAAAGTCCTTGGCCAAACCAAAACATCTCTATCAGCTCTGTTCCCGAGCCGAAAGTCAAAACACTGCACTGCATCAGCTACCAAGGAGGAGAAACATGACTGCTACTGCTGAACCCAGGACATGTTCAAAATTACCTGTTTAAACCTTGGAACTCTGCTACCATGCTCTACAACTCACATATGTGGCCAAAACTTGCAACCATCTCTGACCAGGCATTTGCGTAGTTTGCCAACAAGAGCAGCTGTGATTCCACAGCAGCCCCCTGACAACATACCTTATTTTCTCTCTCATCTTAAATGTCATTCTAGGAATCTTCTGCCACCATCACCCTTGCACCAAAGCAGGCTATAGTTTTTAAAGAGCTTGTTGTGTGTCTCCTTTCTCAGCAATGACAAAAAGCTTTGTGCCACATGCCCTCTATTCCTCTATTAGCAGATATTTCAGATCAGCCAAAGCAGCCATGCTTGGGCAAACTTTTCTGTATGTCTTGGATGAATTCCCATTTCCAACATTTTTTTTAGGTGTGCCTTAATAAAAGTTGTCTCCCCCTTATGTAAGGAAACAGGGTTTTTGTTGAATATTACCATGCCACCAGTGCCTCACCATTTCTGGCATGCCTAGGCTTGCTGAAATCTTCATGATATTTCCACAGCACCATTTCTTGCCATTATTTTGATTAGCTTTATCACATTTACCACTAACAATCTCATCCCCATACTAGCTGCCTTTACCTACATGGCTATTACCAGGGAAAGATCAAATAAAGGCTTGCATGCTAATTTGAATATTATAATTACCTTCAAAAGAACATCATGGACCTATCACAGAATAGGGTTGTTTATTATTAACACTGATTTCTGGGGCTTGAAATAAACAGTATTTGGATAGAAATTAAATGGGCATTTGCATTATATTAAGGAGTATATTTACTTCATATACCCATCAAACTGTTTTTGTAAACAGATAAGGGTTTTATTGCCTGTTTCCAGGCAACAACTTGGCCCTTACGCATCCTTTTCTATTCTCTAACCACAGAAGAATAAACTAGAGCCCCAACCTATGAACATGCTATATTTATGTTCCTAAGACAGTACCTGGGGTTTTGGTAGTGCAATTTCATCCATAGATCCAAAACCACTTTAGTAAGCTGAACAGGACTCCTACAGAGAATCAGAGAACACTAAAATGACTAGCCTAAGATCACACAGAAAACTAACAGCAGAGACGTGAACAGAATGGATCCAACGTGGCTGAGACATGCTTTAAATTACTGTATATTTTCTGAAAGATGAAAAAATTGAGCCTAAAAGGTAAGTCCTCTAGAGGAAAGCTATTTCAGTAAAGCAGGAAAAGAAAATTAAAGTTGTCAAATATAAATACAAAATACTATAATTAGTGTGACAATGTAATTAGATCACTGGTTGGAAAGAGATTCTTAATTCACAGCATGTTTAAATACATGTCACAACAATAGGCTCCTGTAAACTACTAATGTGCAATTAAAGTGCCTGTTATTTACCAGAAAAAAACTAACTGGTGAAAAGAAGAAATAATAATCATTTCTGCATTATTTCATTGGAAATAAAAAGCCCTGTTGCCTTTTAATACACTTCTGATTTTTATAATTCCAACTTTGCCAGTATGCAGCTGTCTGAGAAAATATTTCATGACAGAGATCCAGAGAATACAGTCACAAATGCTTGTGTCAGTAATATTGACACAAAGCTAAACAAAACAGCAAACATTTTTGTAGCAGTGCACAGTAACTGCAAGCCTCAGTACAACTGCTAATGTTTTCCAAACACACAAAGCTCATGCAAATTCCTAATTAGGAAAAACATTTTAATAGTTACTCTTCCCTCTCTTACAAAAAAAAAATCTCAAAACAAAACCACAAACAAACTACATATTGTTTATACACATAAACCAAAATCAAGCAAAGTGAAAACCAAATTCCAGCTAAAGAAAGAAAAGTAACATTCTAATGCTTGGGCTGATGCTGTATGCTGAATCTTAGCCCATAAAGCATTTTCAGCATGCACTAAGAGAAGCCATAACAGCAGCACTGAGTAAAACAGCAGTGTCATGAACAGGTGTGGCTATAACAAAACTGGTAAAGTGAGACAAGTTTCTATCTTTCAGATAGATAGCAAGGAAGGAAAATGCTAAGCAAAATGGTTATGGCTATTTTTATTTCTGATTGTCCACTCCTGTTTTCCTAATTTTTTTTTTACACAGCAACAAATCACGTATATTAAACCCCAGTCCACTGTCTTAGTCTTAAGTTTCCTCAAAGTATACATCAGCTTCTACACCCCATTCCCCCCTCCCCCTCCCCCCCCCAATTACTAGGGTATTTATCTGTCACCTGGTGCATTAAAGCAGCATTCACACGTATGAAAAATAATGCTTGCAAGGATTTTTCATTTTGTTTTCACAGAGCCATTAATCATGCTTATCTGTATTTCAGGGTAATGGACTGACTTCTGTGGGTCTTTGTCTTGATACTGGAAGAGGAACACTAGCATTATCAGTTTATACACAATCTTTCTGTTACGTTTTAAGATTGCTGTCATGCTCTGAAGGCTCATGCCACAAAACCCCATTCATGTTACTGGGGTTTATGAAGGTTTATTTCAGGCTTTCAGCAGCTTGGTTCAAGCCAAAGACCCTCACTCACTACCTGTCATGAGTGCTGAATGACAAAGTGCTCCTCTGTGGTTTGGTAGCAACTCGGACAGCTTCGCTCCAAGTAGAGGCATAACAAACTTGAGTTGCCAAAGTCTTTTAAATACCCTTATTGCATGAATATGTATCCAGCTCCTGGATCAGAGCTGACCAAACACTGTGAAAAGTGCAAGTCAGGGTTGTATCCCATCCTCCCCCAAAGAAAGGAAGTGTGGTACCCAGCTGGGTTAGGAAATAGCATCTCACCTGACCAGGACTACAGAGAGCTGTAGCAGAAGGAAGGGAGCACTGAGTTCATCCCACAGATATCCCTTACAAGCAAGATAATTAGTATTCTCAGCTTTTTACCCTGAATTTACCATTTCTCCTTTGCTTGGCTTTACTTCTCCTACCAGTGCTCCCCTGTGTTCCCATCTTCCTCCTTGCTCTTTGGCTCCGGTATTCAGGGGCTCTTTTTCTGTTTGCATTTCTCTCTTCCTCCTTTTTCCTCCTCTTCCCCACTTCCATGCTTCTAACCTGCTTGGTTTTGCTTCGCAAGACCTTTGCTTCTGCTTACTTGCAGCAGCGTAAATTTTGGGCACTTCCACTAAAATCACTCAGTTCCACTAAGCCCAGTGGGCAGTAAAATCATAGTCCCTGTGCAACTGAGAGAAGTGAGTTAGGCAGTGTGGTATGGAGTACATTTAATTTTTCTCCCTTTTTGTGTCCTCACTCTGCCCATTTCATGTAATAACTTTGCAAACCTGAGGAAAAGCTACTAAGAGAAAAGCTGTTCGTCGTGACCTTCAACAACAGCAAGGAAGAGTGAAAAGATTGCTCTTACAGTCTGGTATAGGAAAGTCCTGTTTGCTCTCCACTGCTCCAGGGTATTCCAGCTTGCCTCCAAGGCTGTGTTTTATCAGCCCTGGTCAAAAGCTACAGTTTCTCTACTAGCCTGCACAACTCAAAGCTATTTATCCGTCCTCCAGCTTTGTAGCCAGTGTAACCTCCCATATCTTCGCCTTTCCCCTCTGCTACTTTCACATTTTGTAGTCACCTTCTTAAAAGGCCCATGAAAATACTATGCTGCACTTCACTACATTTAGTTAACTGTAAAATAATAATAATAAAAAATCCTAAAAGATGTGAAGGTATTTTTAAGAGAATTTAAATATAGGACTCTTTTCATCTAGCTATCACTGCAGTAATATAAATGAAGCAAATTAATTTTAATGCTCCAAGGTACTGATTCTGTGTCACTGTCACTGACAGGATCCAACTAGACTTTATGAGATGGCATTTGACTTTATGGAAGTGAGCACTATGCACGCATTTACAATTTTACAGGGACTTTAAGCTGTCATGCTGAAAAATGTTTATAAAACATTAATCAAAAAATGCCTCTTTAATACAATGCATTGTCTGAAAGATGTTAGAAGGCACATATTGTAAATGGATTCTTTTTCTGACTAAAGTAATTTCTACCAAAAGCCTTTCCCCACTGCTATACCAGTACACAGTGTTGAGAGATAAAGAGCACTTTCTGAGCACATTACTACCTGATCCAAACACTTGGGAAATCACTAATGTACAGCATGCCATATTTCCATGTCACACATGACACATTTGTCTAAAATTACCCAACAGAATTTGACATTGCAGCACATTCCATAGCAGAGCTTTCAACTGACATCTGCCAAGTAAGAACTTCAAGTAGGAGCTTTCTTCTTCTAACAAGCAAGTAAGAGTTTTCTTTTATCCTATACCCATGACGGAAGTGATAAAACAATAAGTACTGGAAATCAGGGTGGGTTTTCTTTCTATTTTAATATGTTTATTTTATGCTTGCTGAATGTGTAAGCTCCCCTTAAAGCACTGTTTTATCATCTGCTGTTTTCTATCATATTGCAATGGGTTCAGAGAACTTAATAGAACATTTTTATTACCACTGAAACATCGGCCATTATCTCTCACACCAAAGCAGAATTATTGCTGGATGCTCTACTTATATACTTCACTGTATAGGTTTTTCCCCTTCAATGTCTTCATAACAAACAAATTATCCTAAAACTTTATTGCTTTCATTACTGAAACACATTCCAAATCACAAAACACTGCAGCATTTACTTCTTAGGAAAAGAGGTTTGGGGCAAAACAAAGAGGTCATCACTAGGGCTATGGAACAACCAGGCGCTGAGGATTCAGAATGCCAAACCACCCTCACAAAGCAGTGAAAAGCCTTAGCCTCTGGATTTTCAGTTCTCTCTTCTACTTGTCTATACATTTCAGTTGCTGTAATTTTCAAGTGCAATATGCAAAACTGAATCAAGTGTATGATGGTAGCTTCTGTGACATTCTCCACAGTCCTCTTTCTGAAGGATACTCTAAGGACTTGATGTGAGGGGAACATTAGTAGGTCAAATAGCTATTTTATTTTTTTTTTCAATGGAAAGAAGACCTGTAAAGAGGAGCATATATTACATTAAACCCCTCCTAAGCTACCAGAGTGTTTTTTTTTCTGTGCTTATCCCTGCAAAGGCAGTGCCAAATGGGCTGAGTGACTGCATGGTGGGTAAGGGTGCAAGATCTGAGCAAAATCCAGATTAGAAAAAGGTTGTTCATACAGGTGGCTACCAGAATGACAAGATGCTGCTAATCTCCTGTTTTGAAAACTTTCTTAAGGGTTTTCCTGTTTCTTCCCAGGCAAATCACATTGCTATGGCTAATTTTGAGGAGATAAAAGTACATATACTATGCCTATCCTCAGTGAAAACTAGTTGGGCAAATGTTTCTTGCCCTTGTTCAGACTGTTATGACATACTGAGATCACAATAGGAGAAAATGCTTTTGACAAATTAACTGGTTAAAGATTCTTTTTCCTGCATGCATGCCCTCTCCAAAGTGTGTACTGAACTCAAGTTAAATGCTTTTCCTTTAGGACCAGGTTTTTTTCAGGAATGGGAAGAGCTGAACGGTACCTGACAACACAAATACTTGCTTGCTGCTGAGTATTTCCATTTCAGCTGAAGAAAGCATCTTCTGACATAATATGAAATCACCTTTCATTGGGGGAGAACAGAATACTTGAAGCTGAGCCAAAACCAAGAACCAAGTTCTTCCCCAGCTGGAAAATTCCTTAGAGGATAATCTGACAGTCCTTTTCCAGCCCCACTCCAGCTGTAACTCAGATTTCTTTTGCCCTTAGCCAAAATAACCTAGACCTTACAGTCACTTTGCAAAGGAATGAAGGCTGAGAAAAGTAATTGACAACCTTTTCTACTCTCTTGTCCAGAAGAAAATAACAGTGCCACAGTAAGATTTCATCTGCAGTAGCTAGACAATAGTTTACAGAAGTAAAATGGTTTGTGGCATTTTTGGTTCCATCACACCTCGATGATAAGGCCTAGTGTTACCATGGAAATATAACTTTTGCAAGTAGATATGAAGAGATCATCCATCAGCACAACCACAGCTGTCTCCAGGTGATATGACACTTGGTCTCTGGTTGGGAAGATTGTGCAGTGTTTGTTGCATTTGAGACCACATAACCCTTGCCTTTTTGCTGACATATATGCTGTATGAAGACTTATGCTTAAAATATTCTCAGGGGGAAAAAAAAGCAATTTTTTCACTATGTTTTCATATATAAGTGTAATGGAAAGCAAAAACCAGGCTCACAAACTGGTAAAAACCAAGTATCTGAGGGGGAAGCTTTACAAGGGACTGGTGAGACATTAAGGGAGTCTGGAAGAGCTACAGGAGGAAACTGCAAAATGGAGCACCATCCTAGTTCAGTTTGGAGCTCTGCATGGATCCTGATCTTCAAAGTAATTCTCACTTTCACCCCTCTCTCCTTGGGAAAGAAAAATGATTTATCAGAATATTCAACAAGCCCTTCCAGTACGAATTATTGGGAAGTCTTTGTACTGAATCAGAGTGATATGGTCACATATTGTAATTATGCTAGAATGCAAGAATTTCGCTGAGCCCCACACTAGGTTGTAAAGGACTAGACTGGTCTAATATTTAAGTAAAGAAAGAGAGGAAGAAAGAAACAAATGAGAAATAAGATATTTCTTTTGCTGTAACTCTAACCAGAATAAAAAAAAAAAAAAGAAGAAGAAAACCTAATATGATTGGAATGTTTTTACTCATTCTTTGTGTAACTGGCTCACTATACTCATCACAGAAATCAGTAATTTAAGTGCAGTTAGTAGGACACAGCACATCTTGATACTATCAAAGTTTTAAGTAAAAAGTACAGTTTGGCTATTTCTGGGTTTTCAACGGGTGCATTTAGATTGGAAGTGATGTTCAATGAACAACACAGGCAATCTTACCAGCTGCTAACAATGAAACATTTAACACCAACAACTGAAGACTAGTGCCTTAGACTCCACCTGTCTGACAATCTGGTAGTAGCAATTAGGTAACAGGGAATTCAAGAATGAACTGAACCACCATAAGTCGTATTTTATGTGTGACTTATCTTTAATTTGGCACCACAATGTGGGCACAGCAAAGCTGTAAGCCGATCCTCACACTTCAATGGCTTGTCAGGTCACTCTTCATACACATAACATACTCAAGGCACAGGATAAATTGTTCCTTGTAATTCACTAGCAATATCTAAGCTGTGAAGTTTAAATGAAAGGAATTTAAGCACTCATTCTCTTCTCTGTAATTCTTGTAGCCAACACTTTTTAAAGGCTTAACAGGTTAGACCTACTAATGAAAGGAATTCTGGACAAAGAGATTGACCAATGTCCCAAAACCACAAAGCTGAGATTTGATTAATTTGATTATTTCTTTGAACATTAGTGCCCTTTCCACAAATAGCTGAAGCTAAGATTTCTCAGCATTAAATGTGAATTTTGTTTACACATATTAATAAAAAGTCATTATAAACATGTTTTATAATTGTTCTTATTATATTTGTAAACATGAGCAGGAAAGGATTATGCTCCAAACTGTTTCATGCTATCTTTTAATAGATTTTTGTAAACCTGTTTTCCTCCTGAAACCTTGTTTCAAATGAAAATATGATACACAAATTCATTATAAATGGTGAAACAAGAAAACACTTATTTTTATTAAAAAAAAAAAAAGTTAGGAATACTAGCATAATTTTTCTTTTAACTCTATCTTCATCAGATTTCAGTGGCCAAGAGAATACATGTAGCCAGACTTCAGTGCTCCAGACATTTGGGAAGGCATTTTGAGAAAACAGCTCACTACCTAGAATAACTGAGGGATACTATTTCCTACTCTAGAACTGTATGGATTAAGGGTTATGCATTTGCCAATGGTCATAGGCAGCTTTTAGATGAGGCTCTCTCAGATTCCCAAGGCTATTCTGCAGTAGGGGATTTCTAACTTTTGCTGCTGCTGTTGATTTTTCACATCTTTGCACCCACTATTTTAGAAGTGTCTGGAGTCAGCAGCTCAGACTGGCTGCCAGAAGATGCACTGAGAGCAGCAAATGTAGATGCAACTCTCTCAGAGACACCCAACATCATCTTCAATACTTGCCAGGGTGACACTTGTAGCCTCTGCCAGCTTGAGGTAAAAAAAATATATCTTGAGTCATGTCCAAACGTGGATCTTTTCAAGGGTAACCTGTCAGGTGTCTGCTGAATATAGTGTGGTTTCTTAAAGCAGATAAATTAACTTTAACTGTTTTTGGTGGGGAGGGAGAGCTCTTGTGTCATTATCATTTTACAGATGGGTATGTGTGTTTATTTTTTTCTTTATTATAAAGAGGTATGAGCTTGCTGTCATTAAAAACCTGCAATCTGGTTTTTAGTGTCTGATCCAATTACATGTACATCTGGGAAGACACACAACCAAATAAATAATTGGAGAGGTGCAACTCTGAAATGATAATTGTTATTCATCGATCTCTTTCTGCAAGTTGAGATTGAGAGATGTAAACTTCAAGTGAATGAGATCTCCTGGGTGAGATTCTTCAGTTCAAACACAGCAAACAACTGTTGTCCTCTGATGCACATTTTAGTACTGCTGGAGGCAAACTTTCTAAATATTAATAAAAAAGCTATACAGATGAAAAGGAAGCCCTGGGAGCTGGTACAGAATTTCTTGCTACATTCTAAGTCTAATCAAAGAAACATATGTTTCAGGTCAGAAAGGAAAGGAGATTCCCTAATTTACACTAGTATTTCCCCTTCTGGAATCACAGAAAGGACAAAATTGAGTAAACTGTAGTAGATTAGAGATGCTATATGGTGAATCTTGTGATTATAAAAACTCTGTCTCCAAAAGCCACTATAACTCACTGGACTATGCCATTTCCTACTTTCAGATTGGTTTGCAGCGTATTTCCTTCCTGAAAGTATATCCCCTAGGGATACTCCGGTCTGAAAGAGATAAACAAGGGGTGCTGGCCCAGCCACGTATATGAGTAGCAAGGGAGAATAAGAGAGATGCTCTGGTAGAGACATCCCAGCAACCACAGCCTATTCAAAACAGTCAGTCTGACTTCTTGCAGAGATAACCCCCTCAAGTGAGTGGTGGCTTTAGTATTTGAGAAATGTCTGTGCAAACATTCATATTATTCCTAATGACAGAAATCTTCAGTCTATATTTCATTTTGCTAATATTCTGATATGGCAGCTGTGCTGGAAATAGCAGCATTTCCCACATATTCTTTGGGGTCCACTGACAACGAAGACATGCCAATTACATGGTAATAACCTGAATGATAATATTGTTTGGTAGGAACCAAACATTCGTTCTAGAGGACTGCTGAGCTAGAAAAGGCAATCCATCTGCCCTCAAGTTGGGCTACAAAAAAAGATGTTAGCATGAGAGAAGTGCAGCAGATCCAGGTGATTCTGCTCTCCCTGCTATCATCTCATGTAACACAAATCCCTCTGTTCTTGTTTTCCAGAGACAGGGAGAGGTCTAAGAGAAGGGGAATTACAGAGCTGAGGAAAAAGCCCATTTGCTCCTTCCAAACAAATGCTAGGCAAAAGACTGAAAAGACGAGAAAAACCTTTCATTTTGGCCCAAAGAAATACCATATCAAAACCCATTGAAGGGTTAAGTCCCCATAGATTGCAGAAGCAGGAATGGGAGAGAGTTTCTAACTCTTTGACAGTAGTGAGGGGTACATACTGACCTAGACACAGCCTCCACAAGACACTTAAGACTTTCAAGCATATTCCTCCCTTGTGCCCTACTAATTCTAGGCAGAGGAACAGACAGATCACTTTCACATCATGCTACTGGACACAGAGGGAAGAAATGAGAGTTAAAGTCAGTAACAGGTAAGAAAATACACAAATTCAAGGACTAATAACACCAAGAAGTATGCTATGATGCCAGGAGTAATACCTCCTGTTCAACACTCAGAAAAATTTCAAAAGTGAAAGAGACAGTATCAAAAGTCTTTATTGGAAACTTTGTGAGAGCAATTAGCCAGGATTAGTATAGCCTGTACACTCACCTAGGGCAATGCACCTGATTTTACCGTCTTACTTTCTATTACAGAATTATTAAGAGATGCTTCTCTTTTAAAAATTAAAATTATCTACCTTATTTTAACACAAGTTAGAACATTTTGGCATTTTCCTGACTAAAGGAAAAAGGCAATTGTCACCACACAGTAAGAGCCTGGGCTGGATTAGTACAGCATTTCATAGAGTTTGGATGTAGGAAAAAACAGATGAAGCAAAACCCCAGCTAATATTAAACAACAGTGGTTTAGGCTGTGCGAATACATTATTTATCTCTGAAAAATCTTGTAAGGGGATATCTGTAGAGAACATGAGTAAACTATAGATAGCTATGAGCAGATTGGAGCTATATGTGAGCACGATGCACTCTGTCACATTGTGCAGCTGGGGAACTTGGGGGAAGGCATGGGCTGATTAATCCATAGCCTAGACAATCTGCTCACAGACAATTGTGGTGTCTGTGACTGTGCTTGAGCATTACAGCAGGCTTTTAAGAATTGTTCAAGTACAGAATACTGGTTCCTGACTTGTGCAGTAAAAAGCTGAGTATTTAAAAAATAGATTTGAATGAAATGAAAACATTACAAAATAAAATTAGCACTTTGCCTTTTATTTGCAAAATTAATTCTAGAAATTTTGATTGCATTACTTTAAGAATACCATGCTGAAAGAAATGCTACGCTGATAAATCCAAATGAGGAAAAATGCACTCTGCATCATAAACAACACCCTGGTTTTATTACAAGATGCAGTTATTTTGGGTTTGTTTCCTTTTTTTTTTTTTTTTTTTTTTTTTTTTTTTTACTAATCTGCTGTTCATCTTCATCATAGCCACAGTATTAACATTTGCACTTGTGGTAGCCAAACTAGGTAGCAGTACTCCATTTTCTGCTGATAAAGTGGAAATTTTTTTTTTTACAATCCTGCATTTTACTTCTGGAGTTGTAACTTCTGGCTAGCAATTTCTCTGCAAAAAAACAGAATACTGTTCTGGACTTGGCTGCAACTTTTGTGTAAGTGCAAGCAACAACTGCGGTATTTTTTTTAGATAAGCCACACTGATAGCTTTGCACTTCCTTGAGGCCTCTTCTCTTCTCACTGAATGAACTCCAGGGAATGGCATCATGTCGGGCTTTCCAGATGGATTATGTGAAGCCATAGCTCAATGTCATTTTCAATAGCAAGGCTCATAATTAAAGGTCAAATAGTCACTTCATCTGCAATCAATCAATAGAAGAAGTACTAATACTAAGTACTAATCAATCAATGGCAAATGCACTAATAAAAGCCATGCATCAAATGTCCGCATATGTGTGTGCTCACATGTACTGTGCATATATGTGAGTAGGGAGAAGGAGAGAAAAAGAACAAAGTGTGGGTGAATATGCCAGAGGGCATTGTGAATACTATATTTATCTTCACTCCTTGTAACTTTATATCCTGTTTCAGTCATTGAGTGAAATACAAATAAACATTAGTTTTTCTGCATATGTGATGTATTGTATTAAAAAAACCTGCCAAAGCACCCACTTCTATGCAGAAATATCAGCTTGTGTTCCTAAGAAACACAAAGGCACCTACCCTGTGTAATTTGTCCTTACACAAACATACCCCGCACTCTGATCTTTGAGACAAAAAAAGTGTGTCAACTGTTGTGTCTACAAAATAAAATGCAACATATGGGAACAGCACTCATCTCTGTGCAGAGCAAGCACTTATTCATGGATTCAACAGTAGAAGTGGCAGTTGGCCTCATGAGCATGCACTGCATGGGAATTAGTTGGTTTCATAATATGGTGTGGGAGAAAGTGACTTACAAAAGTCTTCTCATGCCTCTCCTATTACCACTTCTGAAGCTTTAAAGCTGTCAGCTCTTCTTCCGCTTTAGCTGGTGCTATTCTAAGCTCCCCAGGGAATGGGCCAGACATACCTATTTGGAGCTTCACCTGCCAAGCTGAGAGAAATCAGTTTCAAAGTGAAAGAACAAGTGTTGGGGGGTCGGTCATTTATACACTACCACCAGAATCTTGAAGCCAAACAAAGCAGAGCTCCACAATGAATGTGAAATCAGACCCTTAGCTCTTGCTTTCAGGCATTGTAATGACAGAAGGAGAGGGAAAAGCTCTCTCTGCCACAAGTGAAGATTTCTCGTTGCATGGTTTATATAGTAGACAAATATGAACATATGTTCATATGGACAAATAGTAATATGACAGAACAACAAAAGAGTAATGGCCAAAATACCTGCATCTGTCCTTGTTTCTGCTAAGATCAGGGTGGACAATACTGTGCTGTAGATAGATCTAGTTGTCATTCAGAAATGGCTGATACTTGAAAACAAATTAGATCTACTTTGCTTCCACCTTCAGTGAAGGAATAAATGACAGCTACTCTGGTTAACATTCCTGTTTACATCACCAGCTCGGGGGCATTCCTCAATGCACTACAGCTCCCTGTTTGCATAGAAATGTTTATCAGCTCTATTTTATCTGGACCTGGTACTAATATCAAAGAGAGTAGAATACCAGCAGTTTCAAAAAAGCCAGCTTGGAACTGATACACAGGAGGCACACCTACATAGTGCATGCACTGTAGGGGTGCACATAAGAGCAGCAAGGCCCTAAGGCTTACCAAAGATGGGCTCCCAGGCACTGCCAAAAAGAGCATTTCCCCATTAGGACTGGTGCTCAATTCAGGATAAGCTGCTGCTGGCCTCATGGCAAGACAAGCCTGGGAGCTTCAAAGAAACCTCGACAAAGCTGAGCCCCAGAGATGGAATACAGCAAGGGCAGCACAGGTCCCAACAACCCAGTGATCTCAACACAGGTCCTAAGCAGTAAGGAAAGGCACTGCAAAAGTGTAAAGCTTAAGCACAAATTACATCATGTGACCAGCTTCCTAGGAGGTAAACTTCTTTCTATGAAACACCAGCTCTTCAAGGATTAAGTAAATCAGTCTGTCCTGAAGCTGACAAACAGAACAATCAGTAGCTGAGAAGCAGTCACACAATACTGTATTCCACCACTTACCCGTTTCAACTTTCACACTTATTCATGAGACATCTGTATTAGAAGGGTAAAAGTATTTATGGTTGGGGAAAAGCTGTACGAGTCCTTGTAGTCAAGGTGGCCAAAGCAGTTTTGTTGGTGTGCTTGGGCAAAGAAAGATGCAAATTAAAAAGCCTGACTCACTGGGCTGTGCTAATGAGAGCAGTAATTTGAAAACAGAAAAAAGTGAGCCAGAAAGTCAAGCAAGTTAGGGAACTCAAACTAGATTCTTCTAAAGGAAAAAATAAAATATTAAAAGGAGAGTATATGAGCAGAAGAAAGGTGAGCCAATTCAGCTGTGTGTATAGGGTGCAGGTAAAGAAAGGCTGCATGACAGGGCTTGGTAGAGTGAGTAGAAGACACAGAGTCCCTTCTTCTGGGTGATGGCAAGCCTCTCTAGGACTTAAATATTTTTAAAAAAGGCTTTGTGCTTATCGTCTTAGTGTCACAGCAAGCTGCAGAAGTATTCAACAGAATGCATATAAACCTGTTTTCACCAGGCAAGGAAGACTTACACATTTGTGCTGTTAAGTACAACCAGCTTCTTTTCTGTATTTATCACAGTTGTGTCCTAGGTTCACACACAGCTCCAAATAGCAAGTACAGTAGTTTGTTATGACCTATGTGTAATGTTTCATTCTATAAATACAGGTGTAACTGTCCTCCTGAATACAGGCTTATTTATTAGTTGAAGCTTCAGTTTCATAGAACATCTGGCTGAAAAAGACCTAATGTCATTCTATCTATGTTCTGCTCCAAGGCAGGATCAACTAGCTAATTCTTGTGTGAGGCTTATCTACAATGACAGGAGATTCAAGTCATCAATAGGCAACATGTTCTAAAGCTAAACTGTTTTACATTAGATGGGTTTCCCTCATTGTAACAAAATCCTTCCGTTTTCAAAGTCCACTGTGAAACAATTACTTTTCACCTTCTTTGCATCAACCTTCCATGCATTTGAAAGTCACTACTGTATTTCACCTATCTTCTCACAGCAATCACCATTGTTTCAACCTTTCTCTGGGGTTCCATTTTTGAGATCTATGATCATCCTCAGCACTCTCCCCGATCTCTTTCCAGTTGGTCCACATAATTTTTGAATTGTGGAGCCCAAACCATCATGCCAACGTCAAAAGCCATAACGTGTTCAAGCAATAAAACTTTTGCTACTTCTCTGCAACCAACAGGACCTTATGTGAAATGAGGTCAGGTTAGTTTGGTATGATATACGTTTGACAAATCTATGGGACTGTTACTTGTTTCTTCTTACACTGTTAAAATAATTTATTTGTTTCAGTAGTTTTCTACAAAATGAAGTTAAACGCACTGATCTATAATTCCTTGTCCCCTCCTTGCCTCCATTGTGAAAAAGAGGCATTATGTTTGCTTTTTTCTTGTCTTCCAGGAACTCTTTCACTTCCCGCAGACTTTCAAGGCCACTTGCTAACAGTTCTGCAGCACAGGCCTGGCTGAAGCAAAGAACCCTGAGATAAGTTTCACTATATCAAACTGACTTGGAAAACATCTCACCTAAGTCCCGACTTGTTCTTCCCCTATTCCAGACTGAGTTCTTACCTTTGTTATTGACACTAGCAAATAATTCTCTTTGATGGATACAGTCTTGAAAAGGCATATATTCAGTCACATATGCTTTGTCAAATGCATGTTTTCATATTTTGAAAACCAATAAGAAAATATTCTTGTCATTTCACTGACTGAACATAATGGATGAGGCAGTAGCAAGTGCCTGTAAGTATAACTGATTTAGCAGTATTTTGTGAATTTCCATCAGAACATCTTATTATCACTAAGGAGTCATAAGTGACAAGTATTCCAATGATGTTGTGATAAATGAAATCTAATAAATAAAACTATCCAGAATATCTGCAGACTTAAACACACACATTTTGCTCATGTTAAGCAAAAGACAGTATTGACTATTTGTGGTTTCTGAATACACTACATTTTCATTTTCACTTGTACATCCCAGCCTTTAGGTGTAAGATTTTACTGTGAGACCTTAGAATTTTTCCAGTAACAAACCTAAAACTTTATCAATACCGGATTAGGCCAAAGAACAGGGGAAAAAACAACCAACCAACCAACCACAAAAAAAAAAAAAAAAAATGACCAAAAAACCCCCAAATCCCCCCAAACTAGAAAGAAAAGTCCATCTTTCCATAAACAAGATGCTCTTACTGTATAACCACCAAAATCTCAGTTGAGAAGACCATACTGTCTGCCCTGTAATAAGCATTTATTTTATCTGTCCAAGAATATCATCCTATGTTTAGTATCATACTTGTATCATTACTTGTCACACTGAAACCAAACCCATTTAAGCAGAAAAGCCAGCAACCAACAACATTATTTTTAAACACAGCAAGGTATGCATGTTACTGTTGTTTTGCTCAAAAGCTTTTCTCCTGACTTACCCAAGGTGAGCGATTTGTGTGTGGAACAGAAAATGATAGCCACTGTGTCTGCTGGTGTGAAACTAGAGTTATTCCTAGAAAAGAAAGAGTTTTAATAACCTCTGATAGCAAAAACCTTCTTAAAACATCATCGTTCGAATATATTGCTTTGAGGATCTATATGCATGTTCACATCACTTTGATCAGGCCTAGTGACAGAAATAATTCTACACAAAAATGAACAGTAGTGTTTGATTACTTTTTATTTAAGCAGAATTGTTTTTCAGTTGTGGCAAACTCTCTAATGAATATGCTGCCACGTGAAGGAGAGGAAATTCGAACACATGGTATGTAGAGGACAACTTTATTGCAGCCAAGGTTACTTCTTAAAAGTGCTGTACCAGAGTAGTGGCCAGCTTGCCTCTATAAAAAGAAAAAAGAATGATCTACAATTTCTTTTCCGCATATGTAATGTTAACAAAATGCTTAAGTGAGATCATATATCCAGTCTACACTATGAGTACTCCTTAGTAATTATCTTCTGCTTCAGAGAAAAAATGCATCTAAGGGATTACACACTGGGAGTAAGGCCAGGAAGGGTGTAAAATTTACACAGAGAGAGAGAGGTGTGTGACTGGCCAATAGCTCACTCTTTGGCCCAACTTAGGGATCATTTTAAGAGATTCTAAATATTTTCCATAGTGAGTTGGTTATTACTTAATGCATTTTACATTTCACTGTTAGGACATATCATCTTCCCCCCAGGTTAGGTTTAGCAGTTAAAAAGTTATTTAAAAATGCCTCCCAAGGTCAGAGTGTGATCTTGTCACACAGAAATTTTCTTGTGGAACTAAAAAAGCATAAGTAGCTCTAAGACACTGCACCCTTCTTTGTGATTGTCCATTACAGATATTGTATAATTTATACAAAGCGTATCTCTGGAGTCTGCTGTATTGCAGCACTTCCCACTCAGCAGAGTGCTGCTAAGAAAAATACTCCAGTAAGCCTAAGTGAGAGGACAGTGGTGGATGAACTGATCAGCTCAAGTGATGCATTTATTAGCCATTGGCTAACACCATTCTCATGGTACTTTTTTGAGAAGTGAACGTACAACTGTTCTTCCCAGTTGACACTGAAAATTAAAAAAAAAAATAGCTCCACCAAACATGAGTTCAGGACAACTGTCTTTTAAGAATCACCATATAAACATAACAAATTTGACATATACAGAGAAGAGTGAATTGCCAGCCCAGCAAATGTATCTTGAGATGCATAAAGTCAAACTGAGTTCTCTCTCTCATATGTCATCAGCATGTCTGCAGGGCAAATTATACCTTCAGTGACATCTGTGCAAATCCATTTTTTTCAGTGGATGAGGTATAGCAGTGATTGATTGAGATTTAACAACTCTGTAATTAACACACAAGAAAGGACAGAATTCAGGTCCTGCTCTCTTAGCCTATGAAACTCTAACAGAGGAAATGCAGTGAGGACAATATGAAATACCAAAATGAGGTCACCCCTATTCAGAAACCTGCCCTTACACATTTGCATAAACTGTATCACCCAAACCAAAGATATCACACAAAACAAATACTCAAAGGGTTCTGATTCAGCACATTCAATTACCTTGTGGAGAAGAGGAAAGTCAAAAACATGAAGTTCATCTGAATGGAAAATACTGAAAGAGAAACACATTAAAATGAGACTTAGATCACAGAAGTAAAGATCACTTAAATCTCTGCAATTGCTGTGTACATGCCTTCTGCCCCCATACAGCAGGTCATAAGCTAGACAGAACCAAGGCCAAAGAAACTCAATTACAGGTAACCTTTAAATACTGTCTGGAAGAACAATACATATCATTACATCCAAGGAAGCTAGCTAATACTGGGGCTACACAAGTTCTTCCTGAGGTAACTCGTCTGATCCAATATTTCTTGACACAATGAATAGCAGGAAAGATTGCCCCTGCATGCTGCACATCTGTTTGCACTCGTTTTGCTTATTGTGTTGACACAATAAAATCTCTCAGACATGCTCTGGTGGCCAAGTATTTAAATTTACCCCCTTTCCATTTAACAGGAGAAAGTACAGTGTGTAAGCGTGATCTGATTACAATAACTATTCTCAAATGCTGGGTATATTAATCTCCCAATGAATTATCACAATGAAGGGAAGATCATCATAGCTGTTTTCATTCTGAGACAAAGGCTAATTCCTGGACTGGCCAGTGTACATCAGATAAAGCAGCTTTCATTCATGCTCAGCCAGCTTTGTAAGTGTGGATAGTTTTTGAGCATCCTGAGGGGAGCTCTCCTCTCTGCCAGCTCTCCTGACATCCACAGACATTGTGGGATGCACAGAGCCCATGCTTGGTCTGCAGAGATGTGGGGACCAGGGAGAAGCTGGTGGCTTCCCCACTGTGATGTGAGTAGCTGCTGGAACTGCAGAGACAGAGCATCACGCCACAGTGCAGGAACTCCCCACAGAGCTGGAGGAGAAACCCTGAGACCTACACAGACCTTTCCAGGGTGTTTGCAGGTTATGGGAGAAGGGCTTTTGCTTACAGCCCATCTGAGGTGGGTCCTCTCCCTTTTCCTTACAAAACTCGTGAATGCAATAAGGCTAATGTGTCCCACAGGGTAGTGCAAGCTAAGACAATACATTTGATTCTGACCCCAGTTTACAACTGGGGAACATGGCAGGGATATTAGCTATTACCAGTGACATTTTCCATTCTCTTACATACATTTCCTAGGATGTGTAAATGTCACCTCAGCATGCATTTAATTCTTCCCCCATGAAGCAATCCATCGTTCATGAATTACAATTTTTCTACAACTAAGTACATTAGTTTAATATGCATGTAAAAAAAAATCCCTTAATATGTATAATTCTGTAAAGCAATAAGCATGTGTTGCTACCAATTATCCCCTGTGCATATTTTTCTGTGGCTAGAATATTAACATAAAAATTACATAAAAACATTAACCAGCAGAATCATAAATGCAGTTTCATCTCAAACTCCTCGTGCTAATTTCGCATCCTGGTATAACACACATCCAATGGCAATACAGAACTTTTTCTAGAATAAAATGTGCAAATTCATGTTCACAACTTCCTTGTTTTCTCTGTCTTACAAATAGTTGAGAAAAAAACAAATGTCTAGTAAGTTCCAAGCAGTTTCAATGCTTACATTAATATTCTTACTAGGAAACTCGAGTTATGCACACTGGCAATGAAAATGTATACAGACTGATTTTCAGTGTATTGCACTGCAAATAGTATATATAATAACTCATAGCACAAATGCAGAGTTGTCTTGCAGAGAAACAAAAGAAAGGACCAGAAAGGCAATGGAAGCGCAACCACTCTACACCAACTGTTCAAGGCAGAACATTCCTTTTTAACTGAAAAAGAGCATTTTTTCCAAAGGAGCAGCCAGTACAGTAACATAAAATTACTTCATTCTGAGCTCCTCTGCATGTGAAGTCAGAGTTGAAAATTTCCATATCCCTCTTTTTTTTTTGCTGACAACTCTGCACTAATGTAAGTGCACCTGGGATGTGGCCCCTCTCAGGAGCCTATGCAAACAAGTTATTTTCTTCATTTTGTAAAAATCTCCTTAGCATAGCTTTCTTCTGCTTTGCTTTCAGAATAAAGTATTTATACAGTACCATTTACAATTCCATGTAGTATTTTACACACGTGTAGCATTTCATAATCCAGAACACTGCCACAATTGGGATAGAATAAGAACTGATCCACAAATGACAGGGGCAAATTTCCTACTTGAGCAGAAGTTAGAGTTGTAGAAAGTACATTATTTTTATTAGACAGAAACGTGCACATACACACACTTCATAGAATCATAGAATAGTTAGGGTTGGAAAGGATCTTAAGATCATCTAGTTCTAACCCCCCTGCCGTGGGCAGGGACACCTTATGCTAAATCATATCACCCAAGGCCTTGTCCAACCTGGTCTTGAACACTGCCAGGGATGGAGCATTCACAACCTCCCTGGGCAACCCATTCCAGTGCCTCACCACCCTAACAGGAAAGAATTTCCTTCTTATATCCAAGCTAAACTTCCCCTGTTAAAGTTTTAACCCATTGCCCCTTGTCCTATCACTACAGTCTCTAATGAAGAGTCCCTCCCCAGCATCCCTATAGGCCCCCTTCAGATACTGGAAAGCTGCTATGAGGTCTCCACGCAGCCTTCTCTTCTCCAGGCTGAACAGCCCCAACTTCCTCAGCCTGTCTTCATATAGGAGGTGCTCCAGTCCCCTGATCATCCTCGTGGCCCTTCTCTGGACTTGTTCCAACAGTTCCATGTCCTTTTTATGTTGAGGACACCAGAACTGCACACAATACTCCAGGTGAGGTCTCACAAGAGCAGAGTAGAGGGGCAGGATCACCTCCTTCGACCTGCTGGTCACGCTCCTTTTGATGCAGCCCAGGATACGGTTGGCTTTCTGGGCTGCAAGCGCACACTGCCAGCCCATGTTCATTTTCTCATCAACCAACACCCCCAAGTCCTTCTCCGCAGGGCTGCTCTGAATCTCTTCTCTGCCCAACCTGTAGCTGTGTCTGGGATTGCTCCGACAAGGTAGATGATACATTGATTTTGTGAAATCTGACAGCTTTTGAGTGTATGAGATGTGATTTATACTGTAGTATACTGTAGTTACCTCTCCCCCAAGCAAATTGAAACTCCTGTCTCTGGACAGTCTGAAGCAAGATGAGAATTCCCTACTGGGAGAGGAGACAGTGACTGTATACCCCTGCCTTTCTCCGGGAGGTAGTGATCTGCAAGTGTATTTTTAACTGATGGCAAGGATACCAGCAGTCTATTCTCATGTGCATGTTATTCAAGGCTGGATGACTAGAGTGCTTCTAAAACAAACTCCGCAAGAAATGCATTTGTCCACAGAAATATATCAACACATGCAAACTCCCAGCTAGTTTCTACATTTATAATCATAGCCTCACAGAATAACATGTTGGAAAGGGACCTCAAGGATCATCTGGTCTAACCATAATATGGTATGGAAGAACAATTTAAAAGTTATCACAGTGCTTTTGAGTAACAGCACAAACCCAAATATTTCCTTTCTGATTGGAATGCAACATCTGGGCATTTATGGCTGCTTAATAACAAAGAAGCCAAAACAGAACAGTTGTAAACACCTGGAAAGTAGTACCATGCCCCCTGAGAATGGTAGTACCACTGAACAATCCCCCCCCACACGAACAGCAGGGTTTATCGCTCCCTAAATGCTTACTCAATCCCCTAGAAGTATCCAGCCCCTAAGAAGGCTGTTAATCTAATTTACTAGGGGCATTAAAAGTACAAGCTCTAGCCCCATGCCAGTACCCCTGCAGTGCTACCCTTTCTAGTATATATAGCTCATTATACACCTGAAACACAGATAAAAGATATGCTTTAAGGTTGAACTTACTTATGAACACTATTATAATCAAGCTAAATTTATCAAGGTCAATATTTGGATTGGCGAAAGTATCACAGAATGTTGTGTAGATGATCATCAGGAGCACGCAACTGCTGATTGCACCAAATGGAGGCTTCTTCCTTTCAAGCCAGTCCTTGATGTATCTTCGGACAATCTGAAACACAGAAAACAACAGGTTGCCTCTTTTCAAAGATGCAGGGAGCCAAGTTGGGCATCACAAAGTGAATCTGACAGCGGAAAGACACAAAGAGAGGAGAGTAATTTGGATGACGGCCGCAGTGGATTTCAAAGCTTCCCTGCCACACAACTTTTCTTCTGGGGAATTTAACATTTGTAGTGCAACTTCCACTGGGCGTCCATAATGAGAGTATATTTTCAAGTACATTCAAATCCATCCTTAATCATGCCAAATGTTCTTTGCTAGCTGTCACTGAGACATGCCCATTAAGCCTCCCCAAAGTTTATCTCCTCTGCTGATACTAATGGATGTATGTAATTATCACAGTCCCCTTTGCATCAACAGACAATTCCAAGTGCAACTTTGGGAATCTTAAAAATCTGACATCTTCAGGAATTTCATGATGGTAGATAATCGAAAGTGATCCATGGAACATTTTAATATTTAAATAGCTAGCAATGCACCAGAAGTTTTTAATTAAATTATAACTCAAGCTTGAAAAGCAAAAGTGCATGTGTTGTGGGAGTTTAAATAATTCAGACTCTGAATATCTTGAGTTTTTGTAAATCCAAAGACAAATGCCATTTGCACACTTTTAGAATACCAGAATTAACACATGAAAACAAGGAAATCTACTGTACTTAGTAGAACTTTTGCACTTTCAGAAAACAGGATCTGAAGTTGTTTTTCAAGAATTTTTTAGAAACAACTATAAATTTTAAAGTAACCACTACTTTCAAATTATGCCAAATACTACAGGACTAAGCCTCAGTAGATACAATGCATCTATTTTGGTCCTGCCTGGGGAGTTGCTTTTAGCTTTTCTCTTTACTTTATACGGTTTGAAAAAACTTTTTAAAGCTTTTATCAGACATCTGCAACTTGTGTTAATTTTTCAGCAATCACATTATCTTGCCTAATTTCTCCTGAGACCTCATGATGTTCTCTGTTACCATGCCCTTTCAGCAATAATAGCATAAGATCCTGAAATACTTCTACCAGAGGGCTCTAAAGGTGTCTTGTTACTTTCCCATAGCGGTACCATTAATAAACATCACCGTGATTGGTTTAATAATACATAACATTTTAGAGGTATTCAAGATTAATAGCAAAGTACCATCACCAGTGCTACCACAGGACCTTTTCACACACTAGCTGCCAAAGCTGTGGGACTGACCTCACAGCTGTCAGTTTTCCTTTCTGCCTTCCCAACTTGTTTGCAAGTCTCTCAATAGGGAAGTCCTGGAAGCAGCTATACCAGTCATCACAGCAAACAGACTTCTTCAACCACATGGCAGGGCACATACTAAAAATCTGGCACATGGGGTTCACGCAAAGCTAAGCAGGCTAAAGACCAGCACTTTCCTCCCAGGACTGCTAAGCTTCCCGATGATGAAAAAGAATAGATTTACTGGAAACCACGTAAGGGAATGCTCAGCACCCCAGTGAAAACACTCAACTTTAAAATTTCACACTTGCCAGATGTTAAAGAGAGAACACGACTCAGGATATATGGCCAAACTTCTGAAAGAGCATTCAGTGGAGCTCCTTCGGCCACCTCTGTATAAGCCATCGGATAGGAATAAGAGACTGCACTGATGAAAGACAGGCAAGAAAGCTGAGTGAAGACATGTAGCATGCAGTGTGAAAGACATCAAGTGGGAAACCAGATTAGTCTAATCTGAGCAGATTTGGGGCTCTGATATTATCAGAAGCAGAAAGCAAAGTCATTCACCTCTAAAGTGAGTATTTTCTAAGGAAGTTTGAAAGAAGCCCTATTATCCTCTAAATTAAGGTCACACTGGGAAAAAGAAAAACTACTTGAGAACAGCTATTTATTTATGGTTCGTCCGCAAGATTTATACTGAAAGTAACGAGATGTTGAAAAAGAAAAGTGATGGTTAATTATGCCACAGTGAAACTTATACTGGAGGTACTTATTTAAAAAAAAAACTACAACCTTGTGTCTGTACAAGGTATAACATACATGACATTAATAACTTTATACATATATTTATCATGACATAGAAAGAAAAAAAGACAAATGAAACTGCAAGCAGTATTTCCTCAAAATCTTCAATCAGCTGATATCCTCCTTAAATATTCACCTCTAATCTGGAATTATTGTGAATAAACAACCCTAAATATCAGTGCAGTTTCTTACTGCACACTGTATTTTTAAAAAAATAAATTTACACAGATGGACCCTGAAGAACTAAATTCTGGCTTCAGGAAATCATCTAATCAACCCAGTGTCATGCTAAATGTATACTGCAAAAAGAGTCAAAATACGTCCTCTCTAACACAGAATCCAATACATCCTGAGCTTCTCACAAGATTCAAGAAGATCTGTAATCCAGAGGTTGAGTCAGCCTGTGGTCACTCATTTAAGCTAATCTAAATTATTGTATAACTTCAGAAGTGAGAATTATAACCCTACAGGTATCCGTAAAAACTCAGCAAGATTTTTCACAGGAAAGCTTGTGTCAGCTGATTCACTTTGACTGAAAAACAATCCATTTCTTACTTATTCATGCCCTGAAGAGTTGCTTCAGGACAAGGATGCTTTGAAAGCCTTTTAATTCTTATCCCAGTTCTATAACTTTTCAGGGTTAACACAGAACTTAACTTAAAAAAAATTGCAAAGATTTGTAGTGAAATAACAATAAATCACACAAACACAATAAAGACACACTGAAGTACATAGACAGCCAGCCAGCAAACCTTGTTGTTCTCTGGTGCTGGCACTCTCTGACAGGAAGTCTAATAGAGGTCGAAAAGTGATGAGCAATGCAGAGTGAAATGATTAAATAAAGAATCTCATAGGTAATGTGCAGCCTGGGCAGAGATATTAAGCTTCATTTGTCTACAAACACAGTCAAAGCTAATACAATCATTTCTGCATGTTATGGCCTGTATAAAGGACGCCAGACTCAGGCTCCATGCTGATGTGCTACCTCTCAGTTAAAATAACGAAGTCCAGTGTTTTTAAGTACATATCAATATAATGGGGGACAAAGGAGGGACAAGCACCAGATAGGCAAGAGGCTGAGAAAATGTCTGAACTGATACTTCTGTGAAAGTATCAGTTTTAGCTTTTCTCTTTACTTTATACGGTTTGAAAAAACTTTTTAAAGCTTTTATCAGACATCTGCAACTGCAGCCTAGGGAAGAAATATGAATGACTGACATCCAAAATAGATGCATCAGAATGGCACCCCGATGGAAAAGAGCAAAACCGGGATGTATTAGGTTTGCATGGCAGGGTTTTGGAGGGGTGTCTTCTGTGAGAAGATGCCAGAAGCTTCCCCCTTGTCTGACAGAGCCAATGACATCTGTAGGATGGACCCACAGCTGACCAGGCCAAGCCTATCAGCAGCGGTGGTAGCACCTCTGGGGTAACAGAGTTGAGAATGGAAAAAAAAATTACTGTGCAGGAGCAATTGCAGACAGAGATAAGAGTGAGACTTTGATGGAGATTCAAATGCCAGCCCCAAAGAGCAAGGAATTCCTGATGGGGGACCCAGAGGCTACACATGAAAGAACAGTGCATGGTGAATCCTTTCTTCAAACTATAGTTTAGTGGAGAGAAGAAGAGAAGCAAGACCTTGTAGGAGGTGATAGTTCATAAATAACTTGTTGGAACTAGATGTTCCTAAGGTCCTTTCCAACCCTAATCATTATATGATTCTATGAAAGATAGTGATAACCTCACAGAAAATTAGATGATAAAAGGACATAAATGTGCCCATCGGGCAATTACATCCTGGTGACTATGTCCTGGCAATCTCCAAAGTTTTTTTGGAAAGGCGTCAGCTCAAATTTGCTTCAAAACGCAGTTCCAGGCTCAAACTTTCCTCTTGCCCAGGATTTAATTTTTAACAACAGAGGAATGTAATTACACATGAATTAACAGTAGTGTCCCCATTTCAATTTAGTTCTTCTACCAGAATGGTTACATCCACAGCATTTCGCATCCAGACTGTTCCGTATCCTGCCCTAACCTCCTTGTCTAAACACCAGCCTCCCTAAACAAATGGGATTAGTGCTCATGTGCTTAATTCACTTAACATCCCCTGCACGAAGATACACAATCTGCTATTCTGGGAAAGCAGGTAAATAATGCTCATCTGTTATAAAATCATACAGGAAAATAACAGATTATATATTATAGAAAAACAATTCACTTATCTAATTGTGCCTTCATAACAGTCACGCTGCATACCCAGAGAAATTTGTCAGTAAAATACAACCAGACTCTTTCCACCTGTCTGCTCAAGTGCTGGACATGCAAGATAAAAAATGGAATAAACAATGTAATTCATTAATGTTCATTATTAATTAAACTAAATAGGACAAGGAGCTCCCACCCCCATTTATACGGAATGGAGTAATTTCTGACATCTGTAACATGGAACATCTCCTAAAAACTATCTAGATCTTCAACTTGGGTATGTTTTTTGGGGGTTTTTTTGTGGGTTTTTTTTTTTTTTTAGTCCCATGATTAAAAAAAAAAAAAAAAAGGAGGGGGAAGGGGAATGGTTATGAAGTCACTTTTTCTGCTTCTGTTACACACACAGGAATATCTCTTGCTATTTACATCATTACATAAAGTCCATTTTTCCTTATTCTATAAAGCCTTGTGGATTGACAGAATTTTTAACACAATTTACAATGTTTTTACTGCATTTCTATTCCTCCTGTTTAATAGGTATTGGTATGTACTTCTGAACACCTGGGAAAAACACCTGGGGTTTACCATTTCAATGAAAAAACAAATGTTGAAGCACACAAGGAAACAAGATAAAACTATGCTGGATAATCACTATACCTAAATGCAGCAGTTACCTTATTTCATTTGTCTTTTAAGGTAAGATACCTAATTCATTCTTTACTAATATTACTACTTATAGCAACAGACCTTTGCAATGAACTCTGTAATGCAAAATTTTCTCCTGAAAAGCTTCGAGTGGGGCTAGATATTTGCAACAGTTTAATATCTTCTCAATATCTCTTATTATGCAGTGGTGGCAAACCAAGACAGACAACTGCATCAAATATTGGCAACTCCTTTGGTGAAGCCTGGAAGACTTGAAAAGGGGAAAAAGTGGAAAAACAAAATAAATTAAGATGACAGCAACTGTGAAAACCAGTGGAAAGGATCAGATACTGGAAGGGAAGGGAGATTATGTGGGTTGTAGGAATGACATAAATAAGATAGAACATCCTTCACAGATTTCTGCAGCATAGCCACCCTCTGAATATCCAAGGTCTGCATCATGGTTCAAATGCACAACACGCTTTTCCAAAGCAGAGCTCATATCACTTCAGCCAGACCCTGTCCTGTTATTTTCATAGGACCCTACCTTTGTGGAGGCATGCATTCTCACTTGCTCCTGTATGCTGTTACAAAGTCCCAGACTGTCCTAAGTTCACCCACCTCCCTAGAGCTTCTAGGGCATGAACAAATGTCAAATCTACCCTTATTCTATGATGTGTGCAATCCGATATTTCTTTTCTGAAGACAGCATGGAAAAAAAAGCCATTTTTGCAATCTGGGGTTAAAAAAAAAAATCTTTTTTTTACAAGCATCTTGTTTTCTTTATTCAGCTTATCAAACTCCCCTATAAGCTATCTTACTCCATTATGTCAGTCACTTTACTCCCAGGAGGAAGCTTCTGACACATATAAGCCCTCAATGCAAGCTTCACAAAACCCACGAGGCCATTTTCAAAATTAACTTTCATATTGTGGGGTAATTTACAACTGTTGCTTTAAAACCTTACAAACAGGTGCAACATGGCAAAAATGTGAAGGGAGCCCTTAGCAGCAGTACATGTTTTCTTCATGTTTTGTGTTTCTGTGGAGACTAGGTTCTGTTCCCTGTTTGAGTTGGCAGGCATCAGAAGGGAACAAACTGGTCTGAAGGCTGTTTAGCTGCCATCTTTGTTTTCTGCAACAAGCTTCCAGAACCACTCATCTCCCAGGGTACCACTCCTCCTCCCCACAGTTTCCATGGACTTTGAAGAGAAAGTAGGGCTACTTCCCTGTGGATTTAAGTTACAAGAACAAAAGGATTTGACACTGTTCCCTTTTTATAACAGTTTCTTTAGCTATTGTTTCTTCCACCCACCCACTATAAGCAAACATTAGGCTTAGGGGAATAGTACCTTCTACTCCCTAGTAACTGCTACCTACCTTTCCCTTTCAATTTCTTATTCTTTAAAAATAAATACACTGCTAAGCTTCTGAGTTTCAATGTCACTGACAACTTGTATTGCAATGTAGCACCCTTTTAGAGTTGTGTTTATAAGCACACCTCCCAAATGCTGACAGGGTTCCTCTGGAACATTTTGGGCAATGATGCAGAAGGCACTTAAAATCCTTTACTTGTAGGATATCAAGATTTTTTTTGGTATGACTAGATTCAGCAAGGACTTCTGTACAACTGGCTTCATTTTACAGATTTGGGAAGAAGAACTACTTAGAATCATAACATTAATTTTAGCTTTAGTTAAGGTCTGTTTAATGTGAAGTGCCCACTTTATGCTGGCAGACAAATTACCAATGGGGCAACTAGAGAATGCATGAATGATAATGTACAGACAAGCTTTTTATTATTTATTCATAGAAAACAGTGGGTTTTGGTGTGCTGCTTTGAAAAATGTTCAAACTAGTAGAATATAATGAAAGCACAGTGAAAATTCTATTTCATTAACATTTAATCATAAATTGCTCTTTAATATAAAACATAAAATAAAAGTCTGTCATAAGCACTTAGGTGTTTGGAATGGAGCAAGTCTGCAAAAAGGGGAAAAAGAAATACTGCAGTGGTTTTCACCGTTCCTGTTATCTGTCGCTTACGAAGAAAAAAATTAGCAAAGGAACAACAGTCTTCACCCAAGTCTCACAACTGGTCATGAAGAAACTGCTTGGATGTTTCTCAAAACCTTACATTTTGCTGGCTAAAAGTATTCCAAACATCTAAAGACAAGGAAACAATTATTTTATCAAAATCACAACAGCCTGGGAGCAGCAATCTTCATCAGAACTCTGCTACCTAAGAATAAATAATCAGACCTTCAAGCTGCCAGAGCAAATTCAAAAATCTTTTCTATGAAATATCTGCTACTATGTTTTTCATATAACAAGTATTCTCAGATTCCCCTTAGAGGTATACAAGAGTGGTGCACAAATAACAAGCTCTTACACACTACAGATCTTCAAGGCTTATGCATTAGATCTTTATAAAATATTATAGATTATGTCTCTCTTCAAGAGCTCTTGTCAGAGAGGTCTTGTTGCTCTATAAATACAAATGCAGTATTATACTAGCAATACTGATTTGAGTAACATCATACTGTCAATTAGCAAAACACATCTGTAGACAGAGAGGATGCAGGTCACACTGGTTTTTAGCTTTCCACAACCTGCACATCTCTGAAGAACAGATCAATTCTCCTTATTGAAAGCCACCTATCAGTAACTATCTGCTGGACTCAGTGCCTTTCTGGTAAAATAATACCTTCATCATCCTCTAACAGTCCTTTCTTTACCTAACAAATGGCAGCCACCACCTGAACAGAGCCTGGTAACTGCAGCCTCTTATGCATTTCACTGTTAGCAGCTAGAAAACGGTCTTTGACTCCTGTCAACGGCACTCTTGCCACACTGAAAAAAATATTCAAGAAAGAGTAGAAAATAAGCATCAATTACAGTACTGTGACTTCTTTCTCCCAGCCATCATTAAAAATTCTGACAAGTCAGCCAAGCAACCAAAACTCTCTAAACATTTTGCCACAAAGCAAGCAAAAAACCCCAAACAAAACAAATCTAAAAGCACCTTCTCATCTGCTTTTGCTTATACCCCAGGGGCTGCTGAAACAGCCAGGTCTGCAGCCTGCTCAGGAAATGAGCATTTAGGCAACACAGGTTTTCCCAGAGGTGAGATTTTTTTTAAAGGAAAATAAAGCCCTTGGAGAATGCTTCCTTTAAGCAGCCTTCTCCGGTTAGCACTGATGTGGATAGACCATAAAGCCTCTGTTGATCACAGCTGAGTTAGGAAGGCTGAATAGAAGCAATCCTCCAAGCAGGCAAGTTCCAGTCACAAAGGTTTCTTTCTCCCAGTCAAGCTCTTTGCTACCAGGTAACCATCCCAGGCATTCCTCCACTGACTTTTCTGCTGAACAGTATGACTGCATGTAAGGAATCAACTTTGTGGGCATGAAAAGATAAATTAGATGTAATCGCTGGAACTGTCATTCATGAATTGTGGGCCATTAACTCTTAATGCATCTGGAATCCCAAAGCGAGCAACTTGTGATTCAAAAAGCAGTCTAACATTGCTGTGCTGCATGTACAACAGTTCACTAATGAGTCAGCGGTGGTCTACAAACCAAATGCAAAACTTCCCATTTAATCAGAACAGATTCATGCCACCTCCGGATAAAGGGCAAGCAGACCTATCTCTTTATCTCTTGGTGTCAGTTCTTTTCTTGCTTATTGATTTTCCATGATTACTGCACATTATTTTTTTATATCCACCTTCAAAAAAGGCTTCTACTCCTATCTAGGCAAGTTGGTTTACCTTTGTACAGTTCTACTTTATCAAGACAATCAATGCAATCTACCCTTGGAATTTTTGATCTGTAGCTTCCTCAGTATTTCCTCTCTCCCATATCCTCTAAACAGATACAATCATGTGCAATAATTTTAGAAACAAAATCTTCATGCTTAGAGGAATGTGAGCTATTTCTGTTGACTGTTCATTTTCAGAAACTGTTTCAAACACTTTTAAAGGAGAATAATTCCATTTCTTGTTAAAGTGTATATATAAAAAACAAACTCTTCAGTAAATATGTGATCAAGTTACAGAGTTTTAAAAGATTTAAGAATCTTTTTTTTTTCTTTCAGTCTTTATCACATCTGTTCTCAGTTAGGTCTCATCAAAGTTCTGATTTGAACTTACAATCATTCAGAACACTTATTTCATACACTTACTGCTCAATTCATGTTAGCCTTCTTATTTGGTGCGCCAAAAAAAAATGCACCTCCACCAGTTAGCTCACATAGCAATTTCTTGGAACGTCTTTCCAATGTAACATGCCATTATATATAGACAGAGATGAAAACTCTCTTGAAATTTTGCAATCACTTTGCCTAGCAATCTACCGTTATCTTCAGACTTGGTACACTGCACTACGTATTGCTGATACTCCATCACTATAGGTTACTTTATTACTAGATCTGCTGTCATGCTGTTTGTTTCTTACAAATTTCTAACTAAGGCTTCCAATTAATAGTTTCCAGTTTTTGAACCTTTCAGGACGAGAAGATTCAAGGACTTTTGCTTGTCCACTTTTGGTGGAGATTTAATTTAATTTTGACAAGGTAAGAATGTGGTACACAGGTAGTTCATTAGCAACCCTTTGTGACCTTAATTAATAAGGACATTCTTAGACATTTAACTCTAAGCATGTGAGCAATTTAGCAGCTTGTAGGGACACAGGAATTTTTATTTTCCACACTGTACAGTTATAGTCAGGTTATGCAGGTACTGATTCTGGTGGCTATTGTCATGCTTAACATGGCCATCTTCTTATTAGACTTTAGTGGGGTTTTTTTGATCATGTAAGAAACAAACTTTACCAGGACTTTGGTAAGTTACAGTACATGCTGATTTTGAAATGTGCAATTACAGTTTGATACAAGACTGATCGACTCTTCTACATAGCACAGGCACCAACAGATATTTTTAACCTTGTCCAGGGCGCTCCTTTGCAGACTCTGATCTCATTTGCCTACATTTTAACCACACTTTCCATTTCAAAGTTTGCTTAAGGCTGACAAAATTCAGAAAGTTCCAGCTGAACTTGAATGCTAGAATCAGCAATGGTACCCCTTGGGGAAGAAATACAAATCCCACTGATACTCCCTGAGCATAATGAATACTTACAAGTATGTAAGAATTATGCTTTGGGTGCTTTGGTGTCCAAGACTAGTGGACACTTCTGAAAATTTTTGGTCTTTATATAGAAATGTCCCACTGTGATGTGGGAGAAAAAAAATACTAACATCTGTTAAAAAAAAAAAAAAGAAAGAAAAAAAGAAAGATACTACAGAGACAAATGTCACAGAAAATCTTACATTGCAACTAGTGTCTCTAAATTCAGTGAAAGATTTCTCTCAAATCCCATGAAAAACAAGGATTTGTGTTACAACATGAACAATGAGTATAAAACGAAATGTTGAACAGCTTCTCATTCTATGAATACTCCCTATGTGATAGGAGTCATGCAAAAAGGATAGTATGCAATTGTGCAATTAAACCCTTATTGTAAAGAATATGCAAAATGTCTCAAGCAGCCTTAATTTTATGGATTCTTGACTTCTGACTATTTAGGCCTTGTATGTTTTTTAATGTTGAGAAATTTTATTCCTATGATCAGTAGTAGACACTATACAGGGAGAACTTCCTTCATTATCCAGGCAAAGGGCATGTGACAAAAAGACTATATAGTATTCTCAAAGCTCATTTGTATGGGGCTGGAATTTCTCAGTCTGGGCTGCCATTTTTTCCACTTTATGTTCACAAACTCCCTTCTCGATATGCAGTAGCGTATGTTTGTAGTAGTGAGGGACAGATGCTCAATCTCAACAAAGATCAATGTGGCTCCAGGGAGCACTGTAGCATCTTTTCTCTGATATTACACTTCACTGTCCTGAGGCTGTTCCTATGTGGCAGCTTATCAGGTTGCCAGTCTGTCTTTAAGATTGCTCTCTTTATCTTATTTTTTTAAATAAGAATGTATATTTAAAAGACATACCTGTCCAATAATAAGTGGGACTACAACAGTCATAAACAGCTGAGAGAATATAGATGTAAAAGGCACAGAGGAGGACGATCCAAGCTACAAAATAAAAAATATACCATTAATATTGCACTTTTTCTTAGTGTCTGTGAATTTCATAAAGATGTCAGACATTAGTATACATTTTATTTTATTTTACACATAAAAACTTGGGAGTATGTGCACAAAGTTGGAAGCAGGTGCATGCATCTTTAAGTTTTAATAAAGCATTTGGTATTCCATAGTAACAAAACTAAAACAATCTCTGGTTGATTATTTTATAACCTAAGATGATAGTTCCATCAATATTCATTTAATTGAAACCCTGCTACACATATATACCAAGTAAATTATGTAAGTATCTGTAGGCTGATAGTCTAAAAAGACAGGAGTGAATCTTTCTAACTAACCAGCTAGCTCAACTAACCTTACCATTTATACAAATATCAAGCAACAAAAATTCATGTAGCTATTTCGATAAATAATTAAAAAAATAGTGAAGACATTCACATGTTTTACTTCAATTAAGGTAAAAATATTTAATAAATTACAGTATCTCATCCCCATCACCTCCAATTTTAGCAATGTGGGGACAGAAGACAGTTAGAGGGGACCTGAAGATGATGTCATCACTGAGACTTTTGATCTGTAAGAAGGGTGCAAATGAGAGCACTGAGATTAAGAAGCCTAAATTCCCCATGAAGTCAAGAGGGAGAAGTAAAGGCTTGCAGGGGAAGACTCAGATCACCCACATGAGTACCTGAAGTCAGGCAGTGCAGCTACTCTGTTCCCAAGAGACACAAGGCAAGGAATCTGCATGGTTCCTTGCAGAAAGTGGAGCAGAAAACTCTATCTTATAAGGAGCTTCTGAAATTTTAAAAGGTTCATAGTTTTTCAAACTCTATTTGGACTTATATTTTGCTACGTGCTGAGGAGCTAAAAGCATTACTTACTGTGTATTCAACGAAGCTTTTTCAAATGAAAGTGAAGATTTTTAAACTTTAAAATCTGTCTGGGTCACAGAGGAGTGAATCTAACCAAGCAGTCCACATGTCAGGCCCCTCTGCATAGCTTCACAAAACTATGACACTTTGGCAGTGGCTCTTGTTCATTTTTATAAAGACCGTGATTGGACTTCTCTCACTACTTAAAAGCTTTATGCTCAGTGGACATATAATCAGCTTCTAAGTCAGGAACTGAAAAACTGTTCAGCAATACTGTACACTGCTGAAAAAGGCAGCCATTCAAACAGCAACAGTCTTGCCAGCTTTTTTAAATATTACTTAAATACAGTCTTCAAGCATTTGGTATATATGAGGATATGTTTTGGCTTGGGTGTGGGGGTTTTGGGGTGGGTTTTTTCTTTGTTTTTATTTAGTTTCACATAATTAGAAGCTGATTACAGGTACTGTGCTGGGATGCTAAACCAATTTACTAAGGAAAAGTAAAATTATTTTATTCAAAGAAACAATCTTCTCTACCAGGATATCAGCATATGGTTCTTCACTTTGTCAACTTCACCCCACCCTTTCAGGCTCATCTCACTATTACCTGGACCACCAAAGGCACACATTTCAGGTAACCACCTCATCCTGACTAGATTTTAAACAAAACAGAAATCCACATTATCAGTCCAAAATGAATAAATAAATAAATGATTCATTAATATGGAGCTAGCTGTTTTCCCTTGAGTCCGAGGTCCTAACACTGCTGTAACACACCTGGGAATAGAAGTTGGAAGCAGTGTGTAAGCTAGACTCTGCCTGTCCTTCGTACACTGCTATGGCATTAGACTTGCCTGTCCCATCTATGATACTGACATTACTTCTTCAAAAAGACTTCTAAACTTTGTTTCCCTTCTGTATATTATGACTATAACTTCAGGGGAACGGTATTTATCAGAATCTGTAAATTACACAACATGTATAAACTCTTGCATGGCCTTATTTTAAATCTATTCACAGAGAAAGACACAGAAGATAACAGCTGAAGAAAAGAGAAGGCAGGCACTTCTCAATCACACAGAATAAAAAAACTTTAACTCTGGAAATACAGTGGTTAACCATGAAGAATCACAAAGGCTAAAGATAATGAATGCTAATTTGACCAGGACTGCCTCAACAATTGTAGTATGCAAACAATCAGGATCACAAACTAAAATGTCCCATACACTCTCAGACATTGCCTGGGTTCCAAACTTCCTTTGGCTATGTTTGTCACATCCGCTTTGAGAGAGAAGTGAGAACTGAGGAACAGAGGAAACAAATAGCTTGATATAAATGTTACTCAAACCTACCTACACATATATAAGTGCAACTATTCTGCCTGAATGAATAAACATGATTTTACTCAGGTTTTAGTTGGATCAAGCTAAGTTCTGTGCTCCATTTGCTGTCATAAAATAATTTATTTTGTTTTTTTAAACCACCTAGATGATCTGCATTGCACCAAAATTAGCATTATGCTAAAATGTCTGATTATATCTGGCTGCCCTCCTTGCTATAATAATTTCCATGCCTAGAAATGAACCTTTCTTCACAGGCAAACAAACAGAATTACTGCAAGAAACAGTGGAAAGACATCATAGAATCAAACTGCTGATTTATAGGTGTAAAAATAATCTGGGTCATGTTCAGTTTTGAGGTGAATTGCACAGAAGGGAAAAAAGGCAGACAGGTGACTCAGGACAGGACCCTCATGGTATCCTGGTTCCATGATCCTATAAAGACGTGTAGTTAGCTTCTGCCATGTAGAAGCAGGATGTGTACTTAAAAGGCTCCTCTAGCATTGTATAGATGAAAATTTCAAGAGCATAACCAAGTAGAAAAGAAAGTCTTCCACCGGAACATTAAATTCTACCTAGGCAAATTTAAGGTATTTTGTGCCAGGAAGAGGGAGAACCCTCTTGTTATTCTCTAACTGCTATCGTATTCAATTTGTATCCAATACAATTTGTATCCAAGTATACTGGATACAGTAAAAGGTGAATTTGAAAATAAAATTATCAAGTACAAATTTCATAGCAATCATTAAAAAGTTCTAGTTAATTGTAAAGGGTTTGGATCAGAGAATTTTGTCTTCCTAATGATTAAAGAGAAAGGAAATGGTGAGGTAAATAACTAGGCAGGAATAACGATGCACTTCAAATATTCCCCATGAAGGAGTTGATCTATTAATAGCTAATTTGCTATGCTGCTTTCTCCCCTCACAGTAATCAGCCTCTTGTCACATACTAGTGAAATCCATTAGTGCAACTTCCTTATCAACAGACTCTCATGTACCAAGTGCTAGAGAGGAAGAACAATGCATAGTGTGTAGAAATCCTGTTAAAAAAAAAAAAAAAAGTATTACAGTTCCTTTTAATAAAAGGATTTACCTGAAATACATGGAATTGGAGAAGACTTGGCAAAAAATTGAGAAATAATCTTTTAAATGATGTTTTAATTTAAGGATTGTGACTATATGGGAAGATTTTAACTGCAGTATTTCAATCAACTTCTGGTTTCATTCATGTCCTTAGTCACAAGTAATTTTATTTCACTTTTTTTCTGTGATACTTGCACAGATTTTCCTTCTCCTGAGCTCTTTCAGCAGTGCTCCTTTCCAGTACTTACGGCATCACTACAATGCCACCATAAAAATACCTACTATAAAATTAAGAAATTTGAGAGGGTACCAGGGTACCAGAAAACAAAACATGACCGAATAAATCAAGAAAAGAAGCAAACTGATAAAGCCATAGAAGATTCCATTTTGACACAAACATCACAATAGTCATCCTTGGTAAAAGAGCAAATTTGGGAGCGATGTCTGATGGTTCCATGGAGGATTTTGACAAGCGTATTTTTAAAAATACACATGAATTTTGCATTGGGTCTTTAACGTTCCACGTTAACTCTTTTGCAGGCATGCTTCTAAAGAATGTAAAGTACATAAAAGTGTAAAATACTTATCTATAACATTGATGGCTTTCAATAAAGTTACATAGATTCGCAGACCTTGACTTATGTTACTTTGATAGCGAACCAGCTGTACTTCCTCCTACTGATAAGACTATATCGGTCAGGCACTGAGCCTCAGCAGCAAGGGCAATACCAAGAAGGTGGCAAGGCTGGGATACTGTGCCATAGAAAACACAGCATTACATTTGGTTCCAACAGGTGTGCTGATGACTGACTTCTTGTATTTTGATACTGGATGTAATCAACAAAATCATAAGTTTGTGTGGTCTGTTCACACAAAAAAGGTCACTCTGCATTATCCTCTTACATGGTCTTAAATGTCTGTGCTCATTCTGCTTCCAGGGCAAATCCAAGTGACATGACCTTGTTGAGGCATCAATGAAAAGAAATCTATGTTCATATATATTTCTGGTTTTCATAACAATCTAAGGACATATAAGTGAGATGATACAGCTACAAGTGTTTCACAGTGCAGTGCTCCTGAAGTTGTGTATTTCAGATGAAACATCATAAAAAGGTGCTGACATCAAGGTTATTAAAGAGCTCAGAGAACTATTATCTTCACAGTATGACGACATCTTTCGTTTAACTGTCTTTTAGTAATGCAAATGTGCCCAAATGCACCATACTTAAGAATTCAAATCATAACCTGTTACTACAAAACACAAAATGTTAATACAATTACTAAAGGAAATAACTAAACTGAACATGGAGAACAAGTCATATAAGCAAAGATGGACAGTCATACCCAAGTGACTAACTTCCTTAGGCATTATTTAACCTATTTGTAGTCATTATTTATTGATAATAATATAGTCATTTCCAAAAGCAAAATTTAGTCTACATTTCAATTTATTGTTGATGCGGCTCTCTCTCTTCCTGCTCACCCCAAATGCGTTTGAGAAAATAAAGCTTAAGTCTCTACTTTAAAAAAAATTTCATGATCAATTACCTTCGGTTTCAGCTAAGTACATGACTAGACGAGGAAGATGGACAGCATCCTCCTCTGAATGCTTTGGTACACAGCCTCCTAACCATCACTAATGAAACACTGCAGAACGGTGCAAAGAAATGTGAACAGCATAACCCTGAGTTAACTTGAAACCGATGTATCTTACAGCACTTTGTTTCAACACTCCTGCTCACCCCATATATGAACTGTAATCAATTACACACAGTTTATGGGACACTGCCCATTTATAACATCTTTGCTGAGAATGTAACATATTAACTGTTAATAATAAGGGTTAACACGAGGATGATGATACTGCCGATTAATGAATTTGGAAGACAGATTCAATAGCTTCCTAAGTAAAATGTTAATCAGAGGAATCTGTGGTGAAGGCAGCTATTCTTTAAAGTCTCGATGTGAATCCTCTCAAGGATAGAGTCTAGTGATTATGTGCACAGTATTTAAGGTTTCGTTAAATCCATCAGAACCTTTTAGAATGCTTCTTTTGAGTAAGATTACACCTGGTGCTTCATAGTAGAAAAGCACTTTTCAGAAATGTAACTGACAATCTTATGTTCAACTCCATTCAAGATGATAAATTATTTGCATTAAATGCATTATTTATAATAAGCTTCAACATGCCTTTATCAATATTATTTAAACAATTTATATTTACATTACTAGGCAATTATGAACAGAAAAGGCAGTTCAGAACATTATATCCTCTGGTGCACATAGGGCAAAATTTAAACCATAACTGCTACTGCAAGTTAAGCTATATAACAAAACCAAACTAATGGACAGGAACATATTTTATTTCTGGTAGCACTAAGGGTATTTCATGCTCTGTGCACCGGGAGATAACAAATAGGATCACTAATACAATATAGCATTCAGACTACCATAGTATGACCCTGGAAGTGCTAGTGCTCGTGAGTACCAAACTCAGAAACTGAAATTGGCATTGGCTTCAAAGGTCCCTGAAAGGTGTTCAGAAGCCCAGCCCAGATACTTTTGAGGTAAATGCGGCTTTTATCTTGAAACTTGAAAAGTCCAAATCTTTGTTAACTAAGCCTTAAGGCTAAGTTGCGTGACTAAATTACTCACTGCACAACAATTAATGTGCATTTTACACATTTCTCGTACAAGTGTCTCCAGTGCTGCTAGGAAGAACAGAGGCACCCACTTTGCTTCCTGTTCTTGCACACAAAATTTTACCATCCCTTTTGAGAAGCAGCAGTGAAAACTGCAACTCAGGGGACAGAATATCATGTTACCTGCCCATAAAGTCGCCAAAGGAAAGATCTTTACTTTGCTTAAAAAGGTATGCAGATCATTCCTTAACATTTCAATTTCTAAAGAATATATCCCTTTGGGCTATGTAAAGCAACAAAACTCAGTGAGGTACAGCAGGGTGAAAGTTGCCAGTGAGCAAAAGTTTAAAAAGCTGAAGTTTCAGTCACTTAGAAACAAAGGCACAAGTCTCTGGATGAATGCCTATAGAAGAAACAGGTTTCATATAGGAGGGAAGAGGATAGCAACAAATTCAGTGCAAGAATAATAAACCCCAGGTTTTTTTTTTTTAGAGTAGTTATCTTTTTCAACCTACAGTAAGTCTATCGTCCCAGGTATATCAAGAAAACTTTGCTAGTGTGCATTGATATACACAATATGGTCAAAGCAGTTCTTGTGTAAACACAGCTACACCAGATGAATTACAATTTGTTATAGTAAAATAAGGATCTTCCCACACAGCTTTACTGAAGCAGTAGTTGATAATGTTACAGTCACTCTCACAGTACTATTTATCCCAGTTTAGTATACACTGCTATATTTGTGTACAGTACATATGCTGCTTAGGCATCTCTACCACAAACAGCGTGCCACTTGTATGCCACTTACAAATTGTTTCAGACTAACTTCTCGCATGCCCTCATTTCCAGTGTGCTGGCTTACATATAATGCAATTAGTAAGATAAACATGAAAGACAATGTATACATCTGCTGAAATTGTTGAAGTGCTTCAGCCTATTCCCCTGCTCTTCACAAAGCCACGTTCCTCACTTGGCAATCTGCACTACTCCCTATCATTTATGCTACCAAATCCTCAAGCACCAAGACTTCCTGACAGGGGACTTGAAGCACCACTATCCATCTGTTAAAGCATTTTTGTTGTATGCTGATGAATACCCATACCTTTATAGAGTATGAAGATAAAACCTGGTCTTCTCCCTTTTCTTCTAACATGAACTATAAGGAACAAGGCCCTGACTAAAGACTAATGATTGAAAAAGAAATCCTGAACTAACAGAAAGGAAGCAGGATCACATTTAGCAGTACACAAGGGCTCCAGTAAAGTACCTTGCTGCTGCTGCTCTCTCACTAACCTCACCACAAAAATAGCCGTGGGCTTAGCTGTCCAAAAGCATGGCTCTGTTTACCTGAACAATGCTTTCCCAATTGGCCTGTCATCCATTTTGGATCAGTACAATATTGTCCAGCTCCTGCACGTGAAAGCTTTCAAAAGATCTCTCAACTGAGTAATCAGCTTACTTGGCAAGTGTCTGTATTTCAGACACCCAGCCTGACTAATAGCACGTGGCTTTATAATCCTACCAGAACAATGGGGTTTGGTCATCTTAGAATGAAGTACAGGTAGTGTTTGCATTCACTGTGACACATTCTGATGGCCTTTCTGGGAGACAGCTTATTTCAAATACTGACCTGAAAAGTTTTCCTTGTTATTTAAGCATTGTTATATCACCCAGATTTTGTGATCCCCACCACAATTAGCAGGTAGGTCTCAAGGGTACCCAAAGGCCATTCAAAACCTTCAGAACTCTCAAATGATGCTGTAAATGATCTGGTAGGGGGGCTGGGAAGGTAAGGGAATGTCCCCTTCACAGGCTGGCCACCCGAGGAGGGGAAAAAAGATGTGTAATTGCTAAACATTTCTATTATATACCTCCCAAAGTATAGAGGTGGTGACCACACTGGGAACGCAAGCCAGATCAGTTTCATGATCAATGAGTCTATTGTATTACAAGTTAATACCATAAAGTACAATGAAACAAGACCCCCCCCAGCCAATGAACACTAACACACCAAATACTGGCTGTAAGTAAGGTACAACATGCTGAAACTCCGAGATCAAGAGCAACAACTTTGAGAGCCAATAAATCAGCGTTGTGACAAGTGACTATTAATCCGAAACAATGACTGCTTATCTGCTTATCACAAATACAATTAGACACACTCTGGTCAGATCTCTTGTTATCTCAACCCTTCGTGCCCCATGCTGGGCGCCAAAAAGAACTGTTGTGGTTTAAGCCCAGCCAGCAACCCAGAACCATGCAGCTGCTCACTCACTCCCCCCCCTTCTGGAGCGATGGGGAGGAGAATCAAAAGAATGTAACTCCCACAGGTTGAGGTAACAACAGCCCAGTAACTAAGATATAACACAAAACCACTGCTGCTACCAACAATAATAATAATGATAAGGGAAATAACAAGGGAAGAGAATACAACAGTTCACCACCCACTGACCAATACCCAGCCTGACCCGAGCAGTGATCTAGCCCTTCCCGGTAACTGCCCCCAGTTTATACACTGGGCATGATGTGCTGTGGTATGGAATACCCCTTTGGTTAGTTTGGGTCAGGTGTTCTGTCTCTGCTTCCTCCCAGCTTCCCCTCCTCCCTGGCAGAGCATAAGACTCACAAAGTCCTTGGTCAGAGTAAACATTACTGAGCAACAACTAAAAACATCGGTGTTATCAGTGCTGTTCCCAGGCTGAAAGTCAAAAACACAGCACTGCACCAGCTACTAAGAAGGAGAAAAATGACTGCTACTGCTGAACCCAGGGCAGTATCTTAAAAATACTGTCTAAGAGGTGCAAGATTAGCCAGTAAAAAGACATCTTAAAATCAAGATACTTACAAAAAGCAAAAGCAGAAGTGGAGTTATAACAATGCCCTGGAAGAAACAAAAAAAGAGTCTGTTAGTCAGGGAAGCAGAATAGTCTTTATTTCCTTGTACCTTAGTGCCTGGAAATATAAAAACATCTTTCAACATCATAGAAATTAAGTAACAATAATTTCAGCTTTCCTCTTCATGGTGTATGCTCTTTAACATCTGTATGCCGATCATTTTATAAATTATACCTTTTTTACCTCTAGCTTTCTCCATTTTGCACCTAAGTCCCTCTATTCTAAAAGATCTGATACACAGAAATATAGATCATTTATTTTAAAAATCATATTAAGGCTCTCCCCTCACTGTACTGTATCTTAACTTGACTAAGCTGCTCCTCCTTAGAGGGGTACTTGTGATCAAGTCCCATGCTACCCAGTCCCAGGTCCTCTTCTGAGCAAAAGCCGCATCAACCATGATGAATTAGGTGTCCTGACTGTGTAATGTAAACTGATATTCCCCAAGGAAATGAGCTGAGATCTCAAAACTCATTTCACTTGATTAGACTTTGCGTCTCACTGGTAGAAGGCAAGTCTTTCATCTGATTTAATCACACAGGACCACCTCAGCTTTTCACATCCCCCAGGCAGACGCAAGCAAAAAGATTTGTTGTCTTTACTGACAAGGAACAGGTTTCAAGCTGATGATTGGACAAAACAGAAAATTTTAACTTTCATGAGAGCAAATCTTAAAATGAGTTCTTTGGGTTGGGAGTTAACATGACATGCATCAGTTTCAGAGCTGCAAACAGCAATTCCCCACCATCCTTCCATCTGACTTCAATATTTTATTATTGCTCAATAAAATGATTCTATCATTTAATGCATGCGAGTTCACAAAGCTTGCTCAGAACTTCTCTGACCCAAGACTATTCTTCATCCAGATATGCCTCAAGAAAAACTAGTCTTTCAGCTATTCACAAACTTTATTGTTTAATGAACAGAAGTCCAAAACTTGCTCACATTCGTCTATAATTATGCTTATTTTCTGTTTTTTTTTCTCCAAGCAAAAAAAAAAAAAACCAAAAAAAACCCCATCAACCAAACAAAAAAAACCAGCTGTCTCTGCTTTTCATTTAACCTTGAGCAACACAACCTTACTTCAGTCTTTTGGAAGCTAATATACAGAAAAACCTTACATGACTATTTTTGTATTTGTTTTCTGGGTCCATAAAAAGTCATGGATCCAGACAGCCCATAAGGCACAGAGATTTCCTATTGTGCTCTTAAAACAAAAAGCAACAAGTAAATGCCAAAATTGGTAGCAGACAAGAAGAACTGAGGAGGAAACAGTTAAGCTGTGCAACTTGAAGGCTCTGTAGGATTTAAAAACATATTTTGAAATAAATAATATATGCCATATCTGACTGCCCCACAGCCTAGCTATCCATAATCGTTTATCTTTTTGGAAATGTCACAGCTGAGACAGGTCATAAAAGACTAGAAAGACAAGAAGAAGCAGCAATAAGAATTGCTTCAGGGAGTCACTCACAGTTTACAGGGAGGTCTAAACCAAAATGCAGATAACAGTTATGAGGAAATGTAAGTGTTCAAGTATACCAGCTGTAGAAGAACAGAAGCCAAGGAAGGGAGGAGGCACCAAGAGCTGATCTGATACTTATGTACAGTAGCATCTATGATGCTTAGAAGGAAGAACTGACAGTAAGATCTGTCTAATGTAGATGCAACAGTCATTTCATCAGAACCCAACTCCGACCTGTATGAACTGCTACTAAGAATACGTGAGCCAGACTTTCCCCTTCTCCCCCTTTTCCCATTGGCAACTACATTTCACAAGGGCCTGAGTATTCCCTAAGTGCCTTGTAATTTTGGGATGGCAGAACACCACTGCAGCAGGGTTCCACCTTCAGACCTTCGCAATGAGCAAAGAGAAGCACGGATGGAGTGGAAGGCGATATGCCAAAACATCCTGTACTCCAAATGAGCATTGAGTGTAGGAAGAAGAGAGTACACTGACAGCTGGTGAGTTTAGCCAGGTCTTCTCTAAACCTGAAGGAACTCATTGATTCAGCACCATTAGTCGTTTCTTACACGCTCCATGCCTCAGTACATTTTACAGCAATTTTATACGTTACCAAAAAATGCTAAGATAAAAACCAAAACAACCTTCCCCTTTCTTTTGATGATAAACAAAGATGGTGTTCTTCCTCTTTGGCATGGGGCCTGTGACTTGGTGTAAATTTGCTTTAGAAGTGTGGTGATATTAACTCAATGGGCAACTGCCACTGCTAAATCAAAGCATACATCACAAAAGGAAACATTACCACTTTGACAATAACACTTCTTCCTAATTCTGTAAGCAGAGAGGAAGAAAATCATGGTATACATCCTAAATAGATTGCTGGCTAAGCTTCTTGAAAACCTAGCATTCAAAAGGTCAATTCTAGCAATTCTTTAAAAACTTTTACTGTTAAACCCAGTGATCTCAATAATCAGAAGCAAGCTTCCCATTGCTTCACCACAGAAAAGATTTACAAGGTTGAATTCTGACATTTGCAACACATACACAATCCTCTGGGAAGCTAAACAAATGCCCGACAGAACAGACAAGTTCGTATTAAAAAATAGATGCTGTTGCCAAATCAGCTTAATTTGATGTTAATGTTTTATTTTGATAAGGAACACCAGTTTGAAAAACCACAGAGATTACATTAAAGCAGTCAGTAATGCTTTGGTGACTGATGGTTTACAGGTGCAAGCAAGGCAAGATTTGTTAGGGGAGGGAACATCTCTTATCAGGCGGACTAACAGAGTTAGTAAAGAACAAACTCTGGGCACGTAAAGCTCATTTTTATGGTACCTGCAAACACTGACATGCTTTTATGTGCAAACTCCTTCGAATGAGGTTTCTGTTCCAGATCTGAAGAAGCGTTTACATGACTAGTATATCTAACAGATACTGCCTTTCTCTGCACACACCACCTGGCTTCAACACATTATGTCTTCATTCGAAACATGCTCCTCAATATGCTCATAAGAATTATGTGATGCATCTCAGTTCATACCCACTAAAGAATAATACAGAGAGCACACTGAGTCTAAAGCCTACTGATAGAAAGTACAAACAACTGTTTATGTTTTGAAGGTAAAACTATAATCTGATTCACTCAGAATAAAGAAAAGATGGAAAAAAAGTTAGTCTGCATGGTCCAGCTCAGGCACTAGCAGAGGCTTCAAAAAGATGAGGCATATTCTGACACTGGCAGTGTGGTTGCTTTCTAAGACTGACAAGCTGAAAAGGAAGGATAAAGGAAGCTAAAAATTAAAATAAAGGCTAAAATTTCTAAATCCACTGGACACTAACACCATCAGAGAAGAAAGAATAACTAAATTTGACTACACGTTTCCCTGCCTTGCTTTCCAGGCAAGTACTGTCAAATACATAGTGTATGGAGATAAACAGATTGTAGATTAGCACTTCCAGCAGAAGCTGAGCATCTGCCCTTGAGAATGCAAGGTCATTACACAGTTTTAGCATCTTCAAAGTTCGGGTGGAGTGTTAAGCTTTCCGACTGCTGCCCACAATGGAGGCAGAGTTGTAAAGTGACTGCCCTTTGCTAGCAGCAGAAAAACTTTCAAGAAATCCATTTACACCTCTGATGTGAAAGATTGACTGAATACATTCCAATGATTTTAGAGGAAGCGGAAGAAAAAAAATCTCAGCCTGACCTGAGACACTGATACTACATAGGAATCTGAACAGTCACATATCTGTAAACACATTTCTTTTTACAGTAAAGATCATGAAACATGTCTTAATTAAGGGAGCTTAAATACAGGTTTGTGAATGTGAGCATGTGCATAAATATATACTTTAACAGCAGGGATGTAGTGGGAAATCCATTTAATTGTTATTTGTCTTGTATAGATAAAGATGTTAAGAGATTTTCTATAGTTTTTACCCAGTACAGCATTGCTGTACAGCAGCTATTAAAAGGTGTCTATTCTCCAAAAGACTATGTAGAATCAATACACTTAATTGATTGCCAAATCGGACAGCAAAAGGAAGTAACATAATGGATGTGAAACTATGATGGCAAATCATTAAGAAAGAAATTATGCAAATAGTAAGAGGAAGGTGGGCACAGATCCAGAGGGACACATGGTAGAAGACAAGTAAGGATTATTGTAATGAGGCATGAAATAAATGTGAATTTTCCTTCCTTTCCTTTACACACAAATTTCCCATGCAATTTTTCTTCATTCTTACAGGTCATCAGTATGACACACTTGTGGCAATTACTAGTGGAAAAAAAAAAACAAACAACCCTTAACCAAAGCCACATCTGATTTATCTTAAGAGGTAGGGCTAGAAAGGAAAACTAAGGGTTTGTAATCAAGGTTCTGAACAAACATGTATTTTCTGAAATCAATTATCAACTTGTGTTTAAAGCTACAGATGTTCTTGAATGCTCCCACAGAGCAGGACAAAAAGAAGCACCAGAGTAATAAACTGAACAGTGAAAAGTTAACTGGGCAACATTTCCACTACTATTGATGGAGCAATGTACGAGAAAAATGGCTATGAACTGCGGATAATTTCATCAGAAAACAAGCACGAATGAGAACTGAAATTAAATCTTCATCTGTGTACAGCACCGTTTCTCATATGGGTTTATTTCAAGCATCGCTGGCACTTTTGGTAAAGAAAGAACAAAGAAACTCAGCCTGTCCCCACCCCCTAAACAAACAAATCCTTGCAGTTTTTCTGATTACAACATGAGAGAACTTTATCTTGAAGCACTTATTATTTCTATTTCTTCTTGTCTTTTGTTTCCTTGCTTTTGAGCTTGGAATTGGGTTTCTTCGTCTAAAAAAAAAAAAATCTTTATTATGAAATTTGCAGATTACTTTATAATGTTTTACATTACAAAATGAGAACCCTGCCCCTAGAAAAGTACTTCTAGGTCTGAATTCGGTATGTTTGTGAGCAAGAGAGAGCTTTGACAGAAATACAGATAAAGGCATGTTCTCAAAAGATCTGATACGACCACAAAAGAAAAAAAGTGGGCTCTTCTAAAGGTCAAAGAGCTTATTGTTCAGTGCTTTCAAGAACACGACTGAGAATGTAAAGACCATTACAGCACTCAAAGCCAACTCCCAAGTCTATTCAAATGAAGGAGTAACAAGACTTCCCCCTACCCTCACCCCTCAGACTGGTCACAGATCCACAATGCCACATCACAACACCCGTGTAATATGTTGATTATTACTGTACTACTACATTATGCATCCTCTTGAATAAAAGCATATATATATACACATATATATACTTGATTTATAGGCCCATGCCCAACTACTGCGCAGTAACTTTAATTTTAGACATCATATAAAGAACGACTCCTGCTGCTGAAACAGGACTTTCACATACCTGGATAACCAGCCAAAGGCTGGTTCCAGTATCATATTGAGAGTTAAGCCAAAAGTATGAAAAGAGTATTTCAGGAAGGTAAAACTCCATACAAGCCTAGTTTGCCTGGCTCCCCAGCAGAGGGCATCTTCAACACATTAGAAACGTTCTTATGCAGCAACAGTGCATTTTAGAACACAGCAGTAAAGCACCTGAAGTTTTAAAGAAACTATAAAAACTTCTTGGGACTTTGCAGGTGATACTGAAATAATATCTGGCATGATGTACAAAATACAGCAAAAGTCTAAATCACAGTTAAAAATCAGGGCTTTCATCAAATATCCCGAAACCTCATAGCCTGTATTAGCAATATTTTAAGAACATCTAAATGAAATTCAGTTAGATGGGAGAGTAGGAACTGTCTGGCAGAGTGTGGAATAGCTCTTACAATAGATGGGGGGCTGCTGCTGGGGAAACCGCTTCTGGCTGTACTTCCCAAGTGCTGCAAGCACCTGCTACTGCAGCAGCTCTGCAGCACTGTGTGTGACAGAGGGAAATGATGGAAAAATCCCTGGAATGGGATCAAACTGTATTCCTCATGAAAACTTGTAACACCTTCCTGCAACTTTTTGTTTCCTCTCTCTTGTGCAACACATTCAAGTCAGCTGTCTTGTTAACATCCTCAGTGCATTCAATGATACTGGCAAGCCTGTAGCTCCAACTGTTTCCAATTTCCTCTTCAGCTGCTTTTGCTGACCATAATTCCTGCTTCAAAACATCCTTCCTCTCCCTTAACACTCTCCTCAATGAGAATCTTTAAAAACTTCCTCATGTGCGCAATACTTTTCCTAATTCCAGCTCATTAAACCATTGTCTCTTCCTATTCAAATTTATTTCTCATGTGGTGTCAGCAGAGAACAAGATCTCTATTATTCTGTATGTCAGCATAAGAACTGAATTTATAAACTGCTATTAGGTAGGCCCTCCCTAGAGGCAGCATAAAAGGGAGAAAAGAACTTCTCAATCATTTACACCCTTTCGTTTCTCAGAGCAATCCCCGTCTTTGCAAAAATCACTTTGACACAATCCTGCCATTTCTACAATGCAGGCAGGCTCCCACACCATATACCATGACCTCAGTGGGACTGAGGAGGAAAGGCACAATTTGTAGGATTAGGGTGTCTGTAGGTGTAAGGATGGCCCTTTCTCAATAAAGGATTTAACGTTTAATAAGGATATAATAAACTTGCAGCTTTGGGGTGTATCTTTAGTGCAAGGTATGTTAGTACAGTGTAAAGGATGCACCACAATTCCCCCTTTGTTTTATATGTAAAAAAAAACGGAAATGCAGTAACATACATATTTTAGAAATTATTTTTCCACCTAATTTTTAAGTCTCTTTTCTTGCAGAAGAAAGTTAAAAAGGATTTAAATTTCTCCTGCATTTGGATCTATGTCGAATAACTAGAAAATGCTAATTTTAATTACTAAGACGACTTTACTAGTAAATCGTGCCAGCCTCAGCACCTCTGCTGTCATAAAACCATCTGGCAGTACAAAAGGATGGCACACTAGATGGTGCTGTGGGACCTTCCAGGGGAAAAAGCCTCCAAAAATCTAAGTTCTACTGTTAAAATAAATTAGCCACATAGTTGTTCCCGTATTTTCAAACACATTTAAGAGTACTGAGTCACAGCAACAGAAACCAGAACCACAGGTATGGAAGGAATACACCAAGCAAACATTCTGCTTCAACTGACACTGCTTTTTGGAACAGCTAAGCGCCCCTCTTCCACTGGAATAGCTTCTCAGCTCTCCTTCCCAAAACAAGAGAAAACAGTTTTTATGCTCTACACCAGTCTTACTTTAAAGGGTTCTACATGTAAAGCAGAATTGAAACAGTGATGTCCGAAGACAAAACACCCTTAAAACCTCCTCTGTGCTTCCTTGTAAACTGGACCCGATCATCCTCTAGCAGTCAGTATTTTATTCCATTGAAAGGTTTAAAAAATATATATATTTTAACACAGTAAGCTTTGAATTAAAAAACTGTGAATGAACTTTTCCTGCCATGATAATCTGTTGCGTGGAAGAAAACAGAAACTTATTTGAAAAATTACAGAAATCTGATATCAAACCTAGGACAAATGCCACAGAAAAATACCACAGTTATCAAACCTGATTCTACTCATGTCTTTCTATGGCTTTCATTGTAACTTGAAACTATTTAAGTGTAACAGTTTCTGTATAAAAAAAGAATCAATATATGAACCAAAGCACATTCCATTTTTTTTTTTATGTAAACACTATGTTTGAATAAACCACTATCTTCCTCCTTTTTCTTCAAGTCAAGAACCTCAAACAGTGCAAGTACAAAACACTGTACAACCCTTCCTTGACATATGGAGGAAAATAAAAACTTTATATAATGGGCAGGAGTGTTGTGGCAATAAAAACCTGTAAGAATTAATTATGAATCTGTAGGAGTAAAACACTTTCTTAGCATTGTAAGGGTCTCTTGGTGACCTGCTATTCAGAAATACGACTTAAAATGTACCACTAAAGTGATGGCATAATTCTCACACTCACCCAAACTGTTGGTTTGGTCTGTGGTGTCCATGAAATGAGATACCACCCAACCCCCTTCTCCCTCTCCCCCGCACCCTCCAACAAATCAACTGCATGCTTATTCTATAACTATTGTTACAGATAAATTAGACAGCTTACAACGGTGGTGTCAGGAAAACGTCTCATCAGCCAAGGTGCTAACTACACTCTGTATGGTAAGGCATGCCCTCCAAAATCCCCCAGAGTAAAAGATGCTCAGGACCCTTCAGGCTCATTTCCAAGTCTGCTGGAAAGTTAAGCTATCAATAACTAGTTTGAGAGTGAGCTCACTCATACATTCATTTTTTCCTTTAGTCTTAGTGCCCTCAATTGTTTTACTAAAACATATCAGAAATTTCATTCAATCTGTTTCCACTATTATTCTCAGATATGATTTCCTCTCAGAACTGAGGAATTCAAAGCCAAACCCAGCCAAAATGCACACATATGTGTGTGCGTGCACATGTGTATACACAAACCCCCCCAAAACCCAGCCCCCAACATGGTAATCTATACTGCCTGTGTTCTGTGCTGCCTGCCTGGCCCCAAGTCATCAATAATGAATAGAAATGTACAGCTACAGCAGTAGCCTGTGTCATGGGCTTGTCAGGGATTTTTGAAAAGGAACAAAAACACAGGTTTGCCTTTTGATTGTGTCTTCTTTTGCAAACACAGTATAGACAAAACAAAGGGGTATTTAAAAAGTAGTAACAATTAACCCTTTTCATACTAATTGACAGTTTCTTCCACCATAGAGACTGGAAAATTATTTGCTTGTAATGCAACCAGTATTCTCCTAGGCCTGGGAATTCAACAGTAATGTTGATTCTGAGCACAGGGAGGGGAGGTTGTTTCTATTTTAAGATAATGAATACATACTCAAGAGGAGTCAAATACCATGGTTTAAATAGAGGGAAGAAAAAAATTGTTTTGTTTTGTTGTTTGGTTGTTTTTTTTTTTCCCAGGAATCCAGTAAGTTTAGTCTCAAAATTGTTCTTGAAGAAGAAACTTAATGAATGCAAATACATACACACAGAGTCAGTGGATGCAATGGCATTATTAAAAAATATGCAGATCCTAATGAATGAATTAGACAATGTTTAATAAAAAGAGATGGCTCTTGTATCCATTCTTCTCAGTGTTCCTGAATACATTTCTACAGACATTAGGACGGCAGTCTTACAGAAGTGATTATCACACATTTTACAAACAGAACACACCAGCTGGTATACCACCAATCCACCCCCCCAGGGAGGGTGGGTGGCAGACTACAAAATGTCTACAGGACACACACAAACCAAACTGATTGAAAAGCCAGTTGTAAACTCGAACCTTCCTTGCTCCCTACACCTGCCTAAATTCCAGAGTAAGTCCTACAGTTGTAAAATTAATCAATAAAAGCATTAACTTCCGTAGTAGCTTCTGTAGTAAATAAGTAAATATTCTCCACTTTGGAAGATATAACTGAAGAGGCAGCCTTGCCTTCAAAAAGCCTGGAACCAGATAATTTGTAAACACAATGAAACTCTCCAAGTACCTACTTTGAACTGGGCATCAAAACCAAGACATCTCAATTGACAACATGTTGCCAGGCCATCTTTTCTAGAAGTCAGTAGCAAATAAAAGCGCATGGTTTAAACATAACTGAGGAAAATCTTCACAAAGCAGCAATCAATAACATGATTTAAACAGCCTACTTTGTACTCTGACCTAACGTTATCTTGTGATAACTGTTTTTAATGATTAGAATGGGATATTATAGTATTCAGCTGAACTGAACTGTGCATAAATCGCTGATCGTTCATGGGCTGAATATGTTATTAATGACTGTGAATAAGGAAAAAGGACCATAAACCACCTTTCTGTGGCAGATAATAAAATAACTGCCTCAAAAATTACAAGTACACACTATAGTACACTAAGGTTAAAAAAAAAAAAAAAAAACCACCAAAAAAAACCCAAAACCACAGAAATGTGATATAAATTAACTGGTTAAACAAAGATAAGTTACTTACAAAATAAACTTTATTCTGTTTAAAGACTTAACCAAATTATTTTACAGCAGAAAAGTTGTTTCTCAATTCTAACCCCACAGGTACTTCAGCATAACTAGACTGATTATTATTAATTCTATACAATCAGTAAAAACTGCTTCTTTTCTCCTACTGACCTGCTTTTGTGGTTTTGCAAGTGCTCAGCCACCCGTCTCCCAGCCTAACTGTCTAAACATAGGGTTGACAGTATGAAACTTCTGTTTTGTTTGGGATATCCCCCATAGAGTAGACAGCACATTTTTATGTGCTCAATATGCACATCTGCAACAGGGGTTTGTTTATATGCAGCAGAACGGGCCAAACCCCCTGCCCTTGTTATCAATGCCATATGAGTCATGGAATATTTTTGGTTTTGTTTCTTTTTTTTTAAACCATCCGCTTCAAAGATATTCATTTTTTATATGTTATTCACTAGATACAGATGCAGATCTTATATTCAAGACAAAAGAATGGTGCATTTGTTAAATTGCATGCTCTCGCACAAGTCACAGATGACCTACTGGGCGAAGGTATTGCTTATAGCAGCCTATCCCTCAGCACAGCATCCTAAATCACCCATTCCACCTGCTGAAGCAGCTGACATCCGCTTTGAAGCATGCAGGAAACTGGTTGAATCTACAGTGCTGTCACATCAAAAGCACTCTGTCTGCACTGATTTTGAGCTGGCAGGTCCAAGGAAAATTCACCTCCCTGAATTTCACCTCCACAAGGCCACACTGTCTGGCTCACATCTATCCTTGCCAGGAGACAGGAGTGCCACCTAGGAAGGTTCTCAGGCTGACCAGCAATGCCCACATCACCCAAACACAATGAGAGGCAGGGTACTGCTATGAGGTTGTGCATGGCAACAAGCACTGAACCCCATGTCTGTTGCAGTGAGCTTTTTGAGGAGTGTCCTCTGACAAAGACAGTACATCATGGTTTACCTGGGAACGGTAATGTCGGCACTCTCTGGGAGTACCAGAGCAGGTAAGTTGTAGAAAGCTAAAAACCCAGGCAGAGACAACCTAAGGAACTAAGTACTTTCATACAAATAAATAAATAAATAAATGGGAAAAGAAACGTAAGGAGGGGGGCAGCAAACAAAATTTGGCTTTGTACTTCAATTTCCTCCATGGGTTATGCTGCTTCAGCTTGCTGTCAGAAGCAGCCTGCTTTCCCCCTGTCTGGTGTGAATACTGGTTTTGCATTTAAATCATCTGCCCTGAAATGTGGATCTTTGATTCAGTAACATAACAGAATATTTCCAGAGGGGGAAAATTGTTTCTGAAAACAAAACAGTCCTAGTCTAGCAGAAACTGCCTAGGCAGGGAAGGAGCTGGCATGGGAGACTGGAACTAAATGAAGAGAAAGTAATTCCCTCACAGCCCCCACAAGAAAGGCTTTTTTTAATTTGAGCTCCCAATAGCTCAAATGGCAAGACAGTATTAACCTGGAAGGTGTTTCCTACTTTACAGGAGATAAAATAAGGGAACAACTAAAAGATGTTGCAGAAGATTTCTACCCTCCCCTTTTCAGGGCAAGAGCCTTCAGTCTACTCTGTCCTCACGGAATCCCAGCTTCCTAGGTGTCTCCTTTCTGACTCCTAAGGCTTTGCCGCAGATCTCCCCAAAGAACCACTGCAAGGCTGGAAGTTCACAATATGGGATTAGACCATTGTGTACTTAAATTTCCAAAGGCCCCAGTCCTCTGTGTCCAGAATAAATCTCATTCTACAAGTAGAATACATGCCTTTTAAAAATGTAATTAGTCAGTTAAATGACACACCACACGTGTTCACAGAAACTTGTTAGCTGAAGGGCCAAAACATACCCCTAAGGCCCTTAGTTTTTACTGAGAATTTCTAGGATTTTGTAACCAACAAGGGTTGTTGTCTGTTTTGTATATCTAACACTTTTCATGCACTGTTTCACCTGGTGGGTGGCAGACAGGACTTTTCCACAGAAGTTGTAGAATAAGTCACCTGCTATCTCCACCCTGAAAATGGGAATTGCAGAGAGAGCAGCAAGATTTAACCCACCCTGAGATTAACTGACCTGATTTTCAAAGTAGTTCTCAAATGCATTGTTTACCTGATCGATCTAACAGAAATCAATGATACATAACATAATAATTAGCATTATACACCATTGCAATCTACTAGACGTAACCATTTTGAACCCAGGACACCAACCCAGCATCCATTCCAGTATTAGCTGTTAATAAGTAATAGTTGTTACCTATCACAGGCCACTTTTAATACACACAGCATGGAAGGGTTAAATAGCCTTACCTTGGTGTTAAATACAGATTCTGCTTGTATTCTGCAGACGATACCTTACATATGAGAAATACAACAGCTCCTACCTGCCTAGTTATCAAAAGTGTGTTTTAACAGAGAAGGGATCCTTACCTATCAGTTTACTTTTTTATTCTAAGTGTGATTTTCAAGTGAAAAAGACTCAAGACCCTTTTTTTTTTTCTCTGAAGTTTTGCTGCATACTCTCACACAGGTGATAGAGTGAAAAAATAACTGCCTTGATTATTTACAATTACACATAACTCTTTTACCTATAAAGGAATTATGGGCAATGCAAATACACATAATGCAGGTCGCATAACACTGCAGTGGGCAAACCAAGGCCCTATTATGAAAGGCAAAAATGCCATCATCCCTCTTATTTCTGGATCAGACACAAAGGGCATCAGTCTAGTGCATACACAGAGCAGAAATAACCATCCTGTAGGCTAGCAGTAACAATAACTTGGGATGGTGGTTCCCAATATTGGTACTGCAACCTATCTAAAGACTTTAAAAGGCTTTTTTAACCACTGTATTACTGAGAAGATACATGAACTAAAGACTTCCAGGATCAGTTTGCCAGATGCTTACTACAGCTTTACATGCACGCAACAAAAAAAAAAAAAGAAAAAAAAACAAACCCCACATGACTGCTTACTTAGGTAAAAGGTTTTTTTTTAATGTAAATATTATCTTTAAATTAGCATTCCTGGTTTGACTACAATCAAAAGCCTCTAACATCACAAATCATGACAACGAGGTGGCCTAGCAACCTAGACAGACAGACACAGGAAGTTCAGTCAGTCAGTAATAAAAAGCTTTGGCTGTCTGGCTTCAGGGAGAAGAAAATTGCTTGGATGATCACTTCAGTACTCTACTAGGTGATGCACTATTTTATTCTTTCTGATAGCTGCAGTTTAAAAGAACTCAAAACAGGAAAATGTACATGTAAAGGCTGAGCAAAGATGTGGACTGAAGCTTTATGTTGTTTGGTTTCAGATTCACACTTTTGATAGAGCCTAGGGAGCCCGAGAGAGAAGAAAGGAAACTGTCCCCAAGCGCCTGACAGTATCAAAAGTGAACACAGCTGCTTAAGTTGCAAGCTACCTGTAGAGTGGGTCTAGGAGCAGGGGGCTCTGATGGAAGAGGGAAGAAGAACAGCCTTTGCAATGTTAGCAGGTATCACTGCAGTGTACTTGCCAGCAAAACAAAACATATTTATCAAGTCATGGCCACAATTATCATGATTCACCCTGGTACAAGAAAATGCACTGTCATTCTACTCACCAGACACTTTGGGGTAAATTTACGTTGCTGCACATTATAGACCCAAGCCTGAAGGCATTGAGCATTGACAGCTCCTCCCAGAAACAGAAGGCACCTTGCAGAAAGGTGTATTTCAAAAGAGAGGTGGAGTCAGAGAAGAAGACACCTTCTTCACTCTAATGATATCTAGGCAGTTACACAGCTAAAACTTTACGCTGTTGAAAAGCTTTATATTCTTCTTTCAACATGACTGGCTTTTCTCTTCCCCAGTCGTTTCAAGGCTCTTTCTTTTCTGTTCATCTCTTTTTTTCTTCTTTTCCCTTCTTCAAAATCTCCAAAAAGATTAAAAGTATAATCCTCCAAGGAGCTGACTTACAAGTGTATTTAACATTTAAGCCTATACCCAGCAGGACACTGAAGCTCTCTGCATTTTTTTGTCACAGATATGTTTTTTGAAGAATTCTTACTTGATAAGACCAAAAACCACTTTTTAATGTCAATGCTAGTATCAACATTAAAACAACCGCAAACATTAGCCTGTCCAGTCCCTCACAACTACTGCTTACTTGGCTTAGACCCTGAACTGCAGTGACAGTTGGCAAATAAATCTGATTTGGTCATTTATCCAGCCAGCACATAGCATCAAGATGAACATTTCCACATTTGACAAATTGTGTCATAATTGCTGTATTAAATACCATGCATGTACATTTCTCAGAAGCTGATGGCCCATCCATAGAATACTTACTTCTAGCAGCAATAACAATTCTGAATAAGTGACTATTCTCTTCCAAGGGTAATAGTATCTGCTTACATAAAGGGATATTTTTGGCACATTCTCAAGGTCTTCTTTCTTCTGCCCTGCTGTCAGAACTCTAATCAGGTATGCATGGCACCTACAGTGTCCCGGCATACTCCAAGTAATTAGCCTTTCCACTAATCACAGAGCATCTCTCATTGCTGCAAACGTACAGTAAGCTGCTTGTTCCTTAACCCTCAGGTTTCCTTTGCTCATTTCTTAAAGAAATGACTGAACACTGCTTACCTTGAACTACTCTTTCAATGCACACCATTTAGGGCTTTCCAAATAAAATCATTTCTGAGAATTTTGCTTGCAGCCGGATTTAAAGACATGAATTATCGATGTTTCAGCTAAAACGTATGCCTGATCTTTCCCTTTTCTTCTAATAGTTAAGAAAATAAAAGCTCAGTGTTTCCTTGTGACCATCCTCACATGCCTTTCTGCTTGAAAGGCTGATCACCTTAGATAAAAACTAATTTACGCTTGTGATTTATTAAGACAAGAAACCCATGTTTAAATGGAAAAAGGCTGTAGTAAGTGTCTATGCTCTGACAAATGGCAAAAAATACAGCTGATTTAACAAATGAGTGCTCAATCAATGATGCACTGAGGCACATGACAAAGGGAAGTCAAAATCCATTACACTGAAAAACCTCCTTTAAATTCCACTTCAGTGCACTGACCCTGTTGCTCAATGCTAAAGACTTTACAAGGTTTTTGGAAACATTTAGAAGAGCTTTTGTTTTGGCATTCACTCAGCTGTACCTCACAATTAACACCACCAGACTCCTTTCTAATCAATTATTCATTAAGATTACTAGCATATCTTTTGAGCCCCTTAACTTCACATCAGAAGTGTGCGAGGAATGATACATGCATGTGTACTTTACAGAATAAAAGGCAGACTCTAAGCAGGTTTTAACACTAAATGAGAACAAGGCTAAAAGAAGCGAAATCAACACTTTAAGTCAAAGTTGAGCTTCAGGCAAGCTGCAGGCAGTGCACAGCATGAGAGAATTTGGCTCTAGAAAGTACCCATGTGTTGACAGCTGAATAAGAGTTTGAAGGCTTAATAGTACGAAATGTTCCATCAACGATAATGTTACACATTACTTACTCAGTTAACTACTCATCTTCTGCAGCCCTGACAGCTAATGACGTAAACCCCATTCGACAGAAGTTTTACCCTTCGCTATACAAGCACGTTTATTGCAGTTACCACGGCTAATGTTTTTTCCTCTCAAACAAAAAGAGGGAAATAATTTTCAGAAAATAACTATGAAACACAACTGTGCTGAGAAATTAAGAATGCAAAAAAATCTGAAAAGCTGCTTGAACTATGGAAAAAACACAAATTAATTAGAGCCTATTTCTACAACTCTAATAATAGATGTGCAAGATAAATTATTAACAGTTCATATTACGGTAGAACCTACTCTGTTAAACACAGCATTAGCAGGGAAGGATATTTGACCCCTTAATATTAACACATATAACTTTCACATATGGTTAAGAGAGCTTTGTTTTAAACTCCATCAGAAATCTAACTTGGGTCCTGAAGTTAGATGCTTCTCCACACAATATACAGAAGACCCCTATTATCACAGAAGCAATTAAGACCTTTCAGATCATCCAGTTGAAGTTATGAAGATTTCAGTACTGGTTTGTATTCATCTATTTTACTTGGGTCAGAAGGAACTACCAGCTAAGACACGAGGAAAGATGAGCCTAGCTAGTGTAACACATGCAGAAGCACTGAATCTGCAAGACCTAGGTACAGAGTTGGCTATGAGGTTTTGTGTTTGGCTGCAACCTGAGTAGTAGTATGCAATGTAGATGCATACATAGCTATTCAGCAAATATGGCCTAATTGCCTAGCACTTGTGCATTTTCTAAACATCACAAGAAAAGTCTCAAGAAAAAACAAGAAATAAAATTAGCAAACACAATCAAAGGGTAGAGACATAACTGTTGAAGTGCCTACAGTGCTACCAGAGTAGAATTGAGCTTCTGAAGATGTATTCAATAAAATCTCATAATCCAAGTGTAAGAAAGTCTGTAGCTACCAAATAAGATTTTAGTAAAATGACAGAGGTGCCTAATATTTCTTGATTCTGCATGCCCAGAGCTGCTGCATCTTCACTGAGAAAAGCACCTCTGCATTTGCTTTCTACACATAGTGATGAACACTTGCCTTATCAGGTCATTTACCAAAGGATGGATTTCATTTTCTAGAACCTGTTTTTACATTACAGAACCAATTAAAAAAATTATCCATCAGCAGTTGGAAGCAAGAGCAAGTGAAGGAATACCTCTGAACACCTACCACATATTCAAGCACTTCAAAATGAAGTGAAATGATATTCCTCTTGACCACACCTAGCTCCTTAGATTATCAAAGATCAAGTGCCTTAGATGCAGAACTCCCACTGACTGGATATTTTAAAGCTACTTATTTCACTAAGGACAGACAGAGGTGTCTAGAGGCATTTAAAATAAATAAATAAATAAATATGATAATAAGGTGCTTAGGAATGAAAATCCCATTGAAATCAGACTAGGTACTTTAAAAAGTTTTACCTACCATGACTTTGCAGAGCATGCAGAAAGTTAGTAATGCTTACTTAAAATGGCAACTGCATTCCTGAACTAAGACTCATTATCTCACATACTGTATCTGCAGAAAGTCTCAGTGTATCAAGAATTATGCTTGAAATCTTGACAGCAAACCAACTTACTTTTATCAGACCAGCAGTACTGTCCATAAGCCAGCAAAAAGATTTAAATTGTCCCTGGAAGAGCCAACACTTCACAAAATTATTTAACTGTTCAGCTAATTTTGAATGTCATTCACAAACAGAGGTAAAAGATTAAAGGACAAATCCAACTCTGGCATTACTCTTCAGGGCTCTCACTGGAGTCAGTAGGCACCACTCATACAGGCAAACAAATGAAAATTGATATTTCACTTCTGTGATGTTCCTGCTTTACACTGCTGCAAATACACTTATTCCAGTGGATTTAGAATAGGACTAGATTTGAATCATGGAGTGCTGAAGTTAGCCCTGTCACTAACTACCGAAAGTTATAAATTCATCACGGTTCCCATGATTGGGACTGTACACAATACCAGTTTTTCAGATGTCTCTTGTTCTGTTAAACTTCCAGTCATTTCACAGGATTTGGCTACTCAGAAATAATTGTTTCAAGCAAAAATAAAATAGTATATCTTCCAGCAAACAGACTAGCATTCCAATTGAAGTACAGTCTAAATCCTGAGAGGATTTCCTTTACTATCCTGATTTGTTCAAATGATCCAGAGATAGCACTTAACAGTAATGTTACACTTGCACAAGTTATCACTGCTTTCCAAAGAGAAAATAATCGTTTAGATTTAAAGGTTAATTCCATGTTCCTTCATGAATCTTCACAGCAATACATGACAGACTGTACTGTACTGCAATCAAATACATAGCATCTTAAGAGAGGAGAAAAAAAAAAAGAGAAAAAATCCTCATTAACAAATCCATATTATCAATATTCTGTTCAGCATCAGAGGCCTGAAGCACAAACTATAGCTCTGCAATGTAAAGCAACCAACCAACAGCCCTTTTGGACAGTTGTGTGTCACTTATTTCTGCTGTTACCAGAGAGATCTATTTCAATAATCAGTTTTACAAATGTTCATTGTCAAGCTCACCATCATCTGTAAAACAGATCAAATGGTACCATTAAACATCCCCTCACACTGTTCATAACTGTATATGTAACCCTGTCCTCAGGGTGTATATGAACAATGTTTAAAAAAAAGCAATATGCACAGCTGATCAGACCAGCAGCTGATCAGTATTTAATCACCAAATCCAATAAGAAAACAAATGAGGCAGAGCACAGGGGTGGAAAACAAAGGTAGATGGAAAATGTTAAATGAGCCACCAATTTATAGAAGATAAAAACACCCTCAGAAACAATTTACAAAACAATTTTCTTTTTACACATTTAATAAACATTCTGTCAGAGTAAACAAAATCTCAGAAGCTGGAAGTTTAAAAAAATCAATTAAAATGAAGTCACGGGAAATGGTGGGGAATTGTTCCTGGCAGTTATTTGATATAGTATGGTTAATATTTCTAGTCAGGCAAATTAACGGTTTTGCTGCTGTAGACTTGCACAATACATAACCTCTGAGGGTTTGTTCTGAAAGTTACAGAAATATATGCATAAATATTTTTATATAGCTACCTACTAGATGTACAGTAACAGTCATTTACTCTATAAACTTTTATACAGAGGAATTCTACAATACTAAAGCCGGCTGAAAAGAATATCTGCATCTAAAAAAGTAACAAAACACACAATTCATTCCATGGGGCCCCATTTCACTTGTAAAGAATACTTTGAAAGCTCTTAGATAAAAAACCTGCTTCTCTAGCCATCTGTATCAATAGATAAGCTTTTCTTTAACACTGTTCTACTGTATAATTTGTATTGTGCCACACTCATATTGACTGAAGAAAATTCAAGTGAGGCAGTGTCAGTTTCTCTTTCTATAGGGAAACCACTGAGCTGAACAGTGATGCACGTAAGGTCAAATCAGGATTCAACTTGTGTTGCTGCCTTAAAATTGTATAGGCTAAGGGAGAAATTGGTAGGCTTTGCAGACACAGTATAAGTACCACTAATTAAACTTTTTCATTATCCTACTAATGTATCTTGAATAACAAAATAAATTCAGGTTCTTACTTTCCATACCCTTTCATGTATTAAGTCATTCAAATTTGCAAACAGTATTTTCTTTGTATGCTTCAGGCCAAACATTGCTTTCCCTTCTGTGCTGCCAACCATGGCCACAGAAGGAAGTTCAAGTTTATTTAATTCACCAGCTTATCTCAACTTCTGCAGCTCATGTTTGCATTACAGATTTAACCACCTGGACATCAGGTGTAGGAAATAAGAGAGAAAGCAGCTTATCTTTATCCCAGTGCACTTTGCAAACACATTCAGGCTCACATGGATGGTTAAAGTACGGATAAGCAAACTGATGCAACCTTGCCTTGTTCAGAGGAATGAAAGGGGAAGAGATGCAACTGTTTCATATGCAGAGCTCACTTTTGTTTATGTTTGATCTGTACAAGCTGAAAAAATTATTCTCAGCTGTCACTGGCCCCTGCCTGCAGATACTGGAAAATGGAATACAGAATAGCTCTAGTCTATGTGTTTAGACACCTGAATGAGTCATCAGCAAGTGGGAGTTTTAGTCCTGCCTTGTCTTCATAAACTAAGACTCCCTCTCTGCTGAACCTTGTAGCCACATCTCTATCGGGTATCCCTTCATCCCATTTCTTAACCAGACTGCACACATGCTAGTTACCTGCTCTTCTAGATCAAAACACTGTGCTAACACTTACACACCTTCAGGCTTTCAAGCTGTAACATAACATGTAACTTTATGAAAATTGAGCTGACAATCCAATGATACAAGGGAAATACATCAATAAAACTAGTTGTATTTGAACTAAAGAATGTGCAGACTAAAACATTACGTTGGCATTAGGTATTTCATAGAATTCCTCCTCTTTGTCCCCTCTACAGATCATACAAGTTATGTGTCCTGTTAGCACTCACATGCTAAAAAATAGTAAACATACACTGAAAGGATCAGCAATGATTTTTAATAAGCACTGTGCTTAATTTCTTTTTCTTTAGTGACTGAAAGATTAAAAAAAAAAACAAACAAACAAACAAAAACCCAAACCTATTATCTCAACCAGCTTATAGTGGCCCAGAAAGACTAAATATGCATGTATCTGAAAAGTATTTCCCATCCCAACAACAGTAAGAATATCAGAAGTAATGCAATTAAGAGGATCCACCTATTAAAAGAAAACAATTTCTGAACTAGTTAACTTTGACTTACAAGAACAAAATAATTTAGTAGAGAACAATGCACACTTGCTAACCTTTCACATTAACATGTGGCAGTGCTTTTTTCTTTGATGTTTGCTGTGAAGTCAGAGAGCCTGTTTAGTTATGCTCATAAGAACAGTCAAAATATGAAGATATGGCAGAACCATCTGCCATTAAATCTAATAGACGAATTATACTTACAAACAGATGCATGTGAGTTGAAGAGAAAATAGGAGACGCTCACACAGATAAACTTATTACATACACAGAAATTACAGCTCAGGAAATAAAAAGATGGAGAGTGTGAGAATTTCAGAGGAAGTGTCATATACAAATTCCCTGAACTTGAAATACAGTGTTCCTTAAATCATTGCTCTTGGCCACTGGGAGAGAAAGAATAGCCAGTCAGTCCCAGTATAACAGATTTTATTTTGCTGCAATAGTCTCAGCCACCCATGTATAAACTTATTTTCATCAAAAGTACGTATCTTTGTTTCTATCCAGACTCACAGTACAACTGAGCAGCCACAAAATCTCTGTTGTTTTATTACCTACACAGTAGGAGAATTTTAGAAATTAAGATGACAGATTAATTACACTGTTCAATTTAATTAAATCTTTGAAGAGTAATGGATCCAACAAAAAGCTCCCTAATAAACTGCAGACAGAGCTATGAAAGAACAGTGAGTTCACAAAAGAAGCGAAAAGGCCAAACTGGCACAACAACTCCCTTTGCACTGAAGTTCTCTTCTGAGTAACTCAGGCACAGAATCTAGAAATAAATACCTCCATAGTACCAGCCTCTGTGAACATATGTGCAGCTACAACCTCCAAGACCGCTCGGTCAGTCTGAATATTATTTGAGACATGTCATCTCTGTTAGCAATTAGATGCTTTCTTTCTGCTGACCCATTGCCTCAGCACAGTGCATAAGCTTCTTACGCAGACAGCTAAGGCACCATAATGGACACTGCTCTCTGAGTGAACATTTCCAGGCTACAGAGAAAACAAAGCCTACCCATTCACTGTTTTCTAATGAATCAAGATGTACCGCTGGTGGCTGAGTGATGTAAAATGTCCAACAGCTAGGAGAATAGCCCCAAGCTCTTGCCAAATTATGCACTTCAGTATTACAGACCTGCTAGCAAAATGTATCAGATTTTCCTCCAACATGATATTTATCCTTTTGGACAAAGAGGACAGATAAAAATAAATTGTTGAACAAAATCTGATACCCAATGGAATAATGCGTTCAATGGGGAAAGGTTTTCAGGCAGAACAAAATATTACAGAATCTCAGATGAGCAGGACACACACAGAGTAAATGCAAATGTATTCATTGACATAAAGGGTGGAAAACTTCAAAAAATAAAATTCATTAATATAAACATAAAATCTTCTTCCATTGCTGAATCTACCTGAAAAGTTAACTATCCAGTTAATGGGTATATACAAGGCCAAAACCAAATTTCAAAAGTGGTATTTTGAATCAAACATGATGAAAATTGCATTACTTCACTGAAACTGTGTGGCCATCCATGGTCAACAAGATACACAGAACACAGCCACCTGTATATTTTATTTGTTTATCTCATCTTCAGACATGCTGTCTCAATATTAAGGACAGTAGTAACTTGTTTAAAGCAAACAAACAAAAAGACCACACACATACACACAAAAAAAAACCCAACACAAAACAAAAAACCCACAAACAATAAATGCCCAAACAACAAAAAGCCACAGTACATTAATTACACTATCAATTAGTTCTACATTAGAGTATCTGGATTAGGCGAAATTTTGCAGATGGATCTACGTGTGTTTGTTGTACCAACATCAACACAATCCCATCCAAAAAACAGGATTTCACTTATCATATACTTGCAATCATTTGAAGAGAAAACCTATGAAGACTCCTCTAGTAGCCATCTGTCCTTCTTATGCCAATACAGTGTAGACAATTATGGCAATATTCCTTTCAACCTTTTCAACAAAGTACATTAAAAAGGTTTGATCAAATCCTCTTTATGCAATATATGTCACATTCAGTGAATACAAATTGATGACCTTGCCCTTTGCCCTGGCAAACTCTCTTTGTCTTTCCTCTGAAACGGTATATTTAAGCACAGTATTTTCTTAAATGTTGCCTTGATGTCACATGGAGAGAACACAGGCAGCTGAATGTTAATTAAATGAATTAATGGGATTTCTTGTATACCCTTCTGGTACACAATTTTGACACTCATGCTCTCATCTCAAATATTTTCTGTATGATGAAAAGACAGAAAGGAGTATTATCCAAGTAGGTCAAAAAAAAAGATAAAAAAAAAAGGCACAACCTCAAATAATGTAATGATACAGTGAAAAAAATAAATCCTCCTTTTTGTACCAAAGCACCAATAGATTATCTTTAAAGGGAATACAATAAACCCTTAAAAGAATCCTCAAGAACAAATTATGTTTAATAACTTTCATAGCTATGGACAATTCATTAGTGTGCTGTGTCTGAAACACAGACTAAAGAGCACCTCTCTTTTTTGTTCAGTTCAGTATGCAAATGGTTGTCAACCAGCCAGAGTAGGTGGTTTCACTGATTCTTCTCTACACTGCCAGCTAATCAGTCTCTTATTTCATCTGTATGCAGCCTTCATACACACATACAGGAGAAACAAAAGCATAAAAAGGAAGATTTAAGTGCTTACCTACAAATTAACAGGCGACTCTCAGCAATAGAATAGTTATTTGCATTATTTGTTTTACAGTAGTGCTAAATGGTTAGACAACCCAATGTGCAGCAAACAGTATGTATTTATCAGGCAGTCTCTTCCTCTGAAAGTCTATAACCTGGCTTATGAGACATACATTAAAAAATCCCAGAGGACAGCAAAGAAAGCCAAGAGACAGATAGATATATGAGGGAGGTTGTCTGGTTTGGTTGCCTTTATTTATTTTTTTTTACTTGATTTTTAACAGTAATCCCTAAAGAGTCACAGAAGTTAACAGCAATGGCATGAAGTGAACAAGCGCACCTATCTGTTCATGTGCCTCAGAACAGAATGGATTCAGTAGATATTTATACAGTGAGTTCAAGGTATTGAGATCTAGCACAAGATGAGACTTTGCAAAGTACACACCCAAAGCATTTAACATAAAATGTAAGAGACTGACAAAGATGAGGGATTAAGAAGATGTGTTAAATACGTGCCATATTTGTGCTGACTGTCATTGCTTGAACACTGGGAAGGTAAAGGGCTGCTTACTAGAATGAGAAACAAAGAACACTGTCTGTGTCACATGCATGTCACAGTTCATATTAACAATGAATTAGACAGAAAAGACTGTTACTTTATTCATCTTTTGGGCGATAAGATGACCTGTTCATAAATAAATGAGGACAAAAGATTCTCCCATTTAGCTTCATCAAGCAACAGATAAGATAGGTAAGAGGTCCCCTCTAGAGTAGAGTAGCCCACACTCCACTGACACAACACTGGTACTCACACAAGGCACTTCTCCTCTGATTTCTTGCACAAAAGCCAGAAGAGCTCAGGCTCCATCTCATTAGCATACTCTAGCAGGCTTTTTCCACACTCTTTCCTGTAATATCCATGCCCCTCAGAAGCATCACCAAGTCTTAACTTCACTATCAAACTGTGTGACATACCTCACAGATATCAAAAATGGCAACTGGAAGATCTTAAACAACTAAAAAGCCCCCAAAAGTACAGTGTTCATAATACATTAACAGAATTAGCGCATGAGCTTATAGCATTTCCATTTTTCTCACCACACTCAGATTTCAAGACTGAAATATCACAGAATCATAGAATTGTTTAGGTTGGAAAAGACCTCTAAAATCATCAAATCCAACCATTAACCAAACACTGGCAAGTACACCACTAAACCACTTTCTGAAGTGCCACATCTACAGGTCTTTTAAATGTCTCCAGGGATGGTGATTCCACCAGTTCCCTGGGCAGCTTGTTCCAATGCTTGACAAACCCTTCCTGATTAGGAAAAAATTCTTCCGATTTTTTCCTAATTAATATTTTTTTCCTAATATGCAAGCTAAACCTCCCCTGGCACAATGTGAGACCTCTTGCCCTACAGCCTGTTTCTTGGGAGAAGAGACTGACATCCACCTTGCTACAACCTCTTTTCAGGTAGTTGTAGAGAGTGATACAGTTTATATAAGGTCATTAAGAGTGATAAGGGAGCAATATGAAGCACACATAGTTGTTTTTTTTCCTGGCTATAACTTGCAGCACTTCAATGCTTGACAAGATAAACTTCAAAATATACTACCCAGAAAAACAAATAAACAAACAAAAAACCCCACCACCTAAAAAGCAACTTGTCTTTCTAATCCTTCCATTTTGTAGCAAAACATTTACTGAAGAAACCTTGCACTCTGGCACCAGAACAGCTTTTTCCATTGATTTTCATCAGGGCAGAATTCTACCTTTTTAAGTTTACACAAGGCACAGCTTCACTTCAGTCTTCTCCAGCAAAACAGGAGCTTCTCTCCTTTGGCCACAGTTAACTATCTTCTCTTCTTCAGGAATACATGAGACCATTTCTAAAATGGATCACAGACATGAAGTGGGGAAAATAAAACCTAGGATTTTGTTTTCAAACTCAGCTCATGTCTCTGCACAGATCTAAAACACGGCCCAAGAAACCAACATGTTAGCACCTCTTTTTTTGCAGCATAAGAGGAGCGGAAAGCAGGGTTGTCACCTCTTAAACTGTCTTTGTCACCAGAGAAGTCAGTGAGGAATTGCACCTCAGATTAAGAAAAATCCCATTTTACTGGATCACACTTCCCTTTCGGAAGTGCTGTAAGAAAAGAAAAAAAAAGTTGCTATAAAAAACCCCCTGACAGCTGCTGGACAGGAACTTTTGTCGTCCTGAGCTCCCTGTCTCTATCTACCAAAAGAACTCTCAAAACCAGGGCAACTTGAAGTGAACCAGTAAACACATTTAGCAAAATATATCCCTTATTTGAAATGTACTATAAACCCACACGCTGCAGCATTTGAAGCACACTGCTTGCGTTATAAAAGCAGCAGAGCAAGCAAAGCAAGCTTAGTGTTCTTCAATGTTGCCAAGGCATCAGCAATCAACTGTGAACAGCTGGGATGTCATCACTGAAACACACCAAACTGCCTTATGCCCATATTGAATCACTTTTGAATGCACTTTCCTGTCCTCTCCCTTTTTTTCTTTTCAAGCAAGATTAGCTCCCAAATGATAAAATTTCTTTTAAAAGGTCAAGTTCATTTTTTAACTTATTTGATGTATTTTTCACTTTTTTAATTCCATCCACCTAAACAGCCTATCAAAATCAATGCATTTGTAATGATCACAAATGCATGGTAAAGTCACTCTGGTTTGACTTGCTACAGGAAAATCTATCCAAAGCATCCCACAAAATACTCCTCTCCCAGCCATTTCATCATTGTTCAGGGCTGTATGGAATGAAACTTCCACAACTCAAGCCTCCTGCAGGATACCACATAAAGATCTTACTGTGGCAGGTAGAAAAAACAGCACCCTCTGACCTAACAGCCTATAGTTATACTGACAAGCAAAAGATAGAACCTCAAACCTGCTTACCAACCTGAAGAAGCTACTGTATCTTTGCTTGACAGAAACAACTTTTAATCACAGTTACAGTGAAAAGATTAACAGTTACCTAGAAAAGACATAAGACATCTAAGATGTCCTTTCCAGCAGGTAAGTCTACTAACTCCTGACTTATTTGAAGTGCTTCTCTCCAGTCACATAGTAAACCCCTGCATGCTTTTCACACTCAGTTTTACCCTTTTAGTCCTCCTTAAGAGGAAAACTTCCATTAAACATGGAAAAGTAATTAAAAAAAAATGTGTATAAGCTTCAAAAATAATTTTCTTCCAAATTTTCTCCTGTCATACTCAACTCTTGCAGTGGTTCTGGAGTCTTTGTGATACACTTTTTTGTCTGTGCACTAGGGATGATTGTGAAGAGAGATTCAGTTCATGATCCACACGGCTACCACCGTTACACTGACCACCACTGCTTTCTGTCAGCATCACTAGAAACCTCTAGAGATGCCTGACACCAAGCGGATGGTGTGACCAGAGAGCAAACAAACATACTAGTGCAGAAGGACTCCTCCAGTGCAACAGTGTACCTTCCACTCATTGTGGTGTGGACTTTGAATTACACAGAGGTGGAAGGCCTGAGAAGAGAATACTAAGAATGAAGACATTACCATCCAATTTGCAGCAAAGAGAGAGATTTGGGAACCAGCCAGTTTTGAAAGGGCTGGTTCTTTTGTAAGCAAGAGAACTCAAACAATGCCCAAAAAATATGCCCTCTGAGCCAAGAAGGCAGGAAAAACTGCTTGGCACAAATGCAAGACTCCCAGAAGCAGTGAAAGAAGAGCAAAGGAAAGGCAGTGTTAGACACTATTTTCCAGGGGGCACTCTCTTGCTGTGTAAAACTTGTGAATAAGAAATTCATTTTCTGAAGTCCATGATTCTTTGTTTTCTTGAAAAGTAGTTCCTGCTAAGGGTACTTAGAAAATTAAAGCCTCAACTCATCACTAGATAAGGGCTGGGTATGTGTGAGAAAGATTAAAACAATGAGCATAGGGAACAGGTTGGCTAAGCCTGGGCCAAAATCCTTGCAATGATGTTCCCTCAGGCTGCACTTCCACTTTTGAAATCAGAGGCTAAGCTTGCTTGCAGAGATGCAAGTCTGTTCAGAAACTAAGCAGCTCAAATCTGCTTGGCAAGAGCAAGGTGATGATAACCCTATTTTTGTGTGAGGTTCTTGCAATTTCTATTAATTGCAAGTTTTACTGGGATACAGAAACTGGGAGTTCCCACTTTTCACAGGCAGCTCTCAACTTGACCTTGTCTGTGCCACTCAAATTCTTCTTTAGCATCTTCTTCAGCACCCATGTTATGTACTGGTGATCTCTGGACTAAGATCCTGGTTCCACAGTCTGAGGTCCAGGTTTCTTCTATTCAAGATCAAACATAACCTGACGTGTAATAGAGAAGTCCTCTGCTAGGAAGCAAAACTAACCAAGTCTACATCGAGGGGTACATAAGCCTGTGGGATCCAGAGACTGGATCCAATCACAGCATGTCTACCCTGGAGACTGCAACCCAGACTTATTCCATTTTAGTCATAGGCACAGATCAATCACCCTGTACAGCAAAACACAGTGCATGTTGTGTGCCAGTAACACGAGTATTTATGAACCAGTGCCGGAACAGGGAAGTGGAATTCTTGCTTTCTATTACTGGTCCTGGAAGACAATTGTTTTGCATTTAACCGGGATGTTTGTATCAGCTATCTGTGCAATTCTGGTTGTCCAAGCTAGCCCAAAGTTATGAATTCAAATAATAGACATCAGCCTCTGCAATGTTTTATCTCAAGCATCTGCATACACTCGATGCTTTGAGAAGGCAATGATACATCATGCTAACAGAGTGACAAATTAAGCTTCTAATTTCACAAACTCCTTCTGGAAACTGTGCCACACAGTAGAAGAGGTGGCTCCTCCTACTAAAGACCTGAAACGACTTCATGAAAGCCTTTCATTACTACATTAGCAGAATTAGCAAATAAATGTGAAGCACATATAATTAGTAAGATACTGAGCTCAGTCTTAAGGCCCAGGGTCTGTAGACCACAGAAATAAAGTAGTATACAATCTTTCTTATGGTCTGATTACCTAAGTGTTGTCTTCAGCTATAAATAAGTTCCAGAAGCTGCCACTCTCTTTCCTCTTTCATCCAACCTTTTACTTCTGTTTCCACATGCTGGAACAGCATCTTTTCACTCAAGATAGCTGTATGATAAACCAGACTACTGTCATGGTCAGAATTTAAAACAGAACAAAGCACAAGAAAGCCACAACAAACAAAGAAGGGTTATTTTAATGCTCAGATCAGGTCTGTCTTCCAGCCCACTCTCACTCCTAGTAGTACTAGGACAATGGAAAGCATGGCAAGCTGCAGGGATGTGTGGGAATGAATAGCCCTGAGTGCTGAAAAATGGGCAGTTCTTATGTTACCTTTTGCTTCTCCGGAATTACAAGAGGGCTTTACTTCCCATACCAATACAAGACTGCCAGCAGCAGGAACCAAAACAAAGAAAGACATCTCTAAACAAAACTAGTATTATGAAAGTGAAGGGGGATGGGCAGGATATACTCTTTAAACTGCCTCTTTCTCACAAATGTTAAACTGATCTTTCAATTATTGATAGCTCACTTTGTCAAGTGACCATTAAACTAGAAGCTGCCTAAATCTGTATTTATATTTAAAGATGTCAGCCAATGAGAAGTATGCTCACAGCATTACTTACAAGAAAAAAAAGCAGGCCCTATGCAAAGCAACTTTGCAATCTGGGACTGAGGGGACTTGCTGTTTTCCACTATAATTAATCTAACTGAAAACTGGAACCAAGATTAAACCTACTCCTATTTAAAATCAACAGCCTCGTATTAAAATATCATTTATGCCAGTACATTAAGGGAAAATGAAGCTTTCGTAAATGTCTTTGCTTAACATGGCAGTGACATATTCAGTGTGAAGTAGAGTTTTATCTTGTTATATAAAACAAACGCAACTTGTATAACATCACTCCAAATACTAAATTACTAGGGAAAAGAACATGCAAGTAATCAGACTTGAATTCAGAAATAAAAAACAGTGACAAATAATATCACCTGAACTTAAATTAACTGAACAAAAATTCTCTGTGGCTACATGTCAGCAGCTTCACCAGTCAGCCTTTCAGTTGTGAAGGCTGGAGGAGGAAGGAGAGATATTGCATAAAGTGAAAATAAAAGTCTTCTCTTGTGAAAGCCAATACATTATCTTAAGATAGAAAAAAAAATGGTCCCTAAATATCCGCAACTACAATTAGTAATAGTCATTAAAAGCTTTCATTATATAGAGTAAGTGTAATTAGAGCATCTTGCCCGCACAGGGTGCAGCACACAGAGAATGCTAGAAGGATTCATAAATTAATGCCAAATCAGTCTCATTCCCGTCTACCACACAATCTGCTGTAAAAGAGAAAAATTGTATTTACACACATTAAGGCAAAGCCCACTGGCCTCTACAAAATTAGCCTAAACACGAAATGTAGTTATTTGAGGACTCCCTATTTCATTATGTGTCTTAGGAATAAAGGGATGAAGTTTGCCATCAATAACACTGAACATATCTGCTGAACCCCGCAGATTCCAGGGCATTAATAATTTAAGCTCTTATGGGAATTTTGTCATGGTGGAGATAGGACTTGTCTGCAAACGGAGCTCAGGGGATGTTCAATATGATCTATTCTAGTATACACACACAATTGCTACATTTATCATGATGCAGAGGAAAAGAATGGTTCTTTCTTAAGGACTTCAGGAATGCTGCTTCTGTAATTTACACAATAAAACCTCTATTTCTAATAAAAAAAAATATCACAGGTTCTAAAAAGATAGTCGTAAGAATTATACTGAAAAGGTTTCTTCTTTTCATATTTCTATTACTCATGCATGTATGGTGGTGTTCAGCACATTATAAAATCAAATAGGAAGTCAGCAATTCAGCTCCTGACAGTAGTATTGTCTATGTAAGGTGCTACTGTAAGCATGGATACTGTATGAGATTATGGCCTAAGCAGATAAAGCTGCGTGCTTGACTCAAGTGCAAATCTAATAGTTCTGTATGTAAACCAGTCAGTTCTGTTCATGATTACTAGATCACGATGAGAAAATACCCTCTGCACACGCCAATAGTAAGCACAGAAACAACACATCCTTTTGAGATGCTTATGGTATTTAACACAGACTGAATTCAGTCATTTGTGCAACAGCTAATCTATGGTAACTCCAGGTACAGACACATTTGCACTGTAACAAACGTATCTGTGTTCTAATTTAAAATAATGATTTACACACTTTTGCTCTATAATGGAAGTAAGCTCAAATGGAGTTAAAAAAAACTAGGCAAGAAAAACTTTCAGAACCAAGTTCTAATTCTTAAAATAGAATTTTCAGAAAAAACTTCAAAAACCATTTCTGTCTGCATACTATTAATAAGCCCACACTGCACCTTCACTATGCCAGGCATGCACAAATCAATGTGCACCACAGTTTGCAAGTGGCAGAAGGACTGATGCTCCATTACAAAGCTCAGGCACTAGAGCAGCTAACACAGTACTCATACACCCAGGAAAGTAGCTCAAAAAAATTCTTGAATTTGCTAAATCTCCATTGAAATAACATTTCAGTAAATGACTGTATAGGTGATCAGAAAGAATCTTAATGGCATAAGGTTGCCTCAGCATCTTTGTCCTGCTGATGAGTTTTTCATCATGATTTAAGATATATCCTGTAAAACCTGGAGGATAGCACCCAAAGGCCCTACAAGATTACTATCCAATTATCCATGAAAACTAACTCCCTATGAGTTCAGCTCAAGAACTTTATCATATAATGTCATAAACCAATTATTTTTCTATTGAGGTATTTGTAACAGAATCAGTTTGTAAAATCTAATTCAGAAGTTTACCACTATAGCAGCTTTCACTTGATGTTAACACCGGGAAGAGCTATGCTTAAGCATGTTATGTTAGTGTTGGCTCTCACACAATTACTTGGATGAGGCCTCCTGTATTTCTGATGACAATTAGAAACCATGGGAGCAAGAACAACAGATAGGCAGAGGATGTGGCAATTGGGCAGAAGGAATGTGTGCAGGATAGTTGTGGTATGCATACCCTCCACCTGAAAAGGAGTTCTCAGGCAAGGGGACCTCTATCCAGCCTAACCCAGAACTTGCTGTTCTTCCTTCTGCACTGCTGTTTTGTATGCACCAAAGCCAGCACAATCCAAGCACTCCCCAGAGATCTGCTGATCCTCTCTCGATTATGCTTCTCCAATATATCATCTTAATTTAGACTTTGCACTCCCCAGGGCTCTCCCTTCCCCAAACCCTTCTCCATCACAAACCTCTTTTTAATCTGCTTGGACATGTCTGTGTTTGACTGAACTCTGATGACTGCTGGATCTCTCTCTTGCTAGTTCTCCAAAGAGGAAGAAACTACTCCTTACTCTGACAGGGCTTTAAGAAATCCATACACCAAGTATATAACCAAAAATTTACCTGGACAGCCTAGAGACAGTGACTACCACTGTGGCAAAACAAATGCCTAGAAGTCTTAATCTATATCATACTAATCTAGAGTGTTTGAACAGCTTTATGAAATAGTTTGATAAGATTGTAGTGTTTTTTTCTATCAGGGATGGCCTCTTCTGCCCCTAAAAGAAAGCACAACAATTATCTGAAAGAGGCTGCAGAGGGCTCTTAACAGCTTTTAAAATAATTCCAACAGCAATCAGACCAAAACAGACCTCCTCCCATATATTACAGGTGATACAACTTTCTGTATATTATTTGATAACAGTGGATCAAGATGCTCTCAACACAAGTTCAGCTGCCACTGCACTATGCTGTTGTCTGAACTAGCGTAACAATTTTAATGCCAAGAGTTAAATCAAATTGAAAAATAAACAAGAAGTCAGCATAATGCTTTGCAAGTGTTTACGGTGCAATTATGCCACAGCTTGACGGAGCAGGACTCTGATCATATATTTTTCCAAATGTCTTCGAAGTATCCCATTTTGACAGACCTTTATGAATGGGGGCAGGATCAGCCCTCTGCTAACTCTGCTTCAGTGTAAGCAAGCTGAGATAGTAATGATGAAATTCTGTTTTAGTTCTCTGACTTGAATATGTATGCACATTGACCAGATCTGGGAACAGGAAGACAAAATGGCAGACAGGACAGCTGTGCTGGGAAGCCCACACTGTAATTAGAAGGGGACAAAGGAAAAAAAGGGCAGTAAAAGCCATACTTCTACTTGTATTAACTGAGTGACTAAACTAAGTGATAAGGCAGTATTCTGTAAATATTAGGCTTCATCTAGATTTTATTATTTATACAAGCTGTGTATGTTATAGTAATGCTCAGCTTGTATTTTAACTCCCTACTAAAAATATGGAAAGTAATAATAATAAGTACATTTTACACGTAAATTCATGTAACAGTTCTTACTTGGGGACACAACACAGTCTATAAAACGAAGTATCTATATAAAATGAACTATGTAGTCTTTTTCTCTGGTTTAATTTGCCTGCAAAATAAGGAAGATGGATAGAAGCTGCTTCTCAAAGTCAATGACCAGAAAAATCTTACTGAAATGCTATACATGAGTTAAGGCTAGAGTAAAATTCACACTGTTATTTTGCAAACTCCTTCATTATAGTGCATTATCTGTATCGCGAATGCACCAAGTGATCTTTCTGGGGACTTCATACAACTTCACATGATTATGCACCCACTGTAGGGAACTCAATTCTAGGACAGGGAAAGATACCATGACCATCACTGAAGGAACAAAAATGTCTATGTAAGCACCAGTTCTCAGAAATGAGAAACAGAGCTAGGTCTAGGTGCCTATGGGTAGAGGTGCATGGAAAACAGTGAAACATTTGGGATGTATTTGTTGTTCTTATGGGGAAAAAATAAATACACGCAAAACAAGTATTTATAGCCTTTTCAAATTTCAAATGACTGATTTACCAACCACATGCTGTCTATCTCCTATGAGGCATTGAAGAATCACTTGAGTATCTGTTCCACTCATTACAACCAAGCTTTCTCAACCCTATACGGGATATTTACAGACTGTGGACTAGCTCCTCTAGTCAGAGCACAGGTGCTGCCAGTGCAAATACCACTCCCCATGAGCTGAGGGATAAAACAATACTGTCTATTTAAAAAAAAAAATTAAAAAAAAAAATTCTTTCATGACAAGATACTTTTAGAACTAGGAGATTTGGGAAATACTATGAAAACATGCACAGCAAAAGTTGTCTTTCCCTTGCAGTCATTCTAGGTTATGGAGGACAGCACCACATCCTAGTTATTGTCTCCCCTGCTAGCCAGATGTTAGGCAGGGAACCTGCCACCTTCTTCTCAAAACAGCTAAGAGTAAGAACAAAACTGACTGTCCCTCATGCTGAGCAAGGGCCTCAGTACTGCTCCTCACTTTTCTTAAGAAATTGTATCTCCCAATCCACTTCCAATTCTGATTTATCTAAGAATTAGACCTCCTACAGATTGATTACTAGCTCCAGGCACTTGATAAGTCATGACAAAATTAAATTCATGGGCTAGTACAGTTTATTAGCAGGTTACTGAGTTGCTGGAAGGAAGGAAAATACCCTTACTTATCTCCCAGTGCCCTCCTACCAAAAATCTAACATACTTCACGTCACTCACATAAGTCATGTATACGTCTGTCGTGGTTTAACCGCAGCCAGCAACTAAGTCTCACACAGCCACTTACCCTCTCCCTCCCCAGTAGGATGGGGAGGAGAATCAGGAAAAAAAAAGTAAAACTCTGGGTTGAGATAAGAACAGTTTAACAATTGAAATAAAGTAAAAACAAACAAACAAACAAAAAAAACGCAACAAAAAAAACCACAACAACAACAAGTAATAAAGGAGAGAGGAAAGAAACCCAAGTGATGCACAACACAACTGCTCACCACCCACTGACTGATGCCCAGCTTGTAGCCAAGCAGTGATCAGCGCCACCTGGCCAGCTCCCTCAAGTTTATACACCGAGAATGATGTGCTGTGGTATGGAATACCCCTTTGGCTAGTTTGGGTCAGGTGTCCTGTCTCTGCTCCCCCCCAGCTTCTTGTGCCCCTCGTCACTGGCAGAGCATGGGAAACTGAGAACTCCCAGATTAGGGTAAGCACTATTCAGCAACAACAGAAACATTGCAGTGTTATCAACATTATTCTCAGACTAAACCCAAAACACAGCAGTATATCAGCTACTATGAAAAAAACTATCTCTATCCCAGCTGAAACCAGGACATCATGAAACACAAAGCCTATGAAGTCCAGAAAAGACCAACCTGTAAATTAACACCTTACACAGACAGGAGTGCGCTGAAAGACCAAGCACAAATTTTGCACTGTGAGGATTTGTATAGCAACACTAACATTCAGCCTCCTTAATTCATAGAAATTGCATTTACCCTCAATGGCGTGTTTGCACTGCGTGTTCCTGTAAAACACTTAATTGGCAGATAAGCTTACATTGTTGATTTATCTAGCTGCATTATGTACTTGCTTTCCACAGCAAAACTTCCACAATGAAGTAAATTCTGTCAGCAGCTAATCATGTACCATTAAAAAAGATTACAGGAAAAAAAAAAATCATAAATGCACAAGGACCTTCTCCCTAACTGCTGCACTATCTCACACAATTAATAATTTAACTATCTGAAACTTCACATGTGCAGGGTACTGCAAGTAGACCAGTGGCATTTTCACTTCAAATTTATATAGTCTTTAGTCAGTATACTTAATCTGCATTTCTAACACCTGCTTCAGTCAGCTATGAAGTGCAATGTTATCTATAAAATTTTCTTTCATCTTTGTACTGTCCATCTAACAAAAAATTATGATCGTGGATAATTATTTGACTTTAAAAAGGATACGGAACTTTTCACATGTTTTTTGATCATTTCTTGAAAGACATGCTCATATATTTGACATTCCATTTTATTAAAAGGTTTCAGTTTTTTTAAAAAACCCTGGCTTTCACATTATTCATGTTATCTAATCCTATGTAATATAGCTCTCCTTCAAAGAGTTAACAGTCACTTTCCATACAGTAGTAAAAAATGAGGGAAAGAAACTAGACCACAACTAAGCAATGAGGCACCATGAGGTGTGCATTTTCAGGCTATTAGCACATGCCTCAAATGCACCTGGAGGAATAAGCTACAATGACTTTTCTACTCAGGTGCGTATCAACATTAGCATCTGTATCATACCACACTACAAAGTGATATCCCGCCTTCACATATTAAGATACAAAATTCTCTAATTGACATGGAGTGGTCACCACATTTAGATACAAGTAAAAGAATTCTTTTTACTGGGAAGAAAAAATAGCAAATTTTCAAATTCTTCACTCTGTCAGAGTTCACATACAGTCTGTACAACATACTGAGTTTTTTCATAGATAAAGTCAGATGATCATCTACTCTGATCTTCTAACAGCTAACAGGAAAGGGGCAGCATTAACCATTCTTGCAACAAGCCCTTACACTGGAGTTGATCAAGACGGTACCTCCAAAAAATATTTTAGAAAAGGAATTTTGTGATACAGCCTTTTTAAAAAAGTAGAAGCAACAAATAAACAATTTATCAGTATATGAAAGTAACCAGCGATAAGTGGGTGGAGAATGGGAATGAAGGATGAAAGAAGATCCTAGGAAGCACACACGTGTCATGCAAGAAAGATGATAAATTGTCTGAGTAAGCCTCAAGGAAGATGAAGGAATTAAAGATGGTTTGGGCTGGGGTTTTGGGGTGCTTTTTTGTTTGTTGTTTTTTGTTTTACATAAGCAAAATGAAAAATCTATACAAATGACAGAACACTGCTAAAAGAAGCCAGATAATGACAGACCATCAATTAAAGTATTTCCCTCCCTTCCTTCAAAATAACTGGTATTTCCAAATGTTTTGAATTAAGGATGAAAGCTGAGGGTTGTTTTGATACTTTGAAAGAAGATAAGACAAAACAGTAATGAAGGAACCTCTCAGCAACAATACAAGTATAGCCATTCAAAAAACAAAATAATGAACTACTGCTGTCCCACCCCGAAGGGTCATGATGGTTTCCCAAAAGTGCATTTTAAAAAGCTAACAGCAAGTAATAACATGAATTTCTGAAGGAAGCTCCAATTTTATGCTAACCATGCCTTCTAGCTGAGTTAAAGACTTTGCGAAAGCTTTTGACCTAACCTCTGGCACCTCCATTAAGACAGTATTTGTCACCCTGACAGCAAGAGGAATGGTTTCCAGCCACTCAACTTACAGTAATAATGATGTCCCTCTTGTTTTTATCCCAAGAGACTGAGGGCTGCCGATTCACGGACTGCTGAGTTTTGAGCAGGCACTGCTAGGTCTGATAGAGAAGAACCACAGAAAAAACCCATTCAAATCCAGGCAGAGCTTTAACCTGTTCTGGGCCAAAAATCAAGAAGCTTAATAAATTAATGTGTTTTGGATTAGAAGTTTTGCATAGAACAATACAGCACTGGTACTGCTGTTTGTAAAGGGATGTCATGAAACATGCATTCTGCTTTCTAGAATTCAACTTTCACTAGCTGCAGAATCCGCATTTGGCAGACAGAAGGAGAAAGAGGCCCATGCTCCATTCTGGATTAGTGCATGCATGTAGGTGACCCCTCAGCACACCAGATTGTATTTTATAACATATGCAGATGCCAGGTGAAACTAACTCCTCCTTGCAGAAGCCCTAGCTCAAAATGCCAATGAAGCAGAAGACAGGGGTTTATATACTAATGTTCCAAATAAAGCAATGATTTCTCTCCACTCCTCCTCACCCAACACACACTCTTCTCATGCAGGCGACTAAAAGCTTCAGCACAGAGGAAAGATCACTGGACCATTTCCATCAGAAGCTAAATCTCTGGGGGAGAACATTAAGAGTCAATTCTAAAAATATTTTCCTTTTGATGATTTTTTAAAAGGAAGGGAGAAAATGACACATTTTGTGCATTTCCAAATCTTTCTGCAGGGAACATTTACCCTTAAATCAGGTCAAATTACTACATGTTTGTGTACAACCACAGTCCTAGAGGAATGCAGTTTTGCTTCTTCTGGTGTTAAAAGATACTACAGAGAGGGCAAAATAAAAAACAAATTGTCTTTCATACTGCCTCCCTTCTCAATTTCTCCTTCAACCTACCTAATGTAAAGAACCAATAAATGCAAGCACATTTTCCCACAGACACAAATAATTACTTGCAAGAATTTTAAAACTTGCTTTACAAATGAGTTGTTCAAAGCTTTGGGGTGAGTTTTCACCTTTTTAAACAAAGCACAGAAATATTTTTCCAAGCATTTATCATAAACCAGTAAAGCAGCTTTTCAAGGCAACCATTTTTAAAACTAATTTTAAGTAAGTGATACGACATCATTCCATGATACAAGAGTCAGTGACTTAACCAGAAATAGAACATCTTGATCTTACTTTCTAACAGAACTAGTGAGAACTCCTCCTGTTAATTTTATTTTCTTTGGATTGGAGTAAAAGGACAGGAAACCACCACAACACAGAAGACCAGAAAACATCACAAACCAATACCTGGCCTTTTTCAACATTATGATCTGCACACAAGTTCTGCCCTAATGCAATTGTGGTTTTTTCTTTTCCCCAAGTACTGACCTTTAACAGAAAGTAAGTAGAAACAGAAAAAAATAGCCCAAAACAAGCATATACTTTTGACAAAAAATTATATTTTTTCACGGTTAAGAGGACAATGATGAATTTTACGAATTATGAAAACATAAGGGGGGGAGGGACTCAACATACTTTCTCAGAGGCAGTCACCAAGTACCACACCAAGCAAGAACACTAGATATTGTTGCTGACAAAAAAAGTAGGTGTAAACTACCATAAGCTGTCATATAAGGAAGTGGAAAAAAAATACAAATATATTTATCTTTTAAAATACAGTATTTAATTATTTGGGGGCTGCAAAGAGAATACAAAGTGATATCTTTAATAGCCTACTTACTGGCACCTTTAAATAAACTTTTTTTCCTTTTTTGAAGAACTGGCTGCTTGAGTGCCATAAGTCTGATGGAGATGAATTAAATGGTCAGTAGCAAAAGTTAATGGGAAAACCAAGAAAGTACTGAGACCAGCTACAGCCCACATAGTTTTTAAACATTTGACAGCTAGTAGTTTCATTTTTTGTTTTTATTTAGATTTCAATGCATTTTCCTCTTAGACATTGAAAAATAAAATACAGGGACTGATCATTGGCCTTCTAGAGGATACACTTTTCTGAGTACTTCATAGCATATTTTCTTTCATCGTCAGGTTACTGTTACCTATCCTCCATCTCCCTAACATTTCAAAGATAACCAACAGCAGGGCTGGTTCTCAGACAGTCTGCACTGGCTGGTCGTGTCAATCCCTACTGACTTCATTGGTCTTTTCAAATCTGACAGACCACACGGTAGGTGTGTAATAAGAAGATTTTCAGTTATCCCCCACCTGATTCCTCTCAGTCCCTTGGGAGCAAGATATCATTTACTTCTTTTTAACTTCCTGACTATTGCACCTTTATACTTCTTCTATTTTAAACATGTCTGGAAGGACTGAAGTGGGGGTGCACAAAGACCGAATGAATGAATGACTACTGGGATGGGTGCACATGCCTAGCCATCCCTCAAAATAATCATGTTATCAAGGGCTCTTTTCTTAAGCTCACAGTAACAGTAACAGTTTGTCATCACAGTGAGCTTTGTTACTCTATCTTGCTTGTACCAAAATAGAACAAACTTACTCAAACTTAGGAATTACACCAAGCATGCTGTACACTGGAAGCACAAATACACAGTAACAGTGAAGGCCTATGAATTTTTGACCTGGAAACTGCTGATGATGCCCAAACTTACATTGAGATTTCAAATAAAGACAGCAGAAATCAAAATGAGGATGTTAAATAACAATGAGAAAGCTGGACACCAGGCACAAAATCTGAGAAAGTTACAGTAAAGCATCGTAAGTGGATCCCAAGACTATTTATTTTCCATGGAATCCAAACTCTTCCTGACAGGTACATAGTATCTGGTCTAAAGACTCACTGCTGCTGAGACCTGCCATCCCCTTTCACTCATGCAAAAACCTGTCTTTCAAGGCTGAGGTGGCTTCCCAAGTGGCTGATTAGAAGGGAGAACTTGCTCAGGATTTTAAGAACTACCTGAATCAAATTTGGAGCACAGTTCAGCATCAGCACTGTACTGCTTCAAAGAGGAAGAGAAGACCTCTTCTAAGAGTGAGGTGTACACCATAAAGCAGTTGCGCTTTGAAATGAAACAAGAGTGACTCTGGAATTCAGCACCTGTTGTGAACAATTTCCTGGCAAGATCTTCTTGTAAACAGCTAGCACAGTAAAAAGAGAATCCCAGATGACTATTCTGCCTCTTCTCATATTGTAAAGACACAATTAAGTGGGAACAAAGGGGTAAACAAACATTTACCTGGGTTTAGAAAAATATTTACGATATTTGTGCTAGAAATAGTTAAGCCAGATAAGAATATTTATCCTAGAAATAACTAATACTAAAAAGTGATTATAATAAAAAAGAAAAATGAGAAAAAGAAACCTAAAACATTCAACATACATTAAGGTAAAATAAAGTAAAATAAATTCAGCCAACTGGTTATTTCCATATGTGTGGATTTCTTTAAATAGTAATGAAATCATTGCTAAAAAAATCTATTGTTATTAAAACAAAAAAGTTGGCTCAGCCCACCAAAATTAGATTTGTAAGTTGCTGGTCATTCCCATAATTAAATCTGTGTCACAAATTTGCAAGAAAAATGGACACTATGACTAATGCATTTACTTGCTGCACTAGTGCTGTCAGGCTGTGTAAATCATTATGCCTGCTAAAGCAGAGTAGGTAAGAATGCCATACATTTTCATTAACCAACTAGGTTTTGTGTGTATGTGAGAAACTAACTTTTATATTCCCTACTAGCTTTAGCTTTCATTTGAAAACAATGTCATTAAAAACACTAGCCTTGATTTGATCAGCCAAGTGGCTGCTTCTAAAAATTATTTGAGTTTTGGACAATACAAACCATCTCTATTGCCTTTGAAAGATGGTCAGTTAAAACAACAAACAATACATCCTTAATTTGGACAAAGGACGTTAGTGAAACGATAGGCACTTTGACTAGGTTCCTTCCTTCTGAGTGATTTATGTAGCCTGAACACATGACTTATTTCACCCCCTAGGTTTCAACAAAGAAAGCTAACCTATTCCTAGACAGCACTGGAAGAAGTCTCAACCAACACTTTCATTTTTGACCACCCTCTGCTCTGTTTTCTCAGGAATGCAATGGTCACCAGAGCAGAGTCCTCTGAGTCAATTTCATGTCACGACGGACTTTCACATCTTGGTTACAGTTTTGTTTAAGGTGAACCTGATGGCTGTTCCTTTCACACTTACTGTTCATAACCACAAGGCACCAAAGAATTTGACAACTGGCTCACATCACAACCTGGATACTCCTCTATTTCCAAGCCCACTCTCTCAAGCAGAAAGGAGATTAATGTGTGGAAAAAAAAAGATTATACAAGACTGTTTCTAGTCTAGCAGTGCAGAGCATTTTGAGGATGTCCTCTTCTATGCTTTAGGCCCTCTCCTTCTTCCATGCACGTGGCACTATATTGTCACTGTAAACTGAGTTTAACTCTCAATTGAGCCTGTGTCTCCACTTCAGTGCAAGAACAGCTCAGTGATGGGCTATGCCTTGCTGAACCTGAAGTCGAACGAGCTGAGCCACTCAAGCAAACACCATGGAACAATCATCAGTGAAACAAGTTTTGCAGTATCCTGTCTACTGCTCTGCCGTTTAGACATTAACAAGCACAACAAGCTGTTGAAGCACAACTTGTAGGAGCAGACTAGAAAGGCTTAGGAAGCACAGTAATGCATACATTACTAAGAATCTCAGCAGACCCATACTTAACAACCCAAACAATTTCTTTAGCCTTGAGGTGCAAAATCATCCTCTCCCACACAAGTGGAAGCAGCTACCTCAGTGCTTTCTTTCCCTCAGCAGACCTTAGTATACATTTACATGCTTTACAGTAGCAACCTTGCTGATAACCAACCAATCAGTATTAGTAAAACGCTACCAGATTTTATTAAAGCCCCATTAAATGGAAAAACTCAAATCACTTATTATGTTCCACAATTATTGTAAACCAAACTGTTTAAACAAGGGGAGGAGATAATGATGTTAAGTACCCAACTCAAAGCAATCCTCAGTGGTATGATTCTAAATATCCTCTTGGCTGAAAATTATGTAAATTGAATTCAACTATTGTTAGTTATTACTAATCTAACTACATATAAATCCTTTTCTGTAACAATTAGTTCTTTAAAACACTGTGTTTTAACTAGACCCAGGACATTATTAAACTAAGTGTAAATATGTACATATAATTCCATGCATTGTTTTGCCTGTATATTTATAGGAGTATAGGCTTTGGTGGAATTTAAAAGGAATTACTTTGTGATTGGATTGGTATTTTTTTGTAAATCTCCTTACCAGTGAAAACACCTCCAGATGTTTAATATAAGTGTGTTTCTGCTTATCAACACATATTTGGCATTTCTGCATTTTGCTTACCACAATGTGTTCCATTTCATCTAAATAACTCATCTCAATATCATACTAAAATTAGGTTCTTTTCCTTCAGACATTTTGACCCATGGCTTATTTTTCTCAAGGCCCATTTTCTAGTCTAAAAAAATGAGTAAAGAGTTAAAAAAAAACCAAACAACATGCCTCCCACCCCCCACCCCCCCCAAAGGAGTTAAAAGCCTAGCACATCTTTCAGACCTTTCAAATCAGTTTGCTTCTCACTATCATACACAAGCACTGGCCCACAGGACATAGCCTGAGACACACAACAACATAATGCCCTCCTGGCTTTTTCAGGGCTACACACAAGTGCAGCAATCTGCCCATGTGCTACACACTGTAAGACAACGAACGTGAGAAACACTGCAACCTTGCCAATGGTCAGATACTTCCAAATTATCTCTAGGACATGCATACGGTTATAGTCACAAAAGTATACAGCTACATCTAAGCCTATCCACAGACAACACATCATCAGACCAACAAGACAAATACAAATGTGATTTAGATTCATCATAAATTAAAGATACAGGAAATAGGATCTCTACCTATAGCCAAGGCTGTAAGTTAAGCATCAATATAAACTGATGGACTACCAAAAACATTACCACAAGCTTCCATTATTTTCTCAGAAACAGGCCAATTATTCTTATATTTTATAGAACAGTTTAGTCTTCAAACAAGAATATTTATTTATAACTCACCAGTTGTCCACAGAAAAGTTACAAAGTAAGTGACCCCATGCTAGTGACATTCAGAAGCCATTCTATTAAAGACCAAGTAGACCTATAGCACAGTGAAACCGATAAAGAACTCCAGCTACTTATTACAGTCCCTGGCCTACCATCAGCCCGTTCTTTATAATTTTATTTTGTTAAGCAATCAGTAATTAGGAGAGAAAAAAAAAAAAAATAATCAGCTGGTCCTGTGGTTTGATTCTAGCTAATCTTCAATATTCTTGAAAAGTTCTTCCTGGAAATTTTTTAACAAGAATGTTTTCTCCAATGCTGCTCCAAGATTAAAAAAAAAAGCAAAATGAGGTAATTACATGTGAATAGAACTTTCCAATGATTAACAGAACTAAGATTAAAACCAAAATCAGAAGTATTACATGAACATACCAACTAGCTCAGCTTCTTTAACTGAGATTTCTTTGCAGAAAGAAGAAACAAGTTCTAAAGATTAAAATATGTTTATGTTGTTTTACCAGGAGCCAGCATTGTAGTCAGATGTTCTGGGGCCTAAATTCTTATTTTAAGTCAAAAGACATTCTCTTAATGACAGCTGAACTGAGGCCTTTGGCTATTCAAGGAAACCTCCTGAACCAAAAGCTAGGGACAGCAGAGAAACAGGAGCTTGTGCCAAAAAATGAGAGAAAATACCATGCACATACACAGACTTAAGAGTTGCGCTGACACTGGGATTCCACAATTTGAAGCTGAAAGAACCTCCTTCCCATTGGAAGAGGACATGATAGGTGACAAAAAGGAGTAAGTATTTGGGAATTGATATTTTAAAAATCTGAATGGACATCTATACCCACAAAACATACATCCATCCTCCTGACCTTAAACCAGTCCCGCAAAAAAGCAGCAGCACAATGCATAACTTCAAAATGCCATGCAAGTTTCTCTCTTGGCAGTACGGTTTCACATATTTAAACTCCAAACTCCAGCTTTTCATAAAATTAATATGTCTAAAGTGAGTTATTTTGTACTTGCAGTTTTCATTTTAATTTCCTAATTTGAATTCTTTTGTCATTCATTCATTTTCTACATAATAGTCTTCCTCTTGGGGACACTAGACTGGAATCACAAACACACACATCTAAACATGCACACTTCTAAGCACGCACAAATTTAAAAAAAAAAAACAAATAAATTCAATTATTAACTGCATAAACAAAACAGTCACAGTAGCTTACCCACACATAAAATAATTAGTATTTAATATTCATTAATGTCTCTCTAAACGTATCAAGAAATCTATTCTTTCTTTCTTCATACAGACATTTATTTAGTGTTCTTTCTGAATCTTTGTAGACCATTAGGCCCACAAATACTGGTTTTGCTTTTTTACAGAAATGGTTATATTTCCATCTGGATTGATTGCTTTCCCATATCTAGCTATTTTAGTGTACTCCTCAGAGACACTGAGTGGCTTCACTGACAGTGAAATATGCTAAACAAATGACAAGTCACTGAGTAAATTAGCATCTACTCTCTGATCAGCTGGGTCATGTTTTCTTTTCAAAATCCATGGCCTCTTGATAGAAAATAATGAGTATTTGATGGGGCTTATTAGAAAAATCAATATATTGATGCTCATGTCTGAAACATCTGCATAATAATAGATTCTGTTAACCCATTAAGGAGAAAATTAAGATGTGTTTACACATTATTAATTTATCATGAGCAGAGATAATTTATTCACTACTCTTCTCAAGAGTTCAACAAAAAGAAAAGAAAATGTAGTATCTGTATTTAATGGCATGGTGACATAAATTGAAAGGTGATTCAAATTTTTGCCAGCTAAATGGCACAATTCCACCAACACTAATGTGAAGAATACAAACACACGTGATACTTGTTAAATATAAGACTATTAAAGCACTTGCTATAAATTCTGCATTACTTACCAAAAAACTTCCAAAAGCGGAATTAAATATAGCAGCTGCCTGAAGAGAGAAAAAGACAAATATCAACAATGGTAAAATAGCGACAGTACAAGAATAAAATGTTACTTCCCTGCCCAAAAAAGCTATTAGATTCTCCAAAGACACACATACACAGACACCATTAGGAGTTAGCCACTGCTTAAAAAATTGCCAGTGGCCTGTAATTTATGAAAACTGATAGATTTGAGTTTATGCATTCATAAATAATTGCTGAAATGGACAAAAGCAAGAGGAGAGGAAAACCCTTGCTGGTAGACTTAAGAGGAAACATCCAGAAGAACTAAGAATATTACTACACAGCAGCTTGGGCTCACTGCTTTTGCTTTTATTTGGCAGAAGCATTTTTACATATTTACCATTAATCAAAATAAATATAATCTGATTTAACTAAATTACTGCATTTTCAGATATTTTTAACTATTTTAATGGAATAGTCATCAGGCAAGCAAACCAATTTAATTGTTCATCATAATAAAGTATTGACAAAGTCAGGCATTTCTGCAAATTTAAAATAGGAACAACAACAACAAAAATACCCCGAACATACAAGAAAACTACTCACAATGACCCCACACTTCTGAGGCCAAAATGTTTATTCCATAAATTCTTTTAAAATAAGGAAATAAAAAATTTTGATAATGACTTTAGAAGTGTTTGTCCTTACCTAAATATCCAGGAAATACAAAGTAGCAGTGTTATTTCTTAGGATTAACTCTTTAAATTCCAGGAAGTTCAAACCTAAGTCTTGAATACTAGTTTTTTCCCATTTACCAAGAAAGAACAGAAATCCTTGTATGGCAGCCAGTCTGATGATGAAAAGCCACACAGCAAAGGTAAGAGGAATGGAAGGAGGGAAATCTACCATTTACTTGAAGATTTAGAGCAGAGTCAAATTAATCACCCTGGACACTTCCAGCCACATATTAATAACAAGTGGATGCTAGCAAGTTTAGCAAGTTTGAATAAAGTCCAAAATCAGGGTAGGAGCTGTAGCTGAACCTGCCTTCTGCTCCATAAGAGGATGCAATAAAAATGAATGGGTAATGAGATCCTTAGCTCTAGAGAGCTTAGCTTTCTTATTCAAGTTCATAATTAATTCAAAGCTTTGATAATTTCATTAGATTCCTCCTCTGCTGGCCCTATCAATAAAAGATGGCACTGGACCACAGCTTCTCAGTGGCAGTGGCCCAAATACAAAAACAAATGCAGACTGGGAAACCTTTGCTGACTTGCTTACTAACAGGGACAATGGCATATGGCACTCCATGTTGCGGAGGGAGCATCTGAATAGATATAGCTAAATAAAACATTATAGTTGACAGTTGTAAAGTACAATAACATATTTTAACATCTCTTCCTCATCAGTATTCCTTTTTTGAACATAAAAAAAAAAAAAAGGCACAAGTCCAAACAGCTCCTCTTGCCAGAGATCACAGCTGAAAGCCAGAGCGAGTACTACTTAAAACAATTCTTCAACAAGTGTGAATGACATCAGGATTTTCTACTTGTATTTGAAGCTGTGCAGCTGATCCTTTCAGGTGGCAAGAGAGAGACACATTACACCCATGCACGCAAACCTAATGCAAGGGATCAGTTTCAACACAGGACACGTCCTTGCAGGTATCTTTTGTTAATAAATTCCTTTTAAAGCTGCTGTTATTATTATGTTAATAAAACCTGTCAGGTTTACCAAGTCTCTTTGGCGTTTGCTGGGCACGTGCCATTCTTACAGACTGTATTTCACCACTTCAATCTGGTCCCTTTTATTACACCCTGTCTCTGAATCAATGAAGGAGGATGTAGACTTCCATTTTTAAGCATACTTGAGGATCTCTTCCTTGCAAAATAATCTTTGCTATATAAAACAGTGTAAATCAATTGTGAAGGTCTGAAAGACAGAAGCATCTGAGCTTCACTTCTGCAGCAGAAAGCTGGGAGGAAACTTAACGGTCCCCTCCACCCCATGAAGATTTTGTGTGCAGTGACAGCTACATTTCTGCCTGCTACCAAGAACCTTATTACTCACCCTTTTCAGGAAAGCTGGCGAAGCCCATATAAAATGAATAGAGAGTGTAAAATAGCCCTTCCCTCCCCAGCATGCCAAACTTATCCCCCCTGTCTCAAAAATATCTGGCTTTACCAAAAGTTGGGTTCCGGCCAGGCTTTGCTTGCAGTGCAGGTGAGCCTACCAGACCACGTCTACCAATACTAGAGAAATAACATCAGTTAGGCAGCCCTCAACTGTTTCACTGGTCATTTCAACAAAGAAGAAAGCAGTAGCTAGAAAGAACTGATACCCTCAAAAGGACACACTGCATCTAGTTCTAGCTACATTTATAGACATGAAAATTTTTACCTAAAATATGCTGCAATTCCACTTCCAGGAGTGCACCTGGAAAGGTAGTAGGGAGAGATTCTAGATAGTTCTGTGGTGGTGATACTAGATGGTGCTATTTTGGCCATCAACAAGCTTGTCTTTTTACCTTCCTGATCCACCCAGAAGAATTCTGATTTTTTAATATTCTCAAGAATCTAACAGGTACTAAGACAACAATCTCAGATACATTTTATGCTTTAGGTTTTTGGCCATCATGTGCAAAGGTCATAATTCACAATGGTCCAGGTGTACACTAGTTTGCAATTTTTAATTCCCTTTCTCCAATATGTCAGAAAACTTTCATGGCAGCTGATTTAACGCTCATTACAGGCAAGAGAAATAAAAACAAATAAAGCAGGAAGACTGGAAATTAAGCTATAATCATACAGATGATTTCCCTCAATGAGGGAGAACTTACACATGTCAAGTACTCTACTTGCAGTTTTCTTTATAAACATTTCCCCTGTAAAATAAACTTAAAAGCAATCTTTTCTGATACCCACAAACCTGTAGATTATGTTTGTGATTCTGGTGCAGCTTAAAGAAACCTGTAGTAAACTGAATCAACTGCTCTAATTTGTAATTAAATGTACCCTAGTACATGACCCTGTAGAATTTAAACACTGTGCGCTTCCAACTCCCTTCTATCAAGAGGGATAATATTGCCTACATACCTCACAGGGCATTGTCAATATTAATTCATTGCTTAAAAAGCGCTCTGACATCCTTAGAGGGATGATACAAATAAACATTAGTGCTGACACACGATACAGCTAGGCTCCTCATTTGCTATTTGAAACATTTATTAGTCGCTATTATTGTATAACTTCTTTAGTGTTTGCTCCTTTTGCATGTCAACAGATATCAGACTATTTGCAGTCAGCTTAAATGAAACAATAAAACATGAAAACATTTACATGTCCTTATAATACTCCAAGTTCAGATTTGCGTGTGTTTGAAAATAGTTCATTGCACTTACGATTAACATGAGTGGAGCAGTCTCTATAAAATCAGTAACACGATCCATTCAAAAGGTAAATGCATGTACTGAAAGGTCAGACCACATTCAAAAGCAGTAGTAGTAACAACCAGGCCAATTATTCAAGTTTACATCAAGTCAGAGACAAGACTGAAAGTCACTGCCAGTACTCTTAAACGGGCTAGTGCAGAAGAGCATGTATGTCTCCCCTTGAGTTTAAAATAGGACGCACTAGCTCCACTAAACAACAAATTTTGTTAATATTCAGCAGATAAAATTTCAGTCAACTCTGTATGTCACTGGGATTGAGGGAACTCTCCCGCTGATCTGTAATTCCAGGAATGATCATCTAGCCTGGAGCACTTTCCAGTGAGAAGTAAGCAGCCCACCTCTGAAGGAAACCTATCTATCAGAAACTTTCCTTTTTCCATACCCGAACCTAACAAAAAGCTTTTTGGTATTGAACCAACCTAAAGAAAAGCTTTTTGGTATCGAACTAACCTATTCTGGAATTCATTAGACTAGATATTTTTTGATAATAGCATAGCAGGACTACATTAAAAAAAGAGAAAATGATACACTGGCAATACATGAAAAATCTGTGTCAAACCCCAACATTTTATCATTATCAACAGGGTTTGTACGAAATTTCCATGCACACCTCAGCTGGAGCTGTAGTTTTCTTTACTGCAGAGCCACAGGGAAACAAGGTGCCTCACGGCTTTATATGTGGCCTATATGAAATAGTAAAAGGCTTTTTCACCTATAAACATGCTTTTAACTCTAAAATGTTTGATTCTTGAGTGTCATTTGGCAGCCATTAGGGAGGTAACATTCCTAAATATACTTAACCCTGTGCTTACCCCCAGGCACCCCACAGCTGAGAAAGCACATGCTACATACATTAGGACCTGCCTGGCCCCAAGTCACCACCAATCTGTGGAAAGGACATTCCAGGGCCAAGGCCGCAGATGCAGAGCAATGAAACTAAACAGAAGGAAACAACCTAAGCATCATGCAAAGCTGCTCTGTGTATACCCACCATTACCTGAGGTTAAAACCTTACCATTTTCAGACAGACATGCACTAGTAGGATATACAGCTCAAGTACTAGGCCCAAGACTAAATATCCCATTTAACACGCATAGCACAATGAGGAAGAGTAGAAAAGAACTGAAGAAAGACAAGTACTCAAGCAGTATTACTGCAGGATTATGCAGTAGAAGGCATAGAACACAATGTGGTAGTAGAACATTTCATAGTGTCCATGTAATTAATGCAAAGTGTAATAGATATATCTCCTATTTAACAGGGGGAAGAAAACAATTTTAAGAGAAAAAAAAAACTGCAGTGATGGAAATGGTTTGACCAAACAGCACAGGAAAGAATATCTACCCAAAGAGATCAGTGTAGATCGAGAAGGTGGAGGAAGAAGGCAGAACGTCAGAAGTAGCTTGAATGAGTTGGCAGAGTCCCTTTAAACAACTCCTTCAATCTCCTATTTAAAAATAAAAACTCAAGTGAGTGTTACTGCAGCTCATGTCTTAACTGCTCTTTCCATTAATAAGATGCTACAGCTCTGTAGAAAGCTATTTGCCACAGCACTGTTACTGCAAACAGAATATAAATATACCTAATAAGGTTTAATCTGTATTGCTGTTCATAACTATTCATCTGAGTTCAGACAGGAAAAATACATATATATTCAAGTTCCTGGTTTTGAGCACTAAATTGAATCAGGTGTCCTCTTCTCTTAAGAAAATTAAGTTGCTTTTGTGCAAGAGTGTTTTAATGAGAACAGAGCCTGCCGACATTGATAAATGGGAATGACACCAGAGAGAGCATGTAAGCAGGACAATATGTGCATGTTACAGTCTTACAGGCTATTTTTCACTGACTATCCTGAACGACTTTGCTGTTTCTTAAGGGGCCTATTAATCTCAAATTTAGTTATTACACAACGTTTATTTGAACATATATTCTGTGGATGATGACAGTTAATAAAGGAAATCTTTTACAAGCTGTATTTTTACATATTGTTCCAACTGCAGCTCCCAGTCATTCTACTGTATTGATGAAATAACCTAGTTATGATGCAGCTTTAAAAAAGGCACATATATTCAGATTCTTTTCTAAGCATATGGGGACTCTTAAATAACTGTTAAAATGCATATAAAATCCTTCTACAGCATGGCAAAAATAAAAGAGGTAGTGTTAACTGCTCCACAAAATCTCTAGCTGCACAGTTGCCCCCTCGGAGGCAAATCACATGCCTTTTTAACACTCCAGCATCATCTTTGAGAAACAAACAGGGCCTAGATTTGACTCTTGGAGATGTATATAGACTCCACATTGAATTCATCAGAAGCTGTAGTACGCATCTTACACATGAATTTGGCCCCATGTGCTGTATACGCGACAGGCCACCTCAGCAGTGGTATTCCATTGAAAAGAAATAAAAATTTACATACCAACCCACACCAAACCAAACCCACCCCCCAAAAAAAAACCAAAACAAAAGCCCCAACATAAAAAACAAACCAAATGCAGCCTTTGATAATGACTAAATTTTGAGTCCAAAGAAATCTTACGAAATATGATGTTCAAAAAGTGTCTTTAAAGACAAATACTGAATCACTCTTATTTTTGTAAAGGAGTAGAACATACACATAACCTTATCCTGTTAAAAAAAACAAACCACCAAAAAACCTACACCACACCAAAAAAACCTGACACCCACCAACCAAGGAAACCGCAGAACACCAACATAAGACCCCAAGATACAGGGGAGATTTTGTTTTAATTCCTTGCTATGTTCCCTGTGGTTCAACACAATTTGTTGACCATGAAATAGATATCACCTAATCCCCAACCTGCCTCTAGACCTGTGCTAACGGTATGAAAACATTCCTTTATTTTCACTATGTTCAATAAGTATCAGTTTTATGAAAATGATGCTGAAAAGGCACCAGAAAATGAAAACAGAGTAACTAATATGCTGTTTGTTTGCATTTCAGCAGAGGAACGTCATCTAGAGAACACCTCTCATTGAACTGTGCATCTGAAGCTGTGCACACTACAGATTTGTTCCAGGCTGGCAGAGGTTGCCATAGCCGAAGTACAAGTTTGTGCTGCTTCAGCCAGGCTCAGCATTCTGTCACGAGCAGTGCATGGAAACAAGCTAGGGGCTCTGCAAGCTAGGGGCTCTGCAAGCAGAGTTATTGCCTCCTACCTCTTACGTCAAGTTCTTTCTGTTAAAGATCAGTCTTTCACTCCCCCATTTTTGTAGCTCCTCATAACCACTGTCGGTAATAACATTTACAATACAAAACCATCCATCAAAAGGATGTCAAAACGCAGGCTTTTTAGACACACTTACTTAGTGTATGTGGTGCTCTCAGTTTCTCTGTTTCACCAATAGTTTCGGCAGTACTGAGACAGAGAAAGAAAACTATCCCCCTTTCTTTCCTTTCATCAGAAATGGTAACTTCTCCCTACCATGAGCAACCAGCATGACTCAAGGGAGTTCTGGAGGGTCAGCATGCCATTTCTCATTCAAAGGCAGTGGGAGATGAAAACCGAAAGCCAGGAGAATATATGTATCACAGATTTTTTTTCCAGAGAGTAAAACCAGAATGTAAATATTTGTTGACAATTCAAATGGCAAATATTAAGCATTCAGGTCTTGGGTATGTTTATGTGTCAGTCTGCAAATTTTCACTAATACATAGATTAGTAGCAGGAAATCCATTTTGAGCAAAGGTTGGAAAGCAACACTGTCATGTATGACTGGATCGTTTTACTTGAGATTACTTGTATAATCAAGCCCAATGAAAACAAAAGCCTTCATTATCAGTGTCAGAATGGTCACATGAAGGAAACCAGGATGCTCTTTTTCTTTATCTCTTTCAGGAGTTGGAATGTCCATGTCCACACTGAAAGAACCAAGACTTGGTCTCCTTAGGTAAAGGAGAGATAAGATGATTCTTAAGACACAGTGCACAGTGCCCAGCTATTCCAGTCAAATCAGCTGTACAACACTGTCACTTTGTTCATACTTACTTTGCTTTATCCAAAATGCTCCAGATCCACCCATAGCAAATGCTTATGTGTCTGTGTAGCATTCAAAGCCAGTGCAATGCTCACAACGCTTGTATCAGATGAAAAGGCCTATACAGGCCTTATCCAGAAACACAAACATAGGCAACACACACCTTTTGCAACCTCACATCTATCCCTTCAGGATGCTAAAGTCAAGAGATTTCCGCCTTCTAATAATCATGGTCTGTTTCCCTTCAACAATGAGAAGGGCTGTCATCAAAGACAGCCACCCATACTCTCATCTCACCCTTCTGTAACTCAGTCATTGACCAGCCATACCCCAAGCCCAGTGGTACCCTGAAGCTGTAGCTCAACCTTCCTGTCCACCCTAAGTGTGCAGTATAAAACACAAAATTGAATAAAACACTGTGCCTTCCAGTGTTGGTTCCCACATCACACACCCCAATGGGGGGGCAACGTGAACATCTACAGTGCACTTTTGAATACCAACATGAACATACAGACACAGTTTCTCTTTTTCTCTCCTCTACTTAAAAATTGTAAATGCAAACATTAAGATTACTGCCCAGTGCCAGTGTAAACACTCAAGGAAGCAGTGATCTAAAGCTGACAGACTCATGACAACACACACTTTCTCATACTGAGTACATAATGTGCATAACTACCTGCAAACTTCATGCTCTAGCAATTGACCTCTTCCTCCGCAAACTTCATAAGGCTCTGCCATGTCAGAAAGCTCTAGGTTCCTGGGAAGGCATACAGCCAAACTTTTGTATGTATTTTTCCCTAAATGGAAAGCCCATTTCCTAATTTCCTAGACACAGGGAAACATGGCAACTTCCCCCTGCTACCTACATCCTTTATAGCATAAGCTTTAGCAGCCATACATTCGACCTATGAAACAGACTATGCTACACAATTAGAGGGCAAAAAGGAAAGATTCTAACCAGCCACTGACACTTTGGTATGAAAACTACCCACAGACCTTACATCATGCATTTGTTAGTGACACGAGGCTTATTACCTTAGCAGTGAAGACACTAGCTCTCGCACCAAAACAAATGGACTGCTGAACAATGATTTAATAAAGGAGGCTCAGCTGAACTGCAGTATACAAGTAACTGCCAACTTGATCCTCTCTCTCGGTCAAGCACTTCATAACCGTAACTGAGTTTCTCTCTAAAAAAAAAAATAAAAATTACTGTAGAAGGTATCCTCAAAAGGATACAGAGCAATAACAACCTCCCAAATATACTTTTATTTAAGTTCACATTTTCTGAGATCTTAAGCTGTGATAAAAACACTTAAAGGTCTTGTCCCCTGATTCTCCTGGAGACACATCATCCATAACATGATTAGAGGTCTAGTTAAACAATGCATCCCACAACTCCAAAGAGTATTACTTCCCTGCTGAAGTGAAATGAAAGCACAAGGCCACTTTTTAAAAGGTGCCCTTTGCATTAACTGTAAGGCTGTGCCTGCACCAGTATTTTTCTATAAATATCCCACTGTCATATTGCTTTCTGAGCAGTTAGTAGCAGAACCAAACACTTTAACTACTATGCCATCGAAACCAGCTCATAATGGCATTGTTATTAAAGTCCCTGTCACTACTACCACTGGGAACAGCCTCACTATTAGTGATGCAATGACAGGAGATGGGAAACAAAACACTACTGCAAGGAAGGCCACATCTTGGGGAGGCTGGCTGAAGTACTAGCTCTGTAAAATAGAAAGTAGTGTGGCCCACTGAAGAGATCCATGAACCCTGACATCTGGAGCTCATGTCAGAATGTGTCACAGGTAAAAGGAGTCTCATCAACAAATATCTGTCTATATCTCAAAGTACAGTTACTTTTTTTGTTTTTAAACCTAGCCCAAAGGTTAGGCTTTACTGTAAGCCAGTACTGTATGGTGCTGGAAATTCCCTTTTTATGAGACCAGCCAAAGCTTTGCATGCTTCAGTATTGTAGTAGAGGCAGAAAGAGAGGGGAAAGAAAAGTAGCATACTATAAGGAAAAGACCAGCATTCCAGTGCTTCACTGCCTGAAAGAAGTGAAGAAAAGGAACAATCTTAATGCATGCAACTGCATTCTTTTGAACGCTGCTCAGACACTTCTGTCTTCTAAATTAACAATTCATATAACCAAAAGTTACACATGCACAAAGTAAGTGCAGAAATGTGCATCTTTACATATAATGTATCCCCAAGACTTGCCCAAGGAGGTCAACAACTTAAGATCCAAGCTTTTTTTATCTGAAAGCAAATTAACTACAACATTGTTATTTGCCACCACCCTTCTTTTGAAGCATGCTCCAAATATCTTTAAATTGTAATCAGTTAGTTTCCCCCATTTTCTTCCAAGAGGACTGCTATACCCCCTAATCCAAAGAGGGGGTGGATGGGGGCAAGTAGTCTTCATTAAAGTGCAAGGATTAATACTCAAATGCCAATCACGTTGAGGTCAGGGACATGATTTTACAACTGCTTGGCTACCAGCATGAGTACATCATAAACCACAAAAATGCTGAAACTGCTCTTCGGAATTTTCATTCACATATAAGTATTTATTACATAAATATATATATAAAACATAGAGATTCAACTACATTAAAGATACGTTTATTGCTTTCTTGAAGTAATTTCCTTTATTCTCCAATAGGATAAAATACTATTGTCATGGTTTAAACCCTAGCCAGACAGCTTGTTCACTCACTCCCAGTGAGTGGTGCCAGGTTGAGAGCAATCGAGGCCCTGCCCCCCAGGGCTCTCCCCTTCCCTGCTCCCAGAGGAACAGGGAGGAGGATCGAAAGAGTGCAACTCCTACGGGTTGAGACAAGAACAGTCCAGCAACCAATGTACAACACAAATCACCACCGCTACCACCAACGACAACGATAAGAGAAAATAACAAGGGAAGAGAATACAATACCACCGGCCAAGAAACGGTCCCACCCGGAAGCCCGTGTCCTTCTGGGTAACTCCCAGTTACCCCCCACCCCGGGCATGACATGCTGCGGTATGGAATACCTCTTTGGCTAGCCTGGGTCAGGTGCCCCGTCTCTGCTTCCTCACAGCTTCTCCTCCTCCCTGGCAGAGCATGAGCCTCACAAAGTCCTTGGTCAGGGTAAACATCACTTAGCAACAACTGAAAACATCGGTATCACCAGCACTGTTCCCAGGCTGGAAGTCAAAACACAGCACTGCACCAGCTACCAAGAAGGAGAAACATGACTGCTACTGCTGAACCCAGGACAACTATATAACCACTACTTCTCTGAAGAAAAGGTAGAGAGAAAACATTAAAACCTATGGGTTTCACGTATGGAATTCAACCCATGCTCTGTGGATAGTAGAGGCTCACCAAAGAACTGTGCTGGGTGCAAGCCTAAGAAATGCACAAGCTGTTTTACTGTAAAAGGTCACAAACTTGCTGTCTGCATTGAACATGCTATTTGTGGTAGCATTTACTGAGCTTCTACAGTTTCCATTTATATCCAGAGTTGGCTGAAAAACTGGAATATACAGCATAAGGGATGTTCCTATACTTAAATATTTGCTTTAAACCCGAGATCCCCCCACCTGCAGAATCACCACTTCTCATACAACGACTGAAATTTTCTTTTTTAACCATTTCATTTTGGTATTTTGCTGCTTTCAGCTGAATTGCTCTCGTGCCTAACAGAAGATGGCCTCTGTCTGTGTTTGTCACTGCACAAAGCTTTTCAGCTGGTCCACAATGCAGCACTGTTACTAAATTCTTATGATGCACTGAGAAGATTTGAGCAGGGAGATCAGTTTATCAAGAGAAATGAAAGCATGGAGCACCTAAGTTACGCTGAAAAATGTGGCAGACATCAAAATTATTTCTATGCAAAATTAACCTGACCTGAAACAAAATATTTACACATCGATCTTCCTGAAAGAAACTGGACACGTTTCTACAAAGCCTAAATTACATATACAGTGGAAAGAAAAAAAAAGAATGGAGAAGTTTCCAACTCAACACAATTTGTAGCCCAAGTAACGTATTTCTAAGGCAGTTAAAGAACTAGGTGCACATACAATATGAAAAAAAAATAAAAATGTAATTATTGGGAAAATACTCTTTCTACTGGAAAACACTTCCTTTGTAACAATATGCCTATTTTTCAGCATTTTGTGGTTAAAATTATCTTCTCACATTACTAATAACCTGTAGAGACAAGATCAACACATTCTGATTTGACCAGAAAGAACTCCAAGGAGAACTCAAGAAAGAAATCAGTAATTTTGTGTTAATCACAAAGGTTCCAGCAGAACACAGATGCTGTTAATACCTATTCTGTGATGATTGTTCATCATGAGCACCCAATGAGGCAAGGGGCATGGATGCAAAATTGTACTCTGTCATGCCACTTAAGTCCAGAACATCTGTATCTACACAGTCAGACCAAACTAAGGTTGCAGAAGCAATCTATATTCAGAATTCTTTTCCACCTTAAACTACTTCAATAAGATGCCCTATAATATATAAGTGGGCAAGAGGGTATAAGAAGCACATTCACAACTGCAAGGTCAAAACAGGTGAAATCAGGAGGTCCCCATGCCAAGACAAGCACATCTTCTTAATAGCAATGCAGAGTAGCAATACATGTGAACATAAAACTTATGGAAAGGAACTGGGATATGCAAACATTTGAAGAGTAGAAAATGTCACCTTATATGCTAGAAACAATCAGAAACCCCATCTTAAATAAGCATCGAGTGCCAGCTAAATTTACAAGAAGAACACTTCACCTATCACGACTTTACACCTGATAAACTAAATGCATAGCTGCATTTCATAAAAACAGCTCTCACTTCAAACACTTTAATTTAGGTTAACAGCTATTTCTTTAAGTGATCTGTGATCTGCACTTTGGGGTTAAAACAGACAAATAAGGATCTTAGAAATCATGTCTAGCTGGTATTTCAAGTTTTGCCACTGACAGAAGCTTGATAAAAGGCAGAGAAAGACTCTGTATACCAGTCATATCATCATCATTGGGGGGGAAGGGAATCTGTTTAGGAAACAGATTTTCATCTCTCACATATATTCATTCTAATACCGAGTCACTGTTTAGTCAATCCTATTGCAAGAAAGACCTCAAAAAAATATCACAACGTAGTCACCATCTCTTTGAATCAAAGTTCAATTTGCTCTAACACCATAACAAATATATTTCTGTAATCTATATCTATCGCCTACTCTTGTGGAAGTATCAACAAAATTCAGAGTGATATACTTATCTATAATATATAAAAGAATCACATCACCCCTATAAGCTGTAGCATAGCAATAGAGTGGCAGAGCATGAAACAGTAATCAAAGTCCTGAAAAATACACCATTGTCAGCACTGTACACTGGTACCAGTGTATTATAGCACCTTGGTTTAAAATAAATCAACCTAAGTGCCTGCTTTGGTAAGCACTTCGAATTCACTGTACATCAGCATTAAGGGGGGTAATGCACAAAGAAACAAATCAGGAAATGGGACTTATAAATAACAATTCAATTAGCAGACTTACATTACTCATTTCCTAATAAACTTTCTACACACACCTACATACAAACCCTCCTACAGCCTTCCCCCCTTCATTTACATATCTGTGCAGGCCTGCTCTTTTTTCTTGTGAGCCCCTTTGCCCTTTCAATCATGAAGTATATTACTCCACTGTCAGAGCAAAGCAGTTCCTAACAACAGGGAGCCCAGCTGGGATAGGAAGAGGGCAGCAGGCTCAGGCATTAACATAATAATCCAACTGTGTTCCCCCAGGCCCTTAGGGCAGACAGCATATTAGGTAGGCCTCCTGCGCCATCCGGGTGGAAGCGGCCAGATCACCTGCCCATCAACCTGTGGCAGTCGCCCCTGCCTCTCTGCACCAGCTCCCCCCAAGCCCCAGTGCCCAATTACCTTCCCACAAAAGGCACGCATCCATTTTTCCACATCTGCTTAATACACCTGCTGCATGTCCTTATTTACGATTCGGATGTACCTTGCCACGTCGTTTCCAGTGGACTCACGCCTTGCCTCTTAACTTCTGGAAAGACCGAGACTTTTAACAAGGCCTACTGCTGCTGCCAGCAGGAGCCAGCCCTTGAAACGAAATTTTGCAGACAAAGCACTGCTCTCCAGATGCAACTTTCAGCCCTATCTATCCCTGAAAGAAAGGGAAGGAAAACCCAAAAAGGGAGAAAAGAAAATTCATGCCTTTATTATTTCTGTGCTGTGCCATCCAAGGGAACCGGTTCAGGGTTGGCTTGCTTATTCCTTCTGAGATTTGCAACACTGGAGTATTTTCAGCAGCAAAGCGGTTTCACAATCTTTGGGACAAGGCCTGCCAGTATGCAGGACATGGCAACTGATTAAGGAATAGAGCTGGTGATAAGGCTTCAGCCGTACAAACACGTAAGACATTTCCACAAATCGCCATATACACCGCTGATTTCAGATGAAGGACCCATGAAACCATCCAGTTTAAAGAAGACCTACAATTTTACTACTCTTCCCAACTAACATTTCTTAATACCTAAGAATTTCTTCCCGCATTTCAAATGCTTTGGGTAGCAAACTGCAATTCAGAATACTAATATGCACGTTCCCCTATACTGAGCCCTTGAAAAAAAAGAAAAAAGTTTACATATATTATGCAGTGTATTTCAATGCAGTTCTCTTACAGACTCTTTACAGTATATATGCTGCTTGTACAGAGCACAAGCTCAGGTAGTGAACCAGAAAGAAGAATAATAAATGCACTTGCCAGTAAAAGATACTATTTTCTTCATATTGTACAAGACAATCTCAAAGACTACTAGGAAAAAAAGGCTTTGGTTCTGATATAACTTTTAATTTCATTTAAAAATACATATTCTCCAATTCCCCTTAACAATGGAAGGCACAACAGAAATGCAATACTGTCTCATTAGAACAATGTTTTGCAGACTATGCAAAGCCAGACTTACTTGATCACTTGTGAAGCAAAATTTCCCTAACCCCATTAATTTTCATTTATCTAGCGCTCTCAAAGAAGGAAATATTCAGAAGCAATTTCATATTTTATTTTAAATGCTTGGGTGTTTGTCGTGGTTTAAACCCAGTCAGGTAATTCGTTCACTCACTTCCCCCCCTTTCTTGCCCTCCCCCTGCTCCCGGAGGGACAGAGAGGAGAATCGAAAAGAATGCAACTCCCACGGGTTGAGATAAGAACAGTTTAGTAACTAATGTATAACACAAATCACTGCTGCTACCACCAATAATAACAATGATAAAGGAAATAACAAGGGAAGAGAATGTAACACCTCACCACCAGCCGACCGATAACTTGCCCCCCTCAGCCCGACCAAGCTCTGACCCATACCTCCTCCAACCCTGCAGTCTCCCAGCCCTTCTGGCTAACTCCCAGTTACCTCCTGGGCATGACGTGCTGTGGTATGGAATACCTCTTTGGTCAGTTTGGGTCAGGTGTCCTGCCTCTGCTTCCTCCTGGCTTCCCCTCCTCCCTGGCAGAGCATGAGGCTCACAAAGTCCTTGGCCAAACCAAAACATCGCTATCAGCTCTGTTCCCAGGCCGAAAGTCAAAACACTGCACTGCACCAGCTACCAAGAAGGAGAAACATGACTGCTACTGCTGAACCTGGGACAGTGTTACATTGTCAGTACAAAGAAGTGTAATGCGTAGTAATCCATGTCACAACTGTCAGAGAAAGGCCAGGTAAACAATGCTACCTATATAATTTAAACATTTTAGGAAGTAACCGTTAGGCAAGTTCTGCTATTACGATTCCTTGACTACGCAGTGGTAACAAAAACTACACATTGTGAAAATCGGGACACACTTAAAACAGATTTGCTTACAAGCAATTCATTTTCACAGCACATTCTCTCTTGCCACCAGTGTCATGACAACTTGTTAGCAGCATGCCCCTCTGAAAGGGGAAGGGGGGTACAGTTAAAATAGCCCTTAGCATGGGATTTATTCTAGGTCACAAGGTCACCAATAAAACACTAGAATAACCTATGGGTTTGCAAAATATTTTAATATAGTCAAGAGTCTTCTTACACAGGCACACACTCGTATCTACTATGACTTCATTTAGACTTTTAGGACCTGCAATTTAGAGAGGAAGAGCTTTGACAACTTTCTCATGATCCTTCCAACCATTTCCTTTGCTTCACAAACCAAATACCATCACATTGACAACATAAAACTGAACAGCACTTGGAACATTAACTACACCTCTTGCAGCACCAAAATTATTTGTTTATCTACAATCCAGAAAAAGGAGCTAACACTTTTAATTACAAGAGATTAGTATAAAAATCCCTTGAACACTTGTAGTTTTCTAGAGGTTTTGTCTAATCCATTTCCTTCCTTCTCCAAATTACAGGTCAAAAACTCCACAGGCCAAAGTAAAGATAAGTTGTACCAGACATGCTGGAAAGTAAGAAATTCAACAGCAACAATTCTCAACCAAGAATTTGGGTATAATTAAGTCATCAAGTAGTTTTGGCTGTTGGTGGTGAATGCTTTGTGCTTACAGACATGTTGCCACAGGATGACAACAGGAAACTGCAATTAGTTACATTCATAATTTTTCTTATTAATTCAAATGTTGCGAATAGAACATGTGAACAGAAATAAACTTGTGAATGGAAATACAGGTTTTTCTAATTATTTCATGGCATCATCTTTAGATCAGATCCATGCCTCAATTAAGTCAATAGGAGATTTTTAGACTTGATTTTACACAGCCCAAGGTCAGAACATTTCAATGGCTCAGATATATAAAAGCAAAGCTGCGGCTTAAGCTTCTGATATGGGATATGCCTGGATTGCAATGGGCTGTTTAAAACTGTGAACAGTCTTGAAATTACTAAATATAAAAGCTGCAGTATGGAGAAAAATATATATTTGTTGTTTAAAATATCTTTCATATGACGATACCACTATAAAAAAAAATATCGCCTTGAAGTAACAAATTATTAGGTCCATGCTGATGATTTTATTTTAATTTCCTTCATAATTTGTCCCTTAATTCAAACATCTTTTTTTTTTCTTTTGCACTGACTCCAACCCTTGCTCTTTGATAGCTAACACAGTTCCTATGGTTTCATTCTTAAACACCAGAGTGAAGTACATTAGTGCAACAGACAACTATTTTCTTCCATACATAGCTGTGCTAGCAGAACAAGTAAGACTCTCTAAACCCTAAATGTCACCAGCCCTAGCTAGAGAACACTCCTCCCACAGATCTGTAGCGAGCAGTCTCTCTAGTTCCTATATGTTCTTTCCTGTAAAAGAACTATTCCAAATTCATAAAGACTTTTGTAATAGAAGTACTCAGAATGAAACAGTGTTCATTAATATGCAATATAAGACCTTTATGTACTCAAACTTATTCAGCTTGCTGTGGTGGGTTTACCTCAGCTAGATGCCCGAATCCCACCAAAGCCACTGTATCATTTCTCCTCCACAGCTGGACAGGAGAGATCAAAATATAATTAAAAGCTCATGGGTCAAGATAAGGGCAAGGAGAGATCACTCAGCAGTTACCATCACAGGATGTTTTTGAGCAGCATGTGGCTCCCAACCAGTCACAGTAATGGCCCTATTCCTGGCACATGAATGGCATCAAATGATCCAAAATCCAGAGTGCCACTATCCATTTGAAGGCAGCTATTTCCTCTGCCTGTGAAACACTCCTACACTGCTCCCCCTCCCCTTGCATTTCCAAGAAGCACAATACCTATTTCTATCCTATGAAAATTTTAACATGGTTCATAAGATTATCAGCTACACCTGCTGACAGCCATAAGGCCTGAAAGGTTAAATAACCCTGCATCACCAGAATACTTTGACTACACATTTGTTTAGATGTTGTTTTTTTTAAACACTGCTTTGGGTGTAGAAAAAGACTGATGAGGTATCTGACTGTATCTGAATCTGATGAGGTATCTGAGGTATCTGAATCTGACATCAGAGTAGCAGTCATGGCCAAGTTTCTAACACTGTACATGATGCAGGCAGCAGGGACACCTATGTCAACAGTAAAAATGTAAAACCACAATATGCTTTCAGGCAGATCAGTTTTGGGGGTTTCTTGTGCAAATAAAATGTTTTTAAGAGAGACTGTCAAGAGTGAAACAGATAAATCAATTCAGTCCTTTAAATCACTCCAGGGATCTTTTCCTCACTCACTACTCACTGAAAAATGCCTCTTAGAACTGTTGAACTCATGTAATACAGGCTGCAAACACATCCAGTGTGACCGGAAACTTAAACCCTCCCATTCAAACGTACGCATGCAGTATTTACCACATCTTAATGTTAAACCATGTTAAAGAAAGTGAGATTTTAGCAGTCATAAAAGACAGGTATCTCTGATAATTAGAGTTTATTATTCAAAAATGAAGAAAAATTGTTCTGAGTCTTCAGTTCAGCAGCAGACAATGTAATCATTTGGTAAAACAGACATTCCACTCAAGTCCATTTTTGTCATTCTATTTTCATCTGGAGGATTAAAAATGAGCAAGGAAGTCTTTTCTCTTCAGAAGCCACTCATTCCAAAACCACTGCAAAAATTCAGAGACAGCACTTACAATCTTAGTTATTTCAGAGTATAACACAAACAAGTGAAGATCAATAAAAAATATTAATTAGCACTTAATTAGAAATATCAATATGGAGAAAAGCAGTGATGTGCAGACATCCTGCCTCTGGGATTAGATTCTAACTCATTTTAGATTAGGAAGCAATGAACTAAAATCACTGCCCTGACAAGTTAACTATTCTTATTGACACAGCTCTGGGTAGGAATAACATCAGCCCTGAGGACGGCATAGTAAACAGAAAGAAGTGGTGCTAACTTCTGACATTTACAAACGACCATGATAAAAAAGAATCTGGATGGATTACATAAATTTGCTACTATGAGAGTACTGACTTTTTTGTTTCTAACTAACATGTACTTATGTAACAGTACCAAAGAGAACAAACAGTTATTACAGACAGGACTATACTGGAAAGAAAATTTAACCAACAAAAGGGTTAATTAGGGATACAAATTTTCTCAGACTGTTAATAATGGGAATGACACATAGTATGTGCCCATAAGTAATTCTCAGGTATCTTTGATCTTCTGCCCCAAGCGGTTACTGTTGCCTACCATACCCGGGCCTCTGGGACTCTCTCAGAACCAGACATCTGGCTACTTTGTTGTTTTAGACTAATCTCATCCCAGGAGAGCTCAAGAAATGACACCAGGCAAGGAGGGTCCTGGCAAGGGAAAAAACATTACAGTATCAGCAGACTTTTGAGTGGACTACAACATCAAAATTGTCTTCAAATTTCTATAGGGATCCTGTGGCTTTTCTGCTCTCCAGCTCTGATTTCTGAATGCACATGATCCTGTTTTAAAGAACTGTTAATCTCTCTGGAGAAGCTAATGAATGATAATCCACGAAAGCACGTGTGACAAAGGCAAACAGAACCAAGAAAACAGCAAGGAATGGGTGGATTTAATGAAGATTTTATTGAAAGGTCACCACACTGCATGATCAAACAGTGTTTTTAAAAGCCTACAAAAAAAAAAAAACGACTCCAACATCCAAACACTCTATTTTTGACTAATTCATGGGGTTTAGCTGCCAGCAGTGTTATCCCTGAAGTATGACCCTCTGATGACTGCAACAGATTCAGCCAAGTGCTCCGGGCTTAGAAACAGGGCAATTCACAATGCACGGAGCCCACAGGGGTAAGATGGGCTGCAAACATGAAGAAATAAAGGTTTAATTCTAAGGCCAGCTTCTCTTATCATCTAAACAGGCTATCTGGAGTTTGCCACAGATTCCGGTCCACCAGATTCCCATCCTCCCCAAACCACTATAGATTAAATCAGATGTGACACTGGCAGCTGAACAAGAACTGTTACAGAAGGCCCTTTTCCTATATATGGATGTTCCTGCATTGTTCCTGCAGCAGTGCTCCTATACCCTAGGTGTTCCCAATGCACGCTTACTGCCTACAATTGGTAACAGAAAGAACCAGGACACTTAGACCTGGAAGAAATAAAAATCACATGTATTTTTCTGAGGGCAGTAAGCACACCCATACTATGAACATTTTCCCAGCCATGTAATTCCAATCAGCATTTTTTTTAAAACCCAGGGGTGGCACATAATAACAGCAGTAAGGAAGAGATAAGTTCTGTGTGGCTGTCCTTTTTGTTTCAAATCAACCACCACGCCTTTTCTTCCCTTCCATTGGCAAGAGCAACTTAAAAAAAATGGATGCTAAATACATTCAGATTCTAATCCTTTTCTAAGGGCAGACCTGTGTGATTTAACTTTCCCTCATTTCAGGGTATTTTCAAAGTATTCAAAACAAAGCTTTGGAGAAACCTCTGACTAATCTGCTGTATCACACCAGCTCCCAAAGAAAACAAATCCCTGTCAGAACTGTTAAGAAGTGCTACAGACAGAAGCAGTTTGAAAATCGTGTGCTAAACTTTACTAGGGATCATGCTGTTACAGATCATCCTACTTCCTTTTTCTTCCTATTTCTCACACCACAGCTATCCTCCTTTCTTCCAGCCACAACATTCCACTCTCGGTAGGAGAAACAATAATAAAAGTTACCCCACTGTATTTTAGCAGTTTCCTAATGCACTGTAAAAAGCTAGATCAAGACAAAAAGAACCTGTGCTTCACTAGCTTTAGTTACATCATATCAACAGTAAACATACCCTCCTGAACAGCTCAGCATAGTTCAGAGATTCAGAAAGATGCTATGGAATTTTTTTCTGAGTATGATTCAAGCAAATTCTCCTTTGTTTTCTCACCAAGCAGGTATGTTGTTAGAATCAATGTGGGTTATTCCAAATAATTCAATTTTTAAATACCAGCAGCCCCAGGACAACATAAACTGTTTTGTATGCTCTTTGCATACAACACATGCTCAACAAATACTTCTCTTGAAAACTCTGCTATAATAGCAACTTGTTACAGTTTAATTAAGGACTTCTGTGACTACTGCAGCTTGTAAGCAGCTATGCACCTTTACGCAACAGAATCAAAAAAGTCATAAAATATTCCACACTAAAAACTCACATTTATTTATTAATACGTCATCTACTGCAGAACAATACAGAGTGCAGTGTAACAAGAAAAGCATTGCAAGGTAGAACAGGTCAAACTAATGTGTTTAAAAAATAGCACGACTGTTTCAGTGGAGATGGCATTAATACAAGTAACACCAAAAAATTAAGTCAAAAGTAGGCAGAATTTTAATTTTGGTATTTTATGCACTGTACAAGCTTAATTATATACCCTCTGTTGTCACTTGCCATAGAATTTGAATGGTGCATTCCACACACTTACTTTTCCCCCTACTCCTTTTAAATCAGCAAAAAAGAAATACTCCACATATGAACATGTAAGATGTACTTTACAAAATACACAGAAAATAAGCAGTTAGTCAATAAAGCAAATAAACCCCACACTAATTCTTACATATTAAAGATAGAAATATACATGGGATATAGATATAGGTTCTAACAAGCATTTCTCACCTTGTCTAAAAGAACATTTTTGTATGAGTGTCTTAAATATGACAGTTACAGCTTAGATATACATATTACAGACTTATTTTCAAAGCCATATGCCATCACCAGGACTCCAACAGCAAATAAGCCAACACATGAGAACATAAATACTCTTCTGTTTACTCTAAGTATTGATTTATGTTCTATGGATATCCAAACACTGGTAACTAACACTGCCTTACATTACCTATTATGAAATTACAGCTATTCAGTGAGGTTTTCTAACAGTAAATAAAACTCCCCACAGCCATTCTCCAAAACTTTTAACAGCTGGAAGAAGCAAGCACTGTAACATGAAAGGAATGCCAACACATCCATACAAAGGTAAATCAAATATGAAAACAAACTCCAGAGAAAAAAAGGTCTTCAAACAAAATCCATGTTAACACTTCTCATAATTTGGAAATGGAATGGAGTAGCTCCCATTTATCTGCCTTTACAGTAGGAGAGGAAAAGCCATTTCAGACATTAATAACAACACCTTGAACAACATCTGAAACTCCTCCAAGAACCTAGTCTATACTCAAAAGAGTTAATGAACAATATTTTAAATGACACACAGTTCAAGCATTGATCTCACCACAGAACCATTTAATTCTGCCCAAGAACTAAACTCTAACTAGGAGTCCCAATTTTAACATATATATATGGAAAGGCTGTATATACAAGCCTTGTATATAATATATATATATATATACACACACATCTTTTATACAACAAGATGCATATTACATCTTACTTCTTTCCTACTCTAGGGCACCTAACAGTATATCTTTCTATTTCACTGCTGCCTATATGTATAATAAGCAGATCTTCATGATTTAAATATTTTATTTCTTTATGTGTAAACAAACCCAGGAGAAAACATCTATAAGCTACTTTGATTAAATTCTTCCAGGTTTGGAAGTTGCCTTTACCTCCAGTGAAGGCCGGAGGAAATAGGCTTCTGAATGCACATGGAAGAACTCCACATTTCCTCCACAGAGCAAAGCTCTGTTTCTTATCTTGTAATTAAATAGCTCATCAGCTAATAAAATTACTTTATACTCCCTAAATATCTACATAAGGATATAGCGGAGGGAAAGCTTAGTGATGTTTCACAATGAACACACTTCCTAAACAAAGATAAGCATGATTACTGTAACTTCAAGATAATGACATACACTTAAACTCACATTTAAAGCTCCATGTTTAGAATAATTTACAGTGCAAACAATACTGATACTTGTCTTCACTCCTCTATTTTAAGTTTACAGGCACAGTTTCATTTATTTGAAACAAAGACTGTATTTTCAAAAGACAGTAATTATCATGAGAATACAGTGGACAAAAATGCAGTACTGTACTTATTTATGTATCTACTTAGCATTTTATATCAACTAAACACTTTAGTGTAAGGATGCCAGCTAGGACCAATTACTGCTTCTGGAATCCATCTGCTACAAATTGTATAGACCAGATTTTCATTTGTGACTCTTACCTACAGTTATCCCGCCCATTGCTTTGATTTGAACAGAAAAATGTCTGATTTATACTAGCATAAAGAAGAATCATACCCAAGTTCCCAGGTACCCTCACCAGCAGCACAGGTTTTCTTTTGTTGGTAGCAGCTGGCATGTGCTAATTAGAAGGAAAACAAAAATCAACTACTTCTAGTTTTGTAAAAACATCTAAGAAGAGAGAGAGCTCAGAATAGTCTCAGCCTATTACAGTATGCTCTACAGGAGGAAATAACCTGACAAAATGAAATTTTCCATTGCCTCCCATCACACAGTTTAGAAGGAAGGTGAAACCTGAAAGACAGGTAATCTCCTTAAAATCTGTTGTATGGCAGACGTGCATTAGGTTGCAAAAAAATTATTAGAGTAAGAAAAGACACTCCTTCCTCTCACAACCCACAAAACAAACAAAAAACCTACAACTGCTGATAAAGATACAAGGAACACAACTTGCTGGAAGTACTGCTAAATGAGCCATCTACTTCACAAGATACTGATAAGTTAGTATAACAAGTGATTCACCTGACTGAAATAATGTCTTGCGATTTAGAAACACTGACTGCTACTAAGGCAGCCTGGGAAATGTAACACTACTGCAGATTTCAACATGGTTTTGTATTAGTAAAGAAGATAACAACATGCTGGAACTGGCTGATGATTAGAAAGAGGAGGGAAATTAAAATCAGTGTGATCACTTACAGACATGACAGGATGCTTACACAATGGGCACAGTGACTTATATTATGCACAAATACCAGAGAGGGGAAGAGTTAGGAGGACGGTAAGCATAACTATACTGCTAAGACAGTAAGAAAGACATTTTACACATTCTGAAGACAAAAATGCATGTCTCGATCCTGTTCATAACTTAGAGAGCTCAGCTGTCAGACTCACAAACTACGTGGGGACATAAAGCATCATTATGTACTAGGATTTCATATTTACATAAACCAAAGTAAATCAGTAGCATAGAGGTTACTGTTCTGAATGTATGTACATCTAAAAAGAGACAAAAACTGTTACCCATAAAACTGAATTCATTTCAATGTAATACCATAAAGAAAAAGAAAATGCAAACAAATCAACTAAAAGAAATTAAGGTTACAAGGTAGGTATTTTCTTATTATTTGCAGAAGATGACTACTTTTGAGTTTTATCTACTGGGTGTATCAGGAAGGTTCAAAAAACCAAATGTAGCAATACAGGCATTTGTTACTCAAGGGGTCGTGACAGCAGACTTGTTATGAAACAGAGATGCCCCAGAATGACTCATTTTCAGAAGGGATTTGAGGACAGCACTTTACAACACTGCATATTTTTCTGTGTATTCCATACTTACAAATAACATCTATTGTTCCGAGTTTCTCAGATCACACATTACAGGGAATCAAGCCGTGCAGAAGTCATCAGCATGGAAGGTACGAATAGAAAAAACATCCTAGTATCAATAGGTCAGAGATCTTTGTGACTGTGCTTAGAAAAAGAAATCCCTCACAACTGTACAATAGAGGCTGCACTGCTGATTGCTTGTAAGAAAGGCCGTTGACTAAATTATTAAAATACACACCTTAGAGAACATAACCTGTATAGAAAGGCTCACTCAATACAGATATTCTAGACCATTTGGATAATGAAAGTACAGCAAGTATTTCTGAAATAACACATATGACATTAATATTACAGAACAAAATGTTGCAGGATATATTTTCTAAATTGCATGATCACATGCCATTTTAAAACAGAAGCGTAAAATACATCCATAGATCAGAACTGAAATTCTATGTCCACTTTAATGTTGTCATTTCTGGAATTACAGGCAACCTATCATAGGTTAAAAATCATAGGACTTTTAAGAAATCACATATATGGAATACATGAAAAGCTTCCCTAAAAACACACTGATTTTGAAACAAAGTACTTTAAGTAGAACGAAACCTGATAGCCACTATTACAGCTGACTTTCTCTAGTTCCAGTTATAAACCTTCTTACTGGAGAATTAGGGGCTTTTTTTATATTGTCAAAGAAATGAAAATATCACTTGCCAAAAATATGTCTGGACTTGTTATTTGTAGCTGTAACTCAGACAACAAATGAACCTTTTAACAAATACCTCTTCTTCAAGTAGGTGGAAGGATTTAAGAAAACAAAACACCAAAATCTTAAATCTTACCAAGAAGTGACAGGAAAACAGGACTAAACAGACTCCTCCAAATAAAACCACAACTGGAACTTTCCCATAAATGTAATAACCTTCATGATAGTGAAAGCACAAGTATGAAGGGATTAATTTTTGCCAACAGTTGTTTAATACTCTGCTTTTAAATGTAGCATATCACTGGCAAATTTCAACACTTCTATAAGCAAACAGACTGAGCACTGTAAACTCTGCAAACAAGCAAGTGCTGTTACTGGCAGGGATATTAGCAAAACCATTCCAAAGATGCAGGCACAGAGTTCAGACTCTACTATCAAGCAGATTTCTTTTGCTCATTGATACCACTGCAATGCATACATGCACACATGCAAAATCAAGCAAAATGTAAAAGTCTGTTGAATAAACAGACACATGAATATCCATTTCCACTGACAGGATAATAGTCTGGGTCACTAAAAACCTTAGGTCTACAGATGCTTTTCCACTCTTGTTTCCCTTCAACATCTTTCTGGTTTACATGAAATAAGGACAGAGACACCATTCACTGCATGAAGATGTGCTTTGATTAATTCATTAAGGACTGAAGATCACTCAGGTTTAATAAACTACATTTCTATAGGAATACTGTTATTAACTAAGGAAAGTATTGCCTGTATGCTATGACAGAGACTGACAGAGCTGAGAAGATAGGATTTTTTTCTAAAAGTTGTCATAATTACCAAAAGAGTTTATTTTAATCTAAAAAAGGTGGAAATAAAGCCACAATAGACAGCAAGTACAATGATTCTGAACTTCAGTATCCAGATGAAAGGCTGTAAACTCCCCATCGATAATGTAAAAACCTCAGAGAATGTTTCATGCCTCACTATTATGTCTGAGAAATAACTTTTCAGACTCCATTATGTTCGCCATGAACTTGATCTTTCACCTCTAGTGAAAATCCTCTTATAACTATAATTCTAAAGTTAATGATGAGAGATTTCATTTGCTTTCCAAGCACAGATAAAACCTTTTTGAAATACACTCTCACTGCCATGACCTTGGTCTATGACTTAAGAGTTCACCACGTGTAATAATTTACTTTGCCCCATGGGGCTCATTGAGATTTCCTTTCAAGAGGTTTTGGATATGCAGTCAGAGCTGAAACACTCACACAGTATGCATCAAAGTATACATCCCCATATACATTACAGACATTTTGCAATAATATCAACAAACAAAATTAATATGGATCATTACAAAATATAATAACAAAAAAGTCTAGATAAACAAAGTCATCCACACACTAGAAATACAGTGTTTTGGGAGTCTTGCTCTAATAATCCACAATACCCGCTAGAACAGGAAGGTTCAAAATTTCATATGTAAATTGGCAAAGTAATTTGGAGAAATACACTGTTGCTCTGGACTTACCAGCTCAAACATAATGAAGTCCAAACACAGTCTTTTTAGTTTATGTGCCACATCATTACCAGAATTACTGCATTAGACTACCTGCTAGTCTATGGCTGGTGACTTCTTAGCTGATCAGCAGTGTCTTAGCTTCTTTGTTTGCTCATGTATTTCTAACTAAACATTCCTTTATTGTTAAAAATAAACAGATGAAGTCTGAACTCCTATATCTACCTCAGTATACGGGAAGTTTTTTGTTCCCCTGAATCTTGGGGAAAACTGCTTCAGAAACATTTACCCTAAATTCAAGCACTGGCTTGTAGCTATAGCCAAAAAGTACACAGCTACTGCCTCACAATGTTCAGTGCACACTAATGAAACACAACATACAGCTAAGCACAACTGTGTCGCCTACCAGTTCCCACTTTGTCACTGCTTCACACTGTCTCACTTAATGGCGAGGCTGTTGGAGCTAACTCCCTGGGGATGCATACAAGGGCCTGAGGCAGGGCAGGATTCACAGGCAGACAGCACAGACCTTGAGAGGTCAGGCTGAGGGTGGTGCGGGGACCTGAAATGCCACAGAAGCAAACAGTCTGGAAACACAGCTTGCAGTGGGGATGTATATGATGAGGTACTCAATGGATTGGTAAAGATGGTATTTAAAGGTAAAACTTCTGCCCCATCACACAGATGAATAATCAGGGGCTATTGTGCTTTCAGGGCACCTACAGTAAAGTGAACATCTTAATACCACTTTCCCAGTCTCCTGCCCCTCAAAGTTTCCCAAACACTACCATCTTCTCTTAGAGACTTTCTATGTGAGTACAAGAGTTTAAGCCTCTGCTACAGCTACTCTGAGTACTACTGTTTCCCCTCCATCCTTATTAGTTTAGAAGTGGCAGCAGTAGTAATGGACTGCAGACAGAAAAAGCCACATGCACAAGGGAACACCTGCAAATACCCTCACTGAGCAGGAAAGCACTCAGCTGTAGGGACTGCATGTTTGAAAAAGGGTTCCCAGGAGGCATGTGGCTTTTTTTCAACACATCCAGAAACAGTTTACCAGCAGCTTGCTGTTTTCAGACTCTGTGACAGGCCAGTATTTCCAGAAACTGGAGCCTAAATAATGCTTCGAAATCAGAGAAAATCTGCTGCTCTACTGATCTCCACACTTTTTGTCAAATGCTCTAAAAAATGAACAAAAATTTTAACAGAAAAATATAAACTGCAAACAATTCTGAAACATCCCATCTGCCCATATAAGTTCTACAAAAATATTTTAAATAAACTTAGGCTTGTTTATTTTTTTATAAATAAAGGAATTTAGACATTTCTTCTGTCTCGTCACTCAGATAAGGCTTTCCTCATTGAATACAAGACACTTTTTCTTAGCATGTACTGAATATAATCATTTGACAACTTAGAAGACAAAACCTTCACAATCTTCTTTCATAATCATAATGATGAAAAAAGGATAATAAAATCAATTTAATTTCCTTGAAAAAGAATGAAATTTAAAGATAATCATTATTCTAACAGAAAATCCTGCTTCATGTTTTACAGATGTGATTTCCACAAATCAGGACTTAACACTGCACACCCAAAAAGAGACCTAAAGAAAATATATTATAGAAATACTGAATTTGCAAGCCTTATTGCTTTCTTTCCCAGATATTAATATTAGCCACTAAGCAAATATATTCACACCAGGTAAGAAAATGCTTGGATAGAAACAAAATGTAAATTGTCTGAAGCTTGGATTTTAACACACAAAAGGCGAATTTAAGAAAGGAGAAACAACGTAGCATGATCTCTTTATAAGTCAGTGTTTAGAACTTGAACATTTCAAGAACAGTAATGCTATTCCTTGACTAAATCCACTAAAGATATTCCTAAAGGGCACTCTGTCTTCTCAATAGACACATTTAATTTGGATTTTTCTACAGTCAATACCAGTAAATAGTACTTGTTCAGGGTTCAAAATTTCAGGAATGCTTTGCACAAATGTTCTTCATTGAAAAAAAAATATTGAATTTTTTTTTTTTTTTTTTTTTTTTTACAATCAATACTGTTGCCTATTAGCTTTTGCTGGTTTTACAAATACATGTTTTCATGCCCAGTCACAACGCTGGGGCCACCAACAGCCATGTTAAACCATTTGCAGTAGTACCCCTCTGTGCAAGAAGATCCAGGTTGACAGAAACAGGTGAACACATGAACAGAAGGAACCATCTTTCTTGTTCATGGCAAAAAAAATAAACCACCTACAAACAACAGACAAAGCTGGATAGTTTCTGTTCTGCTCTATCAGTGACTTAACACAAATCGTAATATGCAATGATCAAATACTCACTATTAAAATTAATATTTTTGCTCTGAAAGCCAGGTGAGGGACAGCAGAATCAGAACGTTACATGTTGCTAGGTTTCAGTGCCAGCAAACTGCACTGCTCTACTAAAAGAAAGCCATTAGAAAATGCCCATAACACAGTGAATGCTGGCATCGCCCAGGCATTCAGTGGAACTAAGACAGCATAAAACACTCCACTGCAAACAAACCACTTACAACTTTTTGAAACTGTTACCTTCAAAATAGTATTTCGAATCTTCACTGTTCTCCAAGAACAGTTACCAAGTGGGTAACACTTCCTTCACTAGTAAAATAAATGTAATCTTTCTTTCAAAAAGCCATAAGATCAAGCAGCAGAGAATACAGAAGCTGAATTTTAGAGGGGCAGTAGATCCTCCACTCTGCAAATATTTTAACAGAAGTATTACTGATTTGTTCAAACAGTTATAAATGCTTGCTTTGCAAACGCAATGCATTTTGTACAGTACTTCCTGCTCTTGCACACTGCAACTTTACACTGAATAAACCTGCAGACCAAAACAAATACAAAACCATCTTGCTTTAAAAGGCCATTTTTGTCAAGCATGAGAGCAAGACTTCTTCTGCCCTGACTTCTTTATGCCACAAACAGCTTTCAGGGTCACTGAATATCCCACAGCAGACAAAAAACTGATCTCCCCAGCCCAAGCACTGTAGAACAGCAACAGTAAAGCCTCTGAAAACATTCTGGTTACAATGTCGGATCTAGGACAGTTGGGCAAACACACCTGTAAAAACATAAGGCTATGATGATTCCAGGTAGTTTCCAGCCACAGCCCAAGCAGCTTAGCATAATTTAAACAGGCAATTTCATAACTTCCTAAATTATGGCAGACCTGCTACAAGAATCCCAGATTTAGGGAGGATGAACATGCATAAGGCTGCAAATTCTGTGTCATACATCTTAGAGTGCATAAAGTTGTGCAGTTCAGAGATTTAATATATTTTTTGCGCTTCCCTAATCCCAAGAATGCAAAAGGGTCTTTTTCCACTGGACACCTTATAAGCCATGTAGAGGCACTGGCAGCCAGGGAAAAAATATTTTATCACAAGTCTAACTCAAACACTGACAACTTAGGTTCATAAATCAGCTGCTTTTCAAAGGTGCTGGGAGAATTTGAAACCTCATATAAACTAAGGAGTTTGGAGGTAAAGTGCTTGAAAATGAGGATTTCAGAAGCCTCACTGTTAGCCTGAACTTGCTTCCACTCAAAGAAGAGCAGAGCTGACTGCTTGTGAAAATCCTGTGAATTCTGAACTGTTCAGGTAGTGGATCTGTATTAGAAATACTGGTGATAAAGAAGAACAGTGATAGAGGGGGAAAAAAACAAACCAACAGAAGAAACCACAGTTGCTTTGGGTTATACAAGACTTGAGAAGACGATGAGGAACGCTACAGATATCTAATGGAGCTGCATGACTGGGACACATTGTAGTTATGAAATTCATATTGTAAGTAATAATTTGGGCTACTCCTATGCATTGATGGACATAAAATGCACTCACCACTCAGGGGAGGAAAAACCCCTAAGTATCAATAAATAGTTCAATAAAAACCATCTGCTCAAAGCACAGTAATGATAAAAGAAAAGTAAACTCTTAGGATACATAAAAAATTAGACTGTAATACTAGAATAGAGTGAATTTTAATAGCACAGCAGCTCCTATGTCCATACAAGGCTTACACTTACACAGTTAATTCTTTATATTTGTACATGTGAAGTACAGACATCTTCCCTAAATTTGTCCTCTGACACCCACATACATTTCGTAGAGACTTCAGTGTATATCTAATGGTAGAATTAGTTACATTTTCATTTAGAACTATTTGATCTGTGTGGGCAGACAAAGTTTATTACTTGAGAAACAAAACAAAACAAAAAGAGAAGAAAACCCACCACATTTTCATGATAGGCTTTTTCTTTTTACAGTACCAAATTTAATAGAATGAAATTACCCTTTCATAAACAAAACCTAAAACTATGAATATTTTGAGTGCAATTTAGAAATCACATTTTACACAACATCACTGTAAATTCTGACATATTTAGAGAAGAACAATTTTACAGAAGATAACTAAACATCATGACATGTTCGTTACCTTCCAAAGGTAAATACCCCTGGTACACTGGTGAATCAGTGTACGAATCACAAACCATTAGAGCTTGTACTTTTTATTCATTTTATTTTGTTTTGTTTTTAAAGGTTAATGTACATGTATACACAGTTCAAAGAACTTTAGTTTTAGAGAAATCAATATCTTTCCTGTGACTTTACAGTCGTGTTAGGGTTCACATTTTTGTTTTTACTTAAAAAAACTCCACTGCTCACAAACAGAAGGATTTCCCAGTGCTCATTTCTCAGTAAATACTCATATATTCTTTATATTAAAATATCAGTTAAAACTATTGCATACAATTTGTTGGCAAAATGTTACTGATCTCCCTGTGGACCTTACAAAATCAGTTTTATGTTCTACATCTGCTTCAGAAAGCAAATCTAAAAATCAATACTAGAACTCCTTTGTATCTTATTTTGTAAATACTCCCCTAGCTTTCCTCATTATGATCTATTTTCTATTATCTTTTCTTGCATAAGCAACACCTTGTTATACAAAAGGCATAGCAGATCCACATGAAAGTTGCAAAAAAATAAAACAGCACATTGATTAAGTGGTTTTGTACAAGTGACAGCTTAACTGAACAAAAAGCCACCCTCAATGGTTTTGTCGTGCATGATAGCAAAATAGCCAAAGTATTCTTCAATAAAATGAACTGTCTGCCATGATTTATCTGTACAATTCCATCACAGCTCTTGCCTGTTATGTTACACTTTTCAAAATATGTCATTAAGCTTCCATAAAAGTCATCGCAAATTGTTTTTGCTCCCAAACTGATAATAAGCTTACAGATCTAATTTTCAACCTCTTCTCTTCATTACTTTGATTCTTAAGGAGAATATGACATTTGCTGTCTGAATACTTTACAGTAATATCTGGCGTCTCTACAGCATTTCTGTCTGAGATCTCTAAGCTTTTAATCGGTTTGTCTTTAGAGCACCTTGAAATGCTGACATATTTATTTCTCTCTCTCTTGCAGAAATGTATAATTTCAATGAAAAACTACAAGACTTTTTGAGAAAAAAAAATAAAGACATAAAAACCTTCCATGCTCTCAGACATTGCAATGTCATTAAAATCCTGACCATTCACACTCAACAAGAGCAAAGAACAGAAGTGAGGCCTCCTGGTTTTGATTCCAAGATTTTTTAACTACATGGACTGTCATCTTCATGAATCAAGAGACTTTGTAAATGCTACTGATGACAGAAACAACTGCTTAATTGAAAAAGTATCGCCAAAATAGATTCTGATTTCTCATGGCGATTCCTCCTTATTTTTTTGCCAGTGTACATATGAACACTTTTTTTGTTCACGTAGGGCTTCATATGCTTCTAATTAAATTCACTACTTGAAACTGGCTTTGTTAATGAACTAAATGTGTTTGTGACAAAAGCTAGGAATAAGCTATTTTAGAAAGTTGTTTGCAGGGTTAATGAAAGTAACATCATATAGGAAGAGATCACAAGAACAATGATGGAAAACTAGGATGAAGAGGGAGAAACAGAAAGAAGAAGCAAGAGTTGAAAGACAGGCGAGAAAACAAAGCACACATACATAGACCATGGAGAGGAATTGAAGAATGGGTCACAGAGTCAATAGGTGTGAATTTGTAGCCCTACTAAACAAGTTGTATTTCTGCTCATCTCACCAAGAACAGCTACTTCCACCAGAAGAAAAGACATAAATCATCTTCCTGTACAAGATTTTCAGAGAGCACAGAGAGGTTTTTCTCCCCACTGCTTATATCTCTCATCTGCCAAAACCCCTCTGGACAGAATAACAGCAGCTCCTAGCTTGTCTGAATCTTTGGAAAGGAGTTTTAATTTTTACTGTACCTTCTTCCAACAACTACAGGTAAATATTTTACAGTGCTGCTTATCAGGCTATTTTGAAACATGGTACCTATATCACTACTGGTACACAAGTTACACTGAGGCAGTACAGAAATACTGTCTTGAACAGCTAAACACCTCTGCTGCTACCACTGCCATTAATGGCAATATGTAAGGAAATGAGATTTGAAAAGTCTGTCTCCAGTCTCATGTAAAAAGCAGGACTGGCAGTGAGCTGGTCAATCCATTATTCTCCTTGCAGCTAGAATCTTTTGTTCTTCCACTCTGCTACTACCAACACCATTCTGCTCCACGGACTGCGGCAAAAAAAAAAAACAAAACCAAAAACCAAAACCAATTCACCCATAAAAATCTCCTACTGGTTTTCAGTACTATTATTTCTTTGGCTAGTTTTTCATTTCTTTCTTATAAAGCTGCAGAGATTGCCACCCTCCCATAATTCCTATGACGTGTGAAGAAGGCTCTTTCCAGTCCCCTAAAACAAGCCACCAATCATCAGAGCTAAGCGAAGATGTAAGTTTTCCCCCTCAAACACTGAAAGACTTGGAAGCCTTTTGGCTTCCAAGTATAATGCTTCTCCCCAATCTAATGCAGGGGATACAGCAAGAAAAAGCCGCTACCTGGCTTGATTGTCTTCCCTTATTAATGGAAGGCTACTGCTGAAGGATTTTGATAAAGACTGATTTCCTCTGCAATGTCCCAAACTTCAAAACCAGCCTCCACCTGGCTCATCCACCAGGCATACTGTAAAGTAGTACCAATGGCTAACCTGGTAGCGTTTGGAAGGCACACCTAACAGATGCCAAGACTAGAAATTTGAAAGTGATATAGATCACAGGGTTGGTGATCAAACAATGTATAGGAAGAAGGAAGACAAATTTTTGCTTTGGACAATTTTACATTTCAACTCTTGAGTAACTGTTTGGCTGCTATGCTCTTACAAATCAAGAGGACTTCAAAACTTAGATACACTTTTTTCATATACCACACATTTGAACCATCAAAAACAAACACTGCTAAATTGTACAGTTGCTATTAAACACTGACAGTTTAATAATAAGTATTTTTATCTTACCTGTGTTTGCACTTACAACTCCAGCACACTAACTTGTAAAATGACAAACACAGTTGAATCAGAATTCTTGTATCAGCTTTGATGACCACACCTTCATTAGCCAACAAAAGCAGAGCATTTTATTTTGTGCCTTCAGGCATCTATCAGTTAACATCTACAGATACTTGTAAGATTAAAAAAATGTATTCCTTTTGTTATCTCACAAACAAATTTTCCAACTGATATGCAGCAAAAATCTCCCATCCAAATAGCTTCTAGTAATGTAGACTCTCTAAGTATTTGACTAAATACTTAATCACCCTGTCCCAGAACAATAAAATATAGCTCTTACATAAAGTTTTTCAGCAGTAATCTTTAAGCTCTTCACAAAGTTGCCCTGATCCATTACTGCTAACCCCAGAGACAAAATATCCCACTGTTTTACCCAACAGGTTAATGACAGAGCTAAAAATAGAATCCTTGTTTCCTCAGCCCAGGTGAATACTACTTCTACCATGCCTGACACTTCTTTGAAAATAACCTAGGTCCAACCTGACATTTAACAGTCACTTCTACTTAGAGAAAGAAAACCTAAAACCCTCTATACCATCATAACACACAACTACCACGGCTCTCATGTGCTGTGCTTCAAGAAATCCAAAGAGGTCTTCAGAGCACTTACTGAGGGTATGCCTGTGCTCTAGAGCAGCAGGACACTTCTCAGACTAATTAGTTCATGTGGAGCTTCCTCACTATACTGCTTCTGAGCAAGCTCATTTATCTTCATATTACATTACGCAGCATAGATACACCCTCAGACAAATCAATTTCTCTACGTAAGGAATACATGCTTGATGAGGCAAATGCCATTTAAGAGACATTATTATGAACAAATGCTCTCACAGTACAATCACTTGTATTTCCAGTTGACTCCCAGGTTTAAATTCTTTGTAGATCAGAATGGATTTAAATAAAAATGGGGAAAAGTGATTTGTCCTGCTCATGTCAGAAAGAAAAAATTTATCAGTAATGGCTAGGTGAAATTTGATGAGGACAGATGCGAGGGGGTCTTCTTCCCTAGCCTGAGGGATACAATTTGCCATACTTCAGAAGAAAAATTAACAATAGTCTGAACGACAGAGAAGCATCAAATTCCAAAAGTATGTTTGCAATGGAAGCTTGCTCAAGTTTGGCAATAAATTTGCCACACACTGAGCATGTTTAAAGGCTGTTTCTCTTGCATATCTTCCTAGAGCTTGACTGAGGACTCTCAATTCTCAAGACCCAATTCTCAATTCACTCTGTCTCTGCTCACCGCAACTATCTTTAAAAATCACTAACAAGGTATGCATTTTTACATTCCTCCAACACCAGTTTGGTACGGAAGAATCAGAGGTTCAAGCTCAGGGTTTTATGCAGTTACTTACACAAGCCTCATATGACAGAAAGTTTCTGGTTTTCATCTGATATAAAATACACACACCCTCACCACCCCAGAAGAAAACTACCATAAAAAATTAAAAAAAGTGAACTCTAATGGTCAAGAAACTATAGTATTTCTCTCCCTCCTGCACACAAATGCTGTATGATATTGCCTTCAACTAACCAATCACACCATATTTTTTTCCAGATGATCTTTTCCTTGTTCTAAGGATAGGACAGACAGTGCTAACACTGAGAGAGCACTCATTCAGTAAGTACTCCATTTCATCCTCACTGTTCACTGTGTGGCATCTCTGCATAATTTACAGCACCTACATCTAAAATCGTAACTAGAAAACATCTCATTTTTCTGTTGATTACTATTATGCACCTGAATTGTTCCTTTATACTAAATACTCCACAGCACCTCCATCAGACAATTTTATGACTCTTTTCAGGTAGCAAACCAGGAGAGAGCAATGTGCATCAGGACTGCCTGTAATTAGAGATGCTTCAGTTGAGATGCTTTGGGTCCTCTTCAGAGGATAGAGCAATTAAACAGCACTTTGTCAGTACAAAGTACAACTTCAATCTATTTCAGTGCTATCATGTGTTTTCAAAGCTGACATTAAATCGGTCCCAAGAGCCTGAACTCATAAAATGAGAAGTACACAACTAATGGCCATATTTAAAAAATGTAGTTGAAGTGTCTCACCCAACCTCACACAGGAGCAATATGGCTGAATTCAGATTTGGCTCTAACCCTCCAGAACAGCATCTAAATAGACCTAGCTTTAAAATCAATCTTTTTTAGTGTTATTCTCTCCCTTCCTCACCTACCAGGTCTCATCCACCTTCAGCAGTTCTGAGAAAGCAGGTGGAAAGGAAACAACCTCATTGATTAGGATCTTTTAATACTAAACACCATTCAAGCAATCACTGCAAAGGCAGGTCTTCACCACAAAGCTGCTGGTCTACAAGGTAACCAGTACACAGCATACAAACATTACAGGATTGGGAATTACAGTGCAGCAACAAACAGAAATCTCCTAACACCAATTTCTACCAGAATGTTTTCTATCACCTCAGGAACCTCAGTTTCTTTCAGTTTGGCCAATGCCAGCAGACAACATATCACTACTTCCCTTTTACATCAGCACAATACCCAAGCCTTAATTACAGAATTTTTACAAAGCACAATAGTATCACATTGCAGTCAGTGTTTTGGACAAGCTCCTCATAAACAAATATTTGTTTGAACTTCTGTTAAAAAAAGAAAAAAACACATTCAAAAGCAAAATGAAAACTCACCTCATTTCCACCAACAGCTTTGGTTAAAATTACTGCAGAAGACACAGGAGGAGGCATGCAGCCAACTGTCTGCAAGCTGAAAACAACAAAAAACAGTTGTTACATTCCTCACACAATGCAAACACTAGACAATCTCAAACCTTAAAATATGAAGTAGCCAAGTAGAAAAAAATTATCTTATCACCTGTGCAACACAATTTGAGTTACAGTTACAGCCCTGCACCAGCTGGCAGGATTTCTGTGCCATCTCTTACCAACCACCACAGTGAAGAGTCATGTCACCATTTAAAAACACAAACACGTAACTTGTCTGTGACTCCATTTCCCCTGTCTGCAGTACTGTATCTACCATCCCAAAGATATCTATACATCTGTCACAAAGATAACTGCACCAAGTGTCATGATGTAATAAGTTTGTAGTGTGTTTTGAGATACCTGCAACTATTTGGGAAAAAAAAAAAAGTATGTAAGTTCCTATTTTCTTGCAAAGGCAAAAAAATAATGCAGTTCAGCTTTTTATTTCCTGAACATTATAAAGCCATCAAATGTTTAATTTTGATGCATGTTTTCACTCCCTAGTAAAATCACTTGACTTCAATTAATCAAAACATCAAAAGCTTTCTTCTGCATTTTAGAAGCCTAAAATACAAACTATTATTATCTGTCATTTCTTCCATTGTTTGTGCAGCAAAACTATTGATGTATATAGTAAATGCTGTTGCAAAGTAAGAAAAAACAGTGGTGAGCTTTCCTTTGTCTTCAAAGACAGTCTGATAAAACTGGCTTTACAAGAATTAGATGTATCAAATGTGTACTTAGAAACAAGAACATGCTACAGTATATTACAATTAAATTTAGGGCTGAGTAATATAGAGTTTGTGAGAGAAAGTGTTTTGACTTAGAAGGAACAGTAAGGCATGGAATAAAACAGTCTAGAAAACCCCAAAAAGCATGGAATCTGTGTTTTCAAGTACTGGAGTTTAAGACAATATTCTAGTTCAGGACAGTCAATCACTAGTGGTGAACTCCTTTGCACTTGTAACTGTGTTAGTCCATCCCCAAGAAATGCAGTGTCAAAAAGGTGTAGCAAACAGAAGTGCTAAATCATAGAATCATAGAATCAACCAGGCTGGAACAATGGGGAGCACATTACAATGCAATTGATATGCTGCAAAAATACAAAAAGCTTGAACAGAAGAAACAGGTAAATGACAATGACGGTATTCAGTTTGTCAGCTACAGACACTGTGGAAAAGGAAAGAGGCAACCGATGCAAGCAATATATAAATCTAATCACAACATGCTAAGCACCACCTTGGAATTACATAGTACCTTTAGCTTATAGTGAATAAGCTATGAAAGCAGAGAGTTGTCAGCACTTAGCAGGATAAGGTTATCTTGAAAAGAAATACAGGAAAAAGTTTACAAATATATATGAAAATATACAGTAGATAAACACATGATGAGTTTGATGTCCACCCCTTAAATCGACTGCGACTCTGCGTGGTCTCTTGGCAGGCAGCTCCTAGAACTTCTCACCTGAACTAATAAGGGGTGGATTAAGTTCAAAGTTATCCAGAGAGGTATGAAATGTGTGCAAGGGCATTCATCTCAGGTGACAGGGATTTTCCACACTATAAGCGAAAGATTTAATAATACAATCTCTGTGAACCCTCATGACTTTAAAATAATACATTTGGAATTAAAAAAAACCCACAACTTAAAATCACTATCAAACTACAGTTTTTAGTATTCTTCATATGAAAACATTAATCTACAAAAAACTTGGTACACACTAAATGGAAATACTTTTAATCAGGTGTATCAGAACATGCACCTGTGAACTTTTTTCTTGCTTTGTATCAACTACACACAATTCTACCAGTATGGAAACAAATTCCTCGAATAGCCAACAGATTACTACAGGTAACAAAATTGAAACATTTCAGTGGTTCAGGCATGGTATAAGCATTAATATCAGGGGTCCAAACACTTTTTGAAGAGCAATAAATTATACCTGTTCTGCTGAAACATTACAGACAACTGAGTAGTAGGGTCCACAGTCCTATATTTTAGGTATGGAATTACCAAACCCATGTCTTACACCAGCTCTTTGCATCTTGTGCCTTACCACCTGTGCTGTAAATGCTATATGCTAATCTGTGCAAATATTAATAGCCTGCCTTATGCACCTTTTGTCAATGCAAAACCTAGTTAGCTAACAAAAAATTAACTTAGAAGATGCTCAGGCTGGACACCCTTGGGAGCATATGCCTTTTTTTCCAGGCCTTTGTGAAGACTGTGAACTAGCTCCTCCTGCAATTTGTGCTAAACATGCATGCAGAGAAAGTGACTTTGCCAAAGCCTGTCTTGTCTCCCTATTTTTTATCAAGGTACTTCAGTGTTTCTAGGGAATAAAGGCTACAGCTGTGGGGAATTAGGATGAATTTCTGGTTAGCAAGAGCAGCCAAGGCACAGACTGTTCCTCGCATCCGCTCCTCACTCCTTTCAGGCACCCGTATAGAAATGTAAGAGTACCTGCCTTAAAATGTGTTATCCTAGAATGAGGACAGAACTTAGTATTTTCTGCACCTGCATAGCACTGAAGGTACAGCTCCCACAAGGCTCCCTTTGCAATGGATGTCTTCAGAGCCACAAAATGGCTGCTGCTCTGAGCATGTCTTGAACAGCAGTATTTATCAAAAAGGTACTTAAAAACCCCACACGCAACAGAAAAGCCCCACCTTCATTTAACTCCTCAATCTGAGCATTCTTTAAATGAAATCTCAATATAGCAATTACTGCACTGGAAGATAAAATGCAGCCAAAACAGAAACAGTACTCAAGGAACAAGTGCCTGCAAAATTTAAACATTTGGAAGTACACTAGCTCACTGGTAAAATACAGACACACTTTCATGAAAAATGAGGCTGATTTAGGCTCCACGTTTAGGATACACATACAAGTGGTTATTTTTTAAAAAGATACATACACATGTAGTTTTAAATGCAGTTTTACAGATGTGCATGTAAACATATTCAAATATACTCATCCATGTCACAGATTATCCCTTAAATAGTAAGAACCAAAGTGGTGTAAGAGTCATAGGAAAGAAGGAATGAGAAGTGCTGCAAGGAACAAAAAACCACCCAAACACTTTCTTGCACTTTGCACTTCAGAAACAGATCTCATGGATTAGGAGGGAATTTTAGCTCACTGTGGAAAACCATGCCTTTGATCTATCTCAGGACAAACTTTGCAACAATTTAACTTTAATGAACAACTTACTACATATAGCTAAAAGCCAATGGACATTGTTTAGCAACCTTGTTACCTCCTTGACATAGGGTTAAGCAAAACAGTGCTAACATTTAAATGATCCTATGATCTCAATTTCACCTTCCCAGTATTATTTGGATCACTTCACATGTGGTGGAACACCGGGAGAAGCTTCTTAAAAGTGGAACAAAATGTTCTTTTAAGTTTAGGCCTTGTAGAACATAAACAGCTTTACCATTGAACTTTTAAGACAGGGAAGTCTCCCCAAGCAATGTTTCACCAACCACTAAGAAACAATGGAGATTCTTTAAGTAGCTTTCTAAAACAACTGATTTTTGCATTCAAACATTCCAGTGTAACTGCATGGTACCACATATTGACCCCTGATTGTGAAAAAGCTTTTTTTTTTTTTTTTTTCATAGCATCTATCACTACTGCACCATCAATACAGCTTTGGAAGCATGCATTGGCAGAGTACACCAAAGATCAAAACCACATTATTTTCATGGTAACAGCTTCTGCTCCCCTCAAAGTTCTCCTCCTACAGAAATTTCATTCTCTCTTTTCCCACCCTTTCCCCCACAATTTAGCTAGGAGCAGATACTGAATCCCAATCTGGACACATGCAAGAGATATTCAATAAAGACTAAAACCAGAATTGAACACCAGTAAGTGACACACACGTCACTTATTTATGCATCAATTTACTTTCTTTCTTTTTCCTTCAGCACTCCTTTTCCTTCCTCCATACAGAAAATGAGACACAGCACAGCACTTGAACTGTGCTTTATGAAAGAGAAAGCTAATCCAATGAAAGCTCCCCACAGATGAAATTAACTGACCAAACTTCCCAAAAATGAGACCAGTTCCTGAAAGGATAATCTTGTGTGTGTACCATGTTTTTGACAGCAAAGAGCTGAAGCACAAAATCAACCAGCAAAATCCATTCACAATACAAGTCTTAAAGCACCTACTGCAGGATAAGCAGTCCTATAAGAAGACAGATACAAATATATTTCACTCCATTATGCTTAAACATACCCTTTCAAAAGCCATTCATTTATAGGTGTGATTGATAATAGCTGAAGAAAGAGCCATATTGCTGTTGGGAAGAACACAAGTGTGAAAATCTGGACAAAAAGATGTAGTTTCACATGCATCAAAGCACTTGTCAGCTCCTGCAAGAGAAAAAGAAGAGAGGAAGTTGCAGTCATAACAGCCAAAGTAGGATCACATTTGTGCTTTTAAAACTAGGATCATCTTTATAATACAAAGAGAGTGCATGTCAAAAAGGCACTTTTAGGGATCATCTGATCCCTTCTTTAATAATGAAGTACATCCAGACAACATAAAAGCTCTGGCAGCTCCTGGGCATTTTTCCAAAAGAATTGTCCACCATTTCAATAACAGTATAGCTCTCATAACAGTAGCTTTCCAGCAGCCGGCCTTAGCACTTTGCCACTGCTTCAAAACCTGTGTTAACTATGCTGACAGCCTGTTTATTTACTGCTGATATCAAGAGGAAGGGAAAATTGTAGTGTCACCCTGATTTCAAAATCATGTCTAGTCTAAAGACAGCCACAAACTGTGATTCTCGTTTATATATTACGGTCATCATTTGTGGTGGGTTTTCTTTTAAGGGAAGACTAACAAATACAAAAAGCACAGCAATCTGTAGCAGATTTTGATTATTTATTGTACCAACAAATAGGAAATATATAGAAAAAAAATAGGTGGATGGTGAATAGCAAAGAAAGAATAACAAGAGCATAACAAGCTAACAATAGCTAAGCCATAAAATTCACAGAAAGAAAATGCAAAACACCACTGGAGACTGAGAAAACAAGGAAAATTTTAATTTTCAACAGTGCAAGTGCACTCCTGTGTGGTGATTGAGTATTCTTAGCAATAAAGTCTTCAGTTAGTTCCATGTCTCCACTTTTGTTTTTTGGGCACTCCAAGGATCTTTTACACAGTTTTGAGTACAAGGGAAAAAGCTTTGTACATTTCAGCTCATTTCAAAGCTCGTAAGAGAAGAAAAAATCCTTTTCCTCTCAAAATAACTTGCTCTCTTCTCAAGTAAACAATGCAATAGGAACTGATGGCACTTTTATTCAAAACCTAATTTGCTAGGGTTCTCCAGCTGACACCCCAAAGGCATTTAAAAAAAAAGGATTATAAAAAAGTGTATTTCCATGTATATTCATGCAGCAGCCAATCTTCAAGTGCCACCCTCTTTCAGCTTCCAGAAAGAAGAACTTTTATGAAACACAATCAAATATTGCATTTTCAACCATCCAAATGCACAGAGATGTAATTATACATCTGGAAGTACTAGCAATTCAGCACTGAGTCCTTGTTACTTTATTACTAAATAAATAGATAATAAAATTATCTCCCAAATTTGGGTTAGGGTTAAAAACCTTCCACAAAACCCCACACACCCTTTCATTTGTATTCTTCAAGTTACACAAAACAGAGAGTTGAAACTTACATCTTGATCAGGTTTTACTAAGAAAGTATCACTACATTCAGCACTTGGTTAAAAATGAATGAATGTTGTTTCAAACACGTGAATGAAACAACAATTATTTTTAAAGACAGAAAGTTCTTGAGCAGGCCAGTATCTTCACTGTAGTACTATTTCATCTTATCTCAAAAAGAAAGCAAAAATTAAACACCTAGTAGTAGAAACACATCCTGTGCGGGAAGACAAGATACTTGGAAATACCTGCATATAAAAGTGTATGTATTAAAAGTAAATAATGGCATTGAGAAAAAACAGAGCAAGTGACTTCTTTCAGCAAAGCTGCTAATTCCTCCTTCTTCCCTGCCAAGTCATGTCCAGCCCCAGATGTCTTAGTGGCCTAATCTATGAAGGCACCCCCAATCTAAGCACCATCACACATACAGAAGTGCCCTTTTGAGTAAATATTTTTTACAACTGGGAAATGCTTTAAAAAAATATATGATTTGAAGAAAGCTGTCATACTTTCAAAAGCAAAATCCAAGATAAAAACTTGGACAAGACTGGTTAGAGCTTCCAGGGAGCAAGGAAGGCTAGTACAAGAAGGAATGCTGTATTAGTGGAACAGGTCTTTGCAGATACAAATTACCAGTCTTTAGAACGTCTCTAGTGATTGCCTGTTAGAATAGTTATTCCTAAAACAGTGTCATCATTAAACAAACACCAAGGCAAACAGCCTTCACCCTCTTAAGCTATTTACAAAGGCATCTGTCACTGCAGACCTCAAAAGCAGAAGTCTCAGAAAACTTACTGGAAGCTTCTAGTTATGACTTTGTTTCTGCACGCCAGGTAGGACAGGTTACCTTGTCTTTCCCAGTATTTCAAACCCTTTAGAGAGCTCATCCTAGCTTCTCACTGGTCAGCATGAGTTGTGTTGCCATTCAGCCACGCTTAGATGGTCATAGCTGGACTCCTCTGGGAAAACACCCACACAGAGCAAACAGTGTTTTCAGCGGCTTGCCAAATTCCTCATGGAAATGGATAACTCTAGTATGTGATTTAATTTCTGGGGCCCTACAGGAGGTATTCACTCTAAAAAAGCAGGCTATCCAGACACTGAAGACTAAAAGAGCATTACATTAAAATGAAATCAAATGTTCTTGTTATTTCTGGACTCACTCTTTCTACAGGTATAAGAGGACCTCAGCCACCTCTAGATCTGAAAATGTCACAAGCCCATGCACAGGCAGACTCTCCCTGAACAGTGCCAATTATTTTGTAAAATGCTTTCTGAATGCATGTTAGCAAATTTTTTTGAGCATGAGCTTTCACAGGAGATAAAACCTAAAGCGCAATCTTAAAAGAGCATCAGCTATTTCTAGTTTTGTCATATTTATCAGAAGGCCTCTGTTAATGCACAATTTTTTATTATTTCATAAAGCATACCAAACACTAGTTTCAATCTAACATATTAACCAAGGTAAACAGCCAGCACACAGGTCAAGAACTAATAAAGACAAAAGCAGAAGCTATTTCCTTTGCAATCTAATAAAAAGATATATTAAAATTATATATAATACCAACTTCAGGTTGTGCTTTAAGCAATTAAAACATGCCTCAAAATATATTAATGAAATAATGGCCTGGCCTCCTAATGCATTTAAGTATAGTTTTTGACATACATTTTAGAAAGTAATAGCACAAGGTACAATGACTGAAATGTTTTTCTTCCTTTTTATCTTCTGCCTCCATGGCAGAAATTCAAGAAAGGCAAAGCTTCTTGATGGAACATAAAGCTGGATGTACAGCATGAGTCCTAATTAATGTTTCCAAAAGAACCTGAGGTCAGCTACCTAGACATAAATATCAGCTCCTGTAAAAGCTTTGTTTGCATCAATATATTGCTTTTAGAACCACAGGTGAAAAAAAGTTATGAAAATTCAAAATAAGACAATTGCCCAAGAACTTGTAAGTCATATCACCTTAACTGGAAAAATCAGATGGACACTGGCATTGATAATGCTATTGCTTTCACACTCACTCACAGCTGCTTTATAGATATAAAGCTTCAAGGATACAACTAAGTAAAAAGGAAAGAAGTTTGACTTTTTTCTCTACATGCAAAGATTCCTAACACTGAAAGCAGAAAACTCCACTCCACCAGTACTACTCAGGCTTTGTGTTTCAGGTTTCTCTTCTCTGTAGAAGCAAGCTCCTCTCTGCAGCCTATTTCCATTAGGATTAATCACTGTCCCAGGCAAATAGATAACATGGCTCTTCCTGCTTCCCCACAGGGCCATAAGGCTTGAAATAGCTGCTACAGAATTCACTAAAGCTACTCACTTCACTTACACTGTGTCCCAGCAGAACCAGAGGCCAAAACTGCCAGCAGACACATGCAGAAGGCTGCTGCGAATTCAAACACCACCTCCTTTAGAAACTTTATCTCTACAACCATGATACAGGTATAGATACTTTTTTGTTGTTGTTGTGGAATGCATACAATTTGTACAGTTCCAGCTGTTCCCAGTTTGCGTAGAAGCTCATTTGACAAAATCATGGCGATTCCTTTAGGCGTCAGTATCATGCAACATATGAATGACACCACCTGTTAGGACAGCCACCAGTATAAAAGGAATCAAGAAACTAGACTAGGAGAGACATGCAGTGTTTCACTCAAACTTTGGCTGCTCCATCTCTTCTTGGCAGGTAGCCACGGTTTCTTTCCTCCATGCCTCCTTTACACATCACTAAGTTCCCCCCTTCATCTCTTCTTACTCCCTGTTTCTCTTTGAAAAAACATGACAAAATTTGAAACAAGTCTCACTGTTTGCAATATGCAGCTGTGCATAGGCACTTCAAGTCCAAGTGTCTACAACTAAATTCTATAGGAAAAGACTGCCAAGACTTTGTACCTGTATTGGCCTTGCATCTGCAGAGGAACCCTTTTGCGTTGATACTAGCTGCTGTCCTGTGCCTACCCAACATGGTAACTTAAAGCCAACAGGTTTTTGCCTGTTATCAATCCTGTCAATTGACTAGCCTAGTGTTATTTAGAGATCGCAGCAGCAGGCGAGATGAAGGAGAGAGGCACAAAGAGCTCAAACCTTCTTTTTTTGTCCTACAGAGGCATGGAGACTTCACATAGCCCCTCTCTACTTAGCTCACTACAACGTTCTACCCTATGCTGGTTTCTATCCCAGTTTTCTGGCCTGTATCTCGCCTGAACAGTGGGAAGCCAAAGAGCAGAAGGAATCACAGAAGGCAGGTGCTGGTGCTCTCTTGGGTCTCACGATTTGGGTTCGGGACACATCCAGGGCATAGACCCAGTCTCAGAATTGTTCTCAACACTTTCATTTAGTCAAAGCCCTGCAAAGTCAATTAACCCTCCCTCTCTATGGATGGGTGAAATTTATTCACACTTTCCTTCTCATCATGGTCATTGCTTTGTGAATAATTTTCTGAAATCAAAGAGGGGTCCACAAATGTCTAGTATTTATCTCCTCTTGTTAGCCATTTTTCCAGCATCATCAACAACAGCACGATAATTAAATAGTCCAACTACATTCAAACCTGATCAAAAGCAACACAAATCTTTCTAGAGCAAAACAAGAATGAAGCAATGAGAAATTACAGTACCTCAGTTTTTAGGGAGAGTCCGCTGTTAAAGAATATAGCTGAAACAGCAATGTAAGTTATGGTAATTTCTGGTTTCAAGGGTCCTAAAAAATACAGACATAGAAAACAAAGTGAACTACCATCAAAGATATAATGATACACATATATTACATGAAAGTAAATGAGAATACTTAGAAAAATACCTGGAGAAAGTCTCATCATTAAAGTCTCTAATAAAAATAATGGGGTTTCTATTAGGTTACAGAAAGCATGCTGGTTTTCAATAAAAGCAAGCCAGTGAGTGGAGAGTGAGGTATGATGTCATACAAATTTGGCTTCCGTGATTACAGGCTACTTGTAACTTAACGGGCAAATTGTGGAAATGTGAAAATAGGGAATTTTTCACAGTTCTGTCATCAGAGTGTCCCTATAGCATCAGCAACTCAAACCATACACTCAGATAAAAATATTAGCTGCTTCTTCCACAGGACTATCAATATCATTCACATATCTGTGTCTCAGTCCTTCCCCCACAACACACACACCTGTCCAGCTGCCTGCACAGAGGAAACCCAATCATACTTTGCAACAGCTTCCTTGGGCAATACAATTCTGTATTATTCCCTTACAACAGGGCTGTGGCAAAATGGCTTGTTCCTACAACACCACATTTCAGACACACCGCTGCAGTGAGATCAGCAAGGGCAGATGCCTGCACCTCCATGGGTTCCACTATATTTAAGGCTTACATTTGTATATATTTGTATACTTTTTTCAGGAATATTAAAATAAAATACTTTTTATACTCCTATAAAAATGAATTCTCTTAATACACTTTGCCTTCAGAGGCCACCAAGCACAAACTGTATATACTCATTTTTCCACAAGCATTCAACCAGTCATTAGAAAGACATTGTTAGCAGTCTACTTAGGACCAAAGTAATTACCTAACTCTACAAGTGACAGTAAGTTGTCATGAGCAAAACTGCAGCAGCAGACAAACAAGCCTTTACTTGACACTCCAGAAGAGATCCTTTCTGCTCTTTCAGAGGAATGATACACTGATGGTCACACTGAAGTAAGGTAAATGATCCTCAGAGAGATTTGATCGTACACTGAGTCTAATCAAATTTGCATCTGAAGTCATTTAAACCCAAATCCTACCCCCAGAGAGGGCTCTGTTGATGAGACACTGAAATGGTGTGTGTTAAATACAAAAAAAAACTCCAAACAACCAAACCAACCAACCAATCTATACAAAGCATAAGGTAAAAATATGCCAAGAGATGCAACAGTTAAAGTTGCAACAAAGCACACGGCTACTTGCAAAATTATGGCATGTTAACTGAATAGCCAGGGGGGGATAGGACAAAGGTAAACAGAAAAATTATACAAATACATGTAAAGTTATACAGAAAACTATGTAATACACAGACTATATACTTTTTCTAATATTTTAGAAGATTAGAGCATATATGTACATGCATAAACACAATGGGCAGAAAGGCAGTGGGTCAGTTAGTCTGGCTAAAACAGTGGTTCTTCCAGGACTCAGTTTTTCTATTTTAATGTTTTTTGCTGGACTGCCTGAACTCCTTTACACAGGAGAAACCTCTAAGACTAGAGCAAACACACCTTCATGGAGCACAGGGAACTCTGCTCAGAACAGATCCCCTTCATCTCTTGTGTGAAAGACTGGTCAGGAAAGCTGTTCACAAAGGAACTAAATAGGCTCATTCATCAAATAGGAAAACACTCAAAAAGGGCTTGGCTTATGCCCTGAAGGTGGCAACAGCACAAATCTTTGTTATTTGTGTTCCACTGGTAAGGATGCTGGACCACCCATACCATTGGAAAGGCCCTGCAAATTACAGTGCATGGTTTTGTCAGCTGGAAGATGACAAACCAAGGGTTTTTTTTATATGTTGATATTTCCCACCCCCCACCTCTTCTTTCTTCTGGCTTTAAGAAGACAAAAATATTGTTTTTTCCTCAGACCACTGAGATCACACAGCTTCAGAAAAGGGATAGATACCACTTTGTGGAAGGTGTGCTCATGAGTTTGAATCAATGCTTACAAGATTTTTCAAGCAAGTTGTCCCAGGAACAATATCATGTCAAAGCTTGACATCTCTTTGCAGCAGGATAATTAAATGAAGTGCTCCATCATAGTGCTTCCATGCAGGAAGTAAGTTGAGGGAAAATTATCTCATATCCTAGTTAAAAGGATCTCCCACATTGCTGCTAACAATTAGCATGACAATCAAACAGAAAGGGACAAGCCACCTCATACTATCAATTTTAAGCTGTCTTTAAGGTCTGCTGAAGACATAGCATGGAACCTGCAAGAAGCTCCATGTGGGTCCTATTCACCTATGCAATACAGCACACAGATGTTAGAAGGGATCCTTGCACAGCAGAAATTTGCCTACCCTGAACTCCATGAAGTACTGGAGCCTTAGCTGCCACAGCAAATGTTCAGAGCCATATATTTTTTAATCACATTCGTCTTTCCCAGAACCTAAAGGGGAAAAGGGGGAAAGGCTGGCTCCTCAGTGAAAAACCATCTATCCCCAAACTTCAGCTCTGTTAAAAAAAAAAAAATTACAATTAAAGAAAAAAAAAAACTATGCACATAAAAGAATAGCCAGATTCTTAATCCACTCCAATAACATGGAACTGCTAGAGGAATTCTGTTCATATGTTCTATATTCCTTTTCTTAAACCTTCAAAGACCAGTTGGAAATACATATATTATATATATATATAAAATTAAATTAGCTCTTGAAAATTGTAAATATCTGGAACTGAAGTTACAATAGATACTAACCAGCACACGCTGCCAGCATTTATACTTAAAGATATACTGCTTATTTTTAAACAACACTGGATGTTTCATCAGCTCTTGTTCCAAGAAACATACAAGTCCTCGCTGCTTAGAAAAGGGCAGATCTTACTTCTCATTTGTTTACCGTGAGCATTTGGCAGCATTTTGCACTGAACCATTTTCATTGTTTTCACTCATCTTTCATGATGAATTAAGAGGGAACAATAACAACAACAACAGCTCTTTAAAATACAGGAGTGTTATTATAAAGTAAAAAGAAAAATCATCTGGCTGAAATACAGTACCTGAGATTTTAAGGCAGTATACCATAAACTACACCTCCCGAGAAGCTCACAGGAGACATTCATACACCAAACTGCAATGACTTCATGCCCATCTCAGAGTTCTTGAAGTTACTACTTAGTTTAACAAGAGTACATGCAAAAAGGAAGTTGCTATCCGGGTTTCACTGATACTAATCCAAAGAGAGTAAGCTACTATTCCAGCAACTGGTGCAGTGCCTAGCAAAGATACAGGAACACATCCCAGACTGTTTCTTCAGCACCTGAGAATCACTGACTGACTGACCGGCCGAGAGGCGAGCTGCTGGTAGTACAGGGACTACCGGAGGGCCCGGCTATGTCCCGGCCCGCTCCCTGCGGCTCTCCCTCCTGCACCACTCACAACCCGAGCTCCAAACTTTCTGCGGTGGTGCCCCGATGCCAGAAGGGCACCCGAGCAAGTCTCAGCGTCCCCGGCAGGGAGACTGCCAGCACCCCCGCCCAGGGACCCCAAGAAAGGCCCACAGACCCTCCCCTGCACGCACCCCCAGGACTGGGGCGGCCCGCTCCACGCCCTGCCTCTCCCACCGGGGCCCATGCAGGGCAGCGCCAGGTCCGACCCGCACGACCGAAGTGCGCCGGGGGGGGTCAGCGCCGGCCACCGAGAGTTGACAAAGTACGGCCGGACCCCCGACGCCGCCTGTGCTCTCGGGCGGCGGCTCCGGTGGCCCCGCTGGCGCGCCCTGCATCGCCCGCCGAGCGGAGCTGCCGAGGCAAACCGTCCCCAGCGGGGCAGCGGCTGGACTCACCCCCTTTGACGCCAACGGCGGGCTCCAGCCGCGCCACCGTGATGACCAGCACGATCCCGAGAATGAACCACTCCTTCCGCAGGCGCTCCAGCAGCCCCATGGCGCGCCCCGCCGGTCCCCGCCGCCCGGCACAGCACGACCCGTTCCGGAGCACCACGGCGCAGAGCCGGGGCGGGGTGCAGCCCCTCCGCCCGCCGGCAGAGCCAGCCGGATCCGCTGACAGGAAAAGTCTCACCCACCGCCGCCATCACTACCACGCACCTCCTAATAGATACGCAGCTCCCAACCGACGGCCTGCCCGCAGCGCCGACACCCCGCCTCTTCGCCCTCTGGCTTTGGCTGCGCTCGCCCCACGCTGCCTCGCGGCACCGAGGGGTCGACTCCGACAGTCACAGTAGGTCGAGGCGGCGCGGGGTGGTGTGACGGGACGGCGAAGCCGCCGGCCGCTTCCGTTGCTGCTATTGCCGGTCAGGCCGTGAGGGCGGCCCTCAGAGCCGGTCCCGGCGGGCGGCGCGCTCCCTGCAGGGGCGAGTGCTCGGCTGGCACGGTGGGGCAGCGTGCGGGAGTGAGGGCGGATGAGTGCGCGCTGTTTTGGTACATTACAACGTCTGCGTGACGCCTCGCGTTTGACGCGCGGAAGGGCGGGCGCGAGCTGGCTGTTGCAGCCGTTGGGTGCGCGTGGCCCGGCTGGATGAGGCAGTGGTGCTCCTCGGAGCGCGGACACTCCCCATCCCGGTGCAGGGGACGCGGGTCACTGAGCGGGCTGAGGCTGCCGGCAGTGGAAACGCTGTCGGTTAATACCCCGCAGCCCTAACTGCGAAGCGATTTGCTCCGCACCGGTGGCGACCGTTCGGTCACAGACGTGTCGCCGGTGCGCGAGCCCCCGTGTCCCGTTACCGAGCGACTGACCGGCTGTTGCCTCATCACTCCTCTGCTCACCCTGGTCTTGCAGTAGGAAGGCGCCTGCCCGCCCGGGCTGAGCAGACCCGAAAGCATCTGCCTTGCCCAGAGGAAAAGCGCCTATCGCGACTTGCCGGTACCGGTCGGCTCCTGCGGTCTGCCCCACGCCGTCGTGCGCGGATACCTGCTGAGCGAGCCGGCTTCCAAACGGGAGACGATCCCCTGTGCGGAGGCCGTGGGCTTGTTTCAGTATTAAATACATTTCCATTTTAAAAAAAAGTATCGTAAACCCTCGCTGTGGTGCTCGACCGCGCGTTCCTTCTGTTCCCGTCTTGTCGCTGCTTACCTGATGGATTCGTTAGCCCAGCCCCTGCGCGGTCGCAATCCCCTCGCTCTAAATCACATTAACAAGAAAATGATAAAGCATGAAACAAAACGTTCAAAACACGTGAAACTCAGTACTGCTACGGCTGCCTTGGTCCGGCAGGCTTAGAACACCCAGCAGATCTGCTGCATGCTTTGCAGACACGTAAGTAAGTTTATACTTCGCAGCCTCTGTTGAAGATACATTCAGGCTTCCAAGAACAGCCCTGATCTCTGCTACCCAGTAAATAAATGTTTATAGCTCAAAACTCATTTGTGAGCTCAGCTACTTCAGGAGGTATATGATGTTTTGTGTCCTGTGAGGTTCATTTATCTAAACGTGTAGGTCATAGCTGATTTTTTTTTTTAATAAGGACTGAACATGCCTTCCTGCACCCACAAGGGGATCCAAAATGTGCATTTAAGATAACGGATTTCACTGCTTCACTACAGTTTACTGGAGTGCATGTTGATCCTTGCTCCCTTCTTAGATACAAGTGCCAGATTGCAAAACTTCACTGCATTTACATGTGCAACTGCTACAGGTTGACAGATTTGGGAGAAAATAAATGCATAATGGCTGTTATAAAGCTGTGATTATAAAGTGTATAGAAGGATTTGATTACTGCGCAGGAAGGACAGGGTGATTCAGCTAAAGTTGGAAAGTCAATGTTTGTCATCTAAACTATATGAAATATTTGTGTGGATACTCATTCGCAGGTGAGATGGCCTTAGTTCTAGGACATGGCACAGTTCATAGATCAGAGTGCTTACATCTTTTCACACATGGCTCTGAAAGCACACTAGCAAGAACGCCCTCTGACCTGAATACAGCAGGAGACTAGGCAGATGTCCAGTGTTTCCCAGGTCATTTTGCCGTGGATGCATATGCAACACTCAAGCTCCTAACAGGGTTCCAGCCCAGCTGATTCATTGCCTCACTCTGCACCAGCAGGGCTGAAAGGCATAAACAGCATCAGTACAATTCAGGAAAGCTTTACTAACAGAAAGTAGATCTATCGAGGCTGAAAGTTAAGCAATCAGAAGTTAGAAGCAGCCAAATTTCATAGTGAATGAAGTTGCTGCAATGTCAGTAGCTGCAGAAGCTGTAGATGGATGCAGAGAAGGAGTGGGTATGGAGGTTTCTCAGTCTGGCAATAAAATTCAATGCTGCAGTTAAGACAGCAGCCTCTCCCTGGTTTTGCATCATTGTTTTTACATAGTGCTATTTCTGCCCCTTGCTTTTTGCAGGTGGATACTAATTATGAACTTCTAATCTTGCCTGCCACCCAAGTTAATTCCATGTTCATTTTGCTAACAAGTGTCAGATGCTTGCTCACAGCAGATTTAATTGGCTGAAGTTGGAAGCCTCAGGTTCAGTCCAAGACTCTGGAAGATTCTTCTAATTTTCACCTCCAAAGGATCATCCCTTGTGCGCTGCCCGAAGCCTGTCTCTTCTCTAGAGAGACAATCTCACCATGTATTAGATTTAGAACAGTTAAAGAAAAAATTGTAAGAAATATAAGAAAACCACAGTGGTCATCAGATATGGCAGAAGAAGTAAGCTTTATTTCTACTCACTAAAGAAAAAGAAGCTTTAATAAGGCTCTGTTGCTTTGAGTGGATGTTTTGCCTGGAAATTTGTTTCCAAGAGATCTGAAGTTTGTAACAAATTTCTTTTGCCAACTGAGTTACAAAAGACATGGATTCATGTAGCTCTCATCTTCTTGAAGATCGCACACAGATTATTTTAAGATGTGCATCAAAAGACCTAAACCACCAGATGTTTTAGCTGATTTTGTTTAAAAGCTGTTCTTCAATTATGATAAATGTGTAAGTCTCAAGTGAAAGAAATGAAATTGTTTCTGCTTTTAAATAAGAGAGCACTTTGTAAGCCCTGCCCTATCACACAGGAGGAAGGAAGAAAACATTGCAAGTATATTGTATATTGGCAGGACTCTCACATGTCCCAAATCTGTTTGCAAGACAGCATCTCTTTTGCTACAAGGCAACTTGTCATCCACATTGAGGCATTTGGTCAGTATTAGAGAGGGACAATTCAGTGTCTGTCATCTGAAAGTATATCCTGCAACATTTCACTTTCCTTATCAGGTTTCCATACAGATAATATACATATCCTAATTAACCACTGGGACTCAACCAGATCCCAGAATGGTCTGCCACATACATACATACATACATCTCCATTACATCACCATTTTGTGACATATTTAGCTGGGGCTTAGACAGTACAGGAATGAGAATTTAACTTCTGATTTCACATGACCAAATTTTCATCTTTTTTCAACTGCAAACATATCACGGGGCTTCCAGACGCTTTCCTGCCTCTAAAGGCCTTTGTGCTTCCTTCTGCATAATACAAAAGCTTCTATGGCATGCATAGCTATGTGACACCAAATCTTCATTGCTCACAGGTCATCTGTTGACATCAACAGGACTATTCATGTGATAAATGACTGGGTTTCATGTCTGCAAAGATGCAGAACTGGACTAGGTGTTTCTGGGCTTCATGTAATGAGCAATCACTCTTATGTGGTTTGTAACTGATGCCAAGACATCAGCTCCCCTTTGTGCCGTATGGAGCCTATTTCTTTTGCATACCCAGCTTCTTATCTGCGCAACATACCTTGCTGCCTAATAACTACACAGTTAAATTATTTTAGGGAATGTGCTGGGATTTTTAAGTTTCGTAGTAGCAGATGTCATCTGATTATGCATTTAGACAGGAGAGATTTCAATATAAAGGAGAGGGGATCATGAGATAAAGGGAGCTTAAATGAGAAGAAGAGATAGTATTAAATAATTTAACTTGAAAAGAACAAAGATATTCAGGATGAACAAGATAAAGAGAGGTGTTAATTATAAATAGGAAAGTTGAGGAGAAAAAGTGGAAATATATGGGACAGTTTACAATGCATTTATATTTCTCACAAGCACTTAGTGGCATGATCTCAGATTTTTCAGGTGCTTGAAGAGATTGATATACTGATCCCATTAGCTGGTTTTCCTTATAGAAATGGAATTCACAACTGTTATTCCATCCTGGCCTAGGTCCTTATACTGTTTCAGGCATCTGCAAGGGATCTTTCAATTGTTGCTACTGGATGTTAGTAAATACCTGTGAGCACTTTGGTATTGCCAGATGTGAGACTTACTACCATTAACAAAATGCACTAATAGGAATTATGTACAAGTTCAATTTAGAACAGTGCTTAATGGGACTTAAACACACATATAGGTATGCTTTTCTACATAGAAGCTTAAAGATGATAAAAGGTTTTGTGATTATATGGGTTTATTTCTGTAACAGTACTATTTCCCCCACCCTCCACCCCCAAGGCTTTAAATGCATAATGATGAGGGGATTTTAACTTGTAACAAAGGGTCCTCATGTTTAGGTATCTAAAAATAAGCATTTTTTTTTCTTTATTTAAGAGCCTATTGTGAAATTTTCATGCACTGATCTTAGACATCAAGAAAATTTAAAAGGCAACAAACAAGACTTTGCTGATCCTTTTCCTAGAACCTGCTTGTTCTTACAGAGAAACAGAACCTGGCTTAGTGCTGCTCTGCTCATGATAGTCTCTTTCCTTCTCCTCCTAGACCTTTAAGAGACCATATAGATTGGAGAAATTTTCATGTTTGCACTTGAAATATGGTTTCCTGGTAGACAGCAGGGCTATAATGGATTCAGAAGGTTGGATTAAAAAAAAAAATTAAAAAAGAAGAAAGAAAACCAAAAAGCAACTAGCATAATAAAGCTGTTCTCAGAGCACATTATGGGCTTCTTTAGCTGCAATTTAAAAATATCAAAAAAAATTTTTTTTTAATGATGAAAAGCTGTCCATATTTAAACCTGAAAAATGAAGCTGAGAACATGAAATTGCTTCTCTGGATGATTTCACAATGAAGAACTGGAATTAACTGAATTAACCTGTTAGTAAGACACTTGAGAGACATGTTTTTTTCTCCTTACACTTACAAAAATAACCTTCTAGTATTACAATAGTCATACCAAAACACCTAAAAAATGAGCAGTCTCAATATAAAAACCTCTGCTGTATATTGCAGTATAAAAATCTTCCAAGAGAAAGGACAGCCCATGCTCCAAATTTCATATTCACTTAGCTGAATGTAAGGTAGGGCTTTATTTCTCTTGTGTCTGTCACTTTTGAGTTTAACATTACAAAAGAGTTTAAAAGTGCAGAGAAACAGGGCAAATTCACTAGTTTCTGGAAGGGAGAATGCCAGAGAAGTTGTCCTTAGACTTTCACAGATTTGTCAGTTTGACTTCATCCTGCTACAGCACCTGTTCCTTCATGCCCCTTGGATGTTTGCATGTCATTGCCATGGCATGTCTTCACCACAGGCCAGGATGCAGCTCTTCATCAGTCTGGATAAAAGCCAAATACGTTCCCCAGACAGAGTAATGGTGAAATTTGACTATGGCCACTTTGGTCATTTAGGAGACTAGAGTCTCAGGATCAACATGGTATGCAACAGAAAGATGCAAGCATGAACACATCATTTGTGCTTAGCTTGGCATATTGACTTCTGTTGACTATTTTGAACATCAAATCATGTTCATAACTTTACAGCCTGACCATTTAGTCCTCACCAGCCATGATTTCCCCCTACAGAATGGAAACCAAGCAGCTTGTTATACATATTAGGGTACAGATTTGCAAAGGATGGTTTTGCCTGCTCTTCCCTTAGTTAATCAGACCTTTCTTAAAATGCTAATAGGGGAGCTTACAGTCATACTTGCAGTCAAGTAACTGTAGTGCATATACACTTACCAACCTCACTTTACTGTAGTCCTTGTTAGTACCAGCTGCAGTAATTAATACCATAGATGATTCGGTACAAACAGAGGCCACCAGGCCAAAGCTGCCAGGAGATCCCCACTAGCAGTACTCCAAACTGAGTTAAAGCTCAAACTCCTCCACCTCCTGCAGACATCCTCACAAGTCCTCTCCTAGAGAGGCATGAGGACACATTAATAAATGGGTCTGATATGCCTGATATTGATCAGGTTCACTTCTGTCTTCCCTTCCCCCTTCCCCCCCCCCCCCCCCCCAAGGGTTCGGAACTTTCCCCCCTCAGAGTTAATCAGAAAAATTATCTCAAATGTGAAAGAAGACTCCCCCTAAAAAATGAGTAGTAAAGTAGGGAGATAAGGTATTGGGAAATACACCAAATAAGAAAAAAATATAACCAGAGAGGAAGAGGTTCTTTAAAAGCTATCTAATAACAAATCAGCTATTATATCTGTCAATACAGGGGAAAAAAAAAAGGAGGATGCTGAGAACTATTCATCCTGCAATCTGTGGCATTAATAAATGATGAAGTATTAAGGAAACTGGGACACTTTGTACTTAAAAAAAATATCATATAAGGACAAGGGAATAAAGCTGAACTAAAACTAAGGACATGACTCTGTATTGCTGGTAAAAAATGACATAAATGAAAAACAAAAACATGGAAGCAAATACATGAAGGCAAGACTTTTACATCTCTGGCAAATCAAGTGCTTGAACACCATCACTTGTTTCTTTGGCACAGCCACTGAAGTTGCTAAACCCTCTGACTCCTCCCTTCTCTCATGCTCAGCATCTGTTCCATGCAAGAGCATTGCTGAAGAGCTCTACCTCTGGGATACTCTGTCCTCTGCTTCCCTTTCCCAAGGAAAGAAAGAGTTATTCTTCTGTGAACTTTAAGTATTCCTACAACATAATCAGGTTTCACAAAGACGTACAAGTAGCACTCCTCACTGCCTAACATCTATCCAGCTTATACCACACAACTCATCTTAGGTCGATTTTGTGTTGTTCTTTTCACAAGTCTCATCCAATCTCACCCATTTCTTTCCATATAAACAGCTTTAATGCCAGAGCCTGTGCTTAACAACAGCAGGAAGGAACTCTGCTTGTGGGTGCAAGTTATTCAGGAAGTGCAGCAGGGAGGCAAAAAACAAGAACAGAGATGGGGAATGATCATCTGGTTGGGGTTTTGGGGTTTGTTGTTTTTTTGTTGTTGTTGTTGTGGTTCGTTTGGTTGGTTTGTTTTTTTTTGCAGCAGAACTTAGGGAGGCTGTATTAGGTAGGACCTTATATTTCCTTTAGAGGATGTGCATTAAGCAGAGTTCTACCCTGATTCCTTTAAGGAAGTGGGAGAGTTATGATGGTGTGTTTTCCCACTGAGAGCATTTCCTCATAGGAAGATTTCCATTTGGTGCATTCTTAAGTAGATCAAATGTAAAGGAAAATCCCAGTTCAGAATTAATTGGCATACATTTTTTCAGAAGCTGGAGGGATTTTGATTTTTTTTCCTTCTGCAATCCCCCATTTCAAGTTGTACCTGTCTGTGAAAGCATGCAAGCACAAGGCCTGCAGCAAAATACGTCTTTCTGATTTTACCTCTACACCCTTTTACTCAGACAGATACTTCACAGTGTGGTGTCCATGGCCCATGTTTATTCCAGCTTGTTCTTGCAGTCTTTACTTCCTTTTGTTACGTTCTTACTGTGGGTACAGAAGCACAGAGAACAAGTTGTATTTGGAATTAAGTATTCCCAGCATCCCTGCACACTCACAGTCAGCAACTAAAGCAGATGCTTTGGGGGTATAAAGATTCCTTGTCTAAAGGGGTCCAGAACAATACTTCACTTGAAAATGCTTCATACCTTTAGCTCCAGAATCATCCACACCGTGTGCTTGCTTCCCCTTATTTTTATGAAAGAAACCAAAGGTTCTTCTACTATGACAATCCACTGTCCCCTGGAGTCATACTTCTGCTCTGAGAAAATAATTTACTTCTAAACATAGCTGACTGTCCTGGGCTTAAACCATGACACTGACCAAACGGCACATCCTCTGCCTAAGCACCACCATTCTTCCTCCACACAAGTATTTGCTTTTCATCTCCCATCCAGCAACTATCTATGTCTACAGCAATCTTTATCTGAGTCACACAGTAATAATCATTGCTTATATACAAGATCCCTTGTGTACTGTATGTTAATGTCTGGCTGGTAATTTAATGGCACCTCTAGGCATAAACAAAAGTTTATTAAAACAGTAAGTGAAATGTTCCTAAAGACTGGCCTGCATTTTTAATTTTCTATTCAGCACTCCAAAATACGGAGCCAGCCTTCTTATGCATAAAGCAAGCTACAGAGTCAACACCAAGTAACACCATTTTGCACAACCTAGAGGAATAGGATAGTTCATTTATATTCAAACCCCTTCTTTTCTGATCATCTTTAACAAATGACAGCCAAACAAAAATTCAGATTGATTATTAGGAAATGTGTACAACTTCAGGGAGCAGCAGCATATTGATTAGTGTTCAAATTACTTGTCAGTTGTTAGATAGGAAGACACATGGCAACTAAAACCTTAAATTCTAGTCAGTAGTTGGCAGTGTCCTCTGTAGTTAAGATTGAGGCATGTTCTGAACTTTGGGCATGTAGAAGTGACACCATTCCTTCCCTGTGCTTATCTCTTCATTTGTATGAACTTATTTTACAGATGATTTTGCGCTTTAAAAATCAGCAGGTTTCTTGAAGATAAAAATTCCTTGAAGTCAGTAAAATACACATAATATGTGTCAGCTAGTACATTACTACACATTTACAGTGGGCAAGTAGGTGGAGAAATTCTTTGACAATATTTAAGCAGAAACATCAACTGATTTTCCCATTTCAGGTTAAGTATATGAGACATGAAAAAAAATCAGCTGAAAATTTGTCCATGGGGAAAATTCACTGTGGAGATACTAATGAACAATTGAGGGGCTCTGCTTTTACTGAGTCTCATTTCAGATTCCGGCCACATTTCCAGACTCCAATGACAGTTCTCCTTCCATTCCTTCACTGTAATTTAGCATATGCTAAGGACCCTGAAGCACTATGCAGGTTGCAGGGCACATGACCACCTATCTCCATACCGAAACATGACCAAGTTGTGCTCCATTGCCCACTGTACCATTTGGTTTCCACAGGAAGGAAACAGGAGCATTCAGGCTGAAGTGAAGGTAGACAGACATGCTCCAACAGATCCCACTGAAGTGATTAGAGCACTAGGACTTTGAGAGCCCAGAGCAAATACAAATTTTGCCAGCTCTTTCCTCAGAGCATTGATGCTTTTGTCGTAAGTTACGATATTTGCCTACTTGCCACCATCAAGGGACTCAGGCAGCTGAGAAGTCTCTTGCAAACAACACCAGCAAGAGCTAGCAAAGAAGGAGAAAGACTGCAAGTATCTCAGAAGAAAAGCTTGCAAAACAAATCTTTTAATGCCTGCACAAAATAAAAACTTGTCTTGTAAAAGATAAAAGCATTCATGGCTTTTTTTCGTGGCATTCTTCAGTGCTACACACAGATCAGTTTTTTTTTTATTTTAAATGTAAGAAAAATGTGTTTTAAAAACCCAGTCAAATACAAATAGATTTGCTACTTCCCTGTTAACCTGCAGAGATTGGTGGTATTCTTTATTTATAGCAATATGATTTTAGCATTTTAAAAAAACAGACTCTTGTAGGTTTTACTGTCTTGTTTAGGAATAGATGTGAAAGCTTTGGGCATTCAGCAGTAAGCACAAGATCCTGTCTTGCACAAACATCTTTTTTGTCTATCACAAATTGGTGCACTATCATAAATCAGCCCCAAAATATTCAGACATAATGGACTATATTTGCAAACAAGAGCTTGCAGGATCTGGCCCAGAACTTAAAATTAGGTACATTAACAGTGCCTTTGGCACCTTCAGATCCAACGTTTCAGTAAGTCCCCAGAATCCTCATGGAGGTCAAGGGGTCTTCCACATAGGAGAGGAATTTTTATTCAAACCATTCCCCCACATGGAACATTCATTGTAAAGCTCTCTTGTATATTTTTTCTTCTAGAGAAGAGGATAACAGTTTAGGACCCTTACCATTAAAGGCAAGAATTTGTTCCTATTATAATTTCCGTAGTTGTGACTTAATAAATTTTTAATATTGTACTGTCTATGCAAGGTGCACTTTTCATCTCTGCTGCATAACAGCTGTGAAGATACAAGGGCTGAAATTTTAGCCCCAGTTCAACAGAGCACTTTCACACATATATAAGGTGCTACAGCTGGTGAAGAGGCTGATTTACTTAAATGCTCTACTGAGTTAGAGACCTATGACCTTATACCATATGTAACTTTAAATTGAGTTAATAACAGTTATATGTATGCAATGACAAACCACTGCCTTTTTCATTCCAGGAACAGAAAAGAATACAAGAAATGTTGGTCAGAGTCTGGAAGTTTTGCATATTCATACTTCCCACAGTTGTTAAGTATTTGAAAATTCAAGTAATGAGCATACAATACTCTGGCTGCCTTTGTATTGCTTGGGGGTTTGATATTCAAGTAATATCTCTACAGAAACCATTCTATCAAGTCAGGATTTTTCCCCTCAAATTGAATTAGCACTTGTACATTGAAGTTTTCAACATCACCCATAAGATTTTTCAACTTGTCAAAAGAATCTGCATGGTCTCTAACCATGAATAAAAATGATTGCAGATATCATCTTTATTTCAAGTTTTATTTACTGGGATTAATTTAATTGATTGTGCTGGTGGCTTATTAAACAGCTGCTGAAATAAACAGACCATTTGTCTTTCTATGTAAACGTATGGGTACCTCATTTAATTATAGTTCATAGCAGCACTGGGAAAAAAAAAAAAACAACCCACAAAGAGAAAGCCGAAAATACCCTGTTTCCCAACTTGCCACCATAGACATGAAATTGTAAGACTCCTATCATAGCAATAAAACCTGGCTCATTTTCCTCTTGCTGATTTAATAATTCTTTTATCATACTGACAAAGAATAAGGTTCAGTAGATTATATATACCGTAACTTTATATATATCTATATATGTACATATATATCTATATGCTTACAGAAGATATCCATGGTTTTGTCCTTGTCCAATACAACTAGGAGTAGCTCCATAAATCTTTACTTCATTATAACTCTCACTTTATGCTTTGCAGACCTAACCCTGATTTGCATCCATTATTACAATCACATTACCCCTGCTTTATGGCTGTGTAACAGATCAGGATCTAAAACAAAACCTGTAGGTAAAATACAATGGAATACACACACCTTTGGCTTTGACACGCATCTTTACTTCCCCAGACAGCTCTAGTAACAAAAATAGCATTGCCAACAGGAAATAAAAGGAAGAAATCATTCCAAATAATTCTCAAACTCTTTTGTAAAAATTATTTAGTTCCTTTAAGATCCTTGGACATTTTGATTTTCTTAGCTATTCTCTTTATGAAAAAAAAAAACAAAAACACAAAACCACAGCAATATAGTAAGCAGAAGTAAACGGAGCCTCTAGCACTGTAAGTACGGAAAAAGAATCACTCCTGTAATAAGATTCTCGAAACCCATAGGTACATATAGGATCTGTCATTAAGAGCCTTTTTATGCCTAGATAAGCACCATTCTTAGCAGCATGCATGTGCAATACAAATGAAATATTAATAAGCAGCACACAGTTGCATCCAAACAGAATGAAAGCTGCACACATAAGACTTGTTCCGTTACACAGAGCCTTAGCTTCTCCCCCTCTACTACCCTACCCCTGACAACCAGACCACTTCATCAGTTTCCCGTCCCAAGCTTTCAATGAAATGAAGCACACATACACGATTTGCTACAAGTCAAGGAGGGGAGCAAAGCTGCCATGCAACACCCAACAAGAGTCAGGGTGAGCAAGTGACAAAGTGAATACTTTATGACTAGTTCCAGTTTTGAGGCTGTCAGAAGACCTTGGAAAAAGAAGAACAATATCAATGTAACTAGGATATGATTGATGTGAAGAGCTTTTGGGAGCCAGACCAAACAAAACACACCACCAAACGAACAGGTATTTCAAAGCCAGGAAACCAGGGTCCAGATTCATCTGTGCCATCCACCTCTGCTTAGATGACATCATTTACTGGTGTGAAAGGTCTCCAGCAGTGCAACCTAGCCTTGCAATTGCTCTCAGAGGAAAAAAAAAAAAGGGGGGGGGGGGGAGGGAAGGTGGAAGGGTTAAAAAAGAACCTTACAATTTCATTACACAGGAAATATCTGGCCAACAACAACCTGAAGCTTGAATCCTGAGCTTGAATTCAATAAATATTCACTTTGCCCTACAGTATCCTGGTGCATCATTGTTTTCAAAAACAAAAGCCATGCCCTAGAGGTCACACATACACATATCTACCCAGACACATACAGATGGCCAAACTACTTCAGCTCAGTCTCCTCACTGGGTTCAAGCTCTGCTCCTTGTGAGAGCTGCAGAGGAAATTAGAATAGCCACATATGTAAACTCTCTGCTGTTCTCAGTCTCATACTAGATTTAGAAAGCAAACCAAAGATTTGCTTTTAAATGATACATGGATGAATATCCCACTTCAAGTAAATAGAATCTGGTGTTAGTAAACTTACCATTAAAACTGCTCAAAACTTCAGAAAGACAGCAAAAAAATTCAAAAATGGCTACACAACACCATTGGCACCAGTTGCTGAAAGTAGTTATTCATTTAATGACAAAATTAAGTTATTCCCATTTTCTCAGATCAGTATGTAATTTGAGGAGCTGTCTACCTTGGGATAATCTGTTTTTACTCCTAACGGAGGAACATAAAAATTCTAATCAGTTTTCAAATCTCAGGAGTCCAAAGAACATTTGCATTTCTGCATAAAGAAGGACCTGCTATAGAAGAATAAAATGGCAGTGATTTGGACTGTATGAACTAGGGTAGGATGCTGCTGTGGTCAGTTCCTCAACAGGATTTGCTACGGTTGATAAGACCTGCCTTCTTTCAACCCCTCCTCTGGAATGATGCCAGCTGTAATTATACATTATAATGAGCAAGAATCTTGAACTCACAGTAGAGCAGTGAAGTTGTTTTTCCTCACCTTCAGTAATGTATTTCTGCCCTTGTTTTTCATCTTTCCTGTGTTGTTTTGTAGTTTGTGTCAAACAAGTCTCATTCTTCTCATTACAGACAAAAATCTCTGCTTGTTGAAGTGCTGAGAGTGCTAATTCTTGTTGTTCTCACTTGTTACAGAAAACCTCCTGCCAAAGGAACAATTTGGCTTAAAATATTGTAAACAACCTCTCCTCCTTTACCCGCTACCACAAAGTCTGTTTTCATAAACAGTATGTCTTGTCTGTTCAAAACAGCATAACTAGAAGTTGCCATATCAAATACATTTATGGAAGATAGCAATAAAGAAATATCTTGACAGACTAATGATGACCTCCCACAAGCCAGGCACTTACAAGGCTTGCTTTCCTGCTTAGCAGATTAAAAAGTAATAGGCGAGTGTCTCAGTTTCCACTCACTTGTCAAGTGTAATACCTGCCCTATGGGCTACCATGAAAATAAAAATCAACCTCAACATAGAGATGGCTACCAAATAAGCTAGTCTGACTCCATGGAACATGAAATGGTCAGGTTAATGTCAGCTTTTAAAGGACACCAGAAAAGACTGAAAGTACACAAGAAAATGCAAACTTTTATTTTCTTTTTCTGGATTTCTATATAATTTCTTTCAGTTTAAAGACAGGTTGGAAAGAACCAGTTTTTCTAAGGAAGAGGGACTAGCTTTATATCTGAGTATTTGGTCTGGTGCCTAAACGTTAGTCTCTTGCACACTGCTTCCCATTTGAGTAGCAAAGGCAAGTTTAAAGACAGAATGTAAACCAGAGAGTAGTACACTCTAAAGAAGAGTGCAAATGACAATTTAAAGAGTAAAGAAGGCTAATTTCAGTAGCACTTTGCAGAGGAATAACACCTGGACCAGTGTACAGTTGCAGCTAGAACTTTGCCACTGAGTTCACTGGGTTTATGACAAACTGCCTGAGAGTCCTGCAGGGTTGTTTGAGTGGGCAAACACTGGCAGGAGTAAGCAGCTATACATTGACTGCATGACTGGAGCTACAGGCAGTGCCCACAGGCACACATTAGGTCCAGTTTTGCTTTGTGTCATATCTGTAGGAGCTCAAGTGCTGCCAAGCGAAGCCCAGAAGGATTAGAGGTGATAGTATCTCCTTCCACATATCAGCTGGAACTTCTCATTTTGCTATGTATTATATTCCATGAAGATCCCACTGCATTTCATATCACATAACACACAAATAGAGAACACCATTTTTTTTCATAATGCAGCGTATTCATTTAAAATTATTTTTCTAGCATAAGGAACAAATACAGTTTAAAGCTAAGTACTAACCTCTTAAAATACAAATGCACTTAAGCATGAAAGGACTAATAAGAACCTTATGAAGTTCAACAAGACAAGTGTAAGGTCTTGCACCAGGGTAAACACAATCCAGGACTGCAGAACAGGCTGGGATCTACTTGGCTGGGGAACAGCTCTGTGGAAAGGGACCTTGGAGTCCTGGTGGACAACAAGGTCAATAGGAGTGAACAGTGTGCTGCTGCAGCAAAGAAAGCCAACAGGGTGCTGGGTTACATCAACAAGGGCATCACCAGCAGAAATAAAGATTTCATTAGTCCATTCTAGTTATTTTTGGTCCCCACTAAATGAAAAAAGATGTGGGCAGGCTGGAGAGGGTCCAGAGAAGGGCCACAAAGATGATCCAATGACTGGAGATCCTGCTGTATGAGGGATGTTTGAGAGAAGTGGGTTTGTTCAGTCTTGAGAAAAGAAGGCTCAGGGGAGACCTTATCACCCTGCTCCAGTATTTAAAAGGTGGCTACAAAGAAGATGGAGACTCCCTTTCTACAAGGGGTCACATGGAAAATATGAGGTTAATGGGCACAAGTTACTCCCAGGTTGATTCTGACTGCACACAGGAGGAAAATTTTTCACAGTGACAACAATCAGCCGTTGGAATAGTCTCCCTATGGAAATGGTGGATTCCCCAACATAAGACACTCTTAATATTCAGCTGGACAGGGTGCTGGGCCATCTTGTCTAGATCATGCTTTGCCAAGAAAGGTTGGACCAGATGACCCTTGAGGTCCCTTCCAATCTGGCATTATAAGATCCCATGACAGCTATTAAAAACTAAAGCTAAAATTAAAAACAACTAAAAACCTGTAATCATTATTTAAACAAGCTTATACAATTCCTAATAAAAGTAGAGGGGGTGGAAAATGCCTTATGTCCGCCACTTAGAAATTCACTGCCCTATGGGCTTGCACCAAGATTACCATCACTCAGTCCCAAGCATTCAAACTGGAGGCAAAATGAAGTTCACTCTTTGAATTTGATTCATTCGTCCAGACTTCAAAGCTGGGCAGAAAGCCTTGGTAGAAAAAGGTGAAGAGTGAAATCTTGATTCTGTTCAGGTTAATAAAGTGCTATAAACAACTGAACTTAATCTTAGCTTTCAGTTTCAAAGTCCTGACCTTGCTGAAGTCCTGTTAGCATTTCCAAAAATAGCAGAGACAGTTGCATTTCTGCTAAAATAACCTCTGCATTAGAGCACGTGGGTTTCTCAAACGGGTCCCAAACCCACCTGCCAACACTGCCAAAATGAATTTAATTGGACAAAACTCCTGCTGATGCCCACTGAAATCCTCCTCCATATGGGAATGAGCAAAGCCATCTGCAACAGCTGGGCTTGAGGCTTTTCCCCAGAGATCAGGATTACTGTTTGAAAATGGGAGAGCAGAAATCTTGCCCTAAAAACCACTTTCACCACATGAACTGGGAAAAAACAAAACCAAAAAACCAAACCCAAACCAACTGGAATGGTGCTAGACCAAGCCATGGTCAAAGCAGTGTTGTGCTTAGTATCTGACACTTAACAATGCCATTAACTTCCAGGTACCTGTATTTTGTTAGGAAGATTTGTGATTGTTTATTAGTAAGAACACAGCTTTTGTCACTTCTGAGTGAGATACATGGGTACATGTCCTAGAGGGTTTAGAGGTTTGGGTTTTTTCCACTGGAGTGTTTAGAGAAGTTCCCACTTTTGTTTTCTATTTTACCAGCTGTATTTCCCTGCACCAGGTGCATGGGCTACTATTTATTCATCACTTTGCTTTATTAAGATACAGTTCAGGTTTTCACCTGTGTTGTATGTTTTGCAACCATGAAATATGGATCTAAGATTCAAAAGACACAAGAGTGTAAAGAACCTTTCATACACTCGCTGCTTTCTGAAGAAACTGCAGCACATACAAGAGCAGTTCAGCAGTGCAGAGCTGTTACCTGCGACCTAAAATAGCATCTAATAGAATTATTTTATATTTCAGCATTGTTATGCTGGAATAAATATAGAGCTCTTCATATTTTCATCATGTTCTGATAAAATCCCAGGTCTGACAGTGTATCTCAACGAGAGAGTCCACATGAAATATGTTGCTAATTATTTATACACCTCTTCAAAGGCTCAGTGCTTCTACTTGTACTTCTTGCTACTCTTACCTACCCAAGCCCTAAAGCTGTTTTTCAATCACTGAACTGAAACCCCTTAGAGTAACAAGTTTATAATAGAGGTTCATAAACCTGGCAGTGATTAACAGCATGGGTTAATCAAATGAGTGTAGAACAGGCTTTTCCCCCCTTTTCTTTAAAGGAAACTGGCCCCAAGTGTTTTTCCCTTATTGCTACGTGGAAATAAATTTGCAATTAACTTTTACTTATTGGTGTCGCAGCAGCCTCTGAAGACCCCAGCCAGAAGCAAGCACAGTTGTGCTTTTCAGCATGTAAAGGCATACCACAAGACAGCAGCTGCTCTGAAGAGCCAACAACCCAGCACCATCCTGCAGCTGAGCCCCAGTGATGGCTCAGAGGACCAGGCATGGGTAGAGCCCAGCTCTGCCAGGACCCACCCCTGCCTGAAAAGGAGCAGGCAGCTTCGTACTCATGTGTCATCCTACTTACTAAATAAGCTACCTGATGATTTAGAATTAAGAGGAATTATCCTGCATCAACATCTGTCATTCAGCTTCTTATGAAAGTAACAAGGACCAAATGCACCTACTGCCAAACCTACTATGTTCAATTTACTCCAAGAATGACAGGACAGTTTCCAACATACTCCACACAGGGGATTAGTATCCAATTTCAGCTTTTTGCAATTAAACTCTCACTAAACATGAGTTCATGATGGGAAAGGTGGGCCTGTGGCCATTATAAGGCTGAATAGCAGCTGGGCCAACACAGCCTGAGCTTCCCAAAACTTGGAACCAGCCAGAAGCTTCAAATAGAAAACAAAGTTCAGTGGCTTCTTTCTAACCCCCAAACACATTGTTTGTCATTACTAGCCACAGCGCATTTGTTCAGAGTTTTCTGGAGCATGGTCTTGAAAGAAGTGGGACTAAAATCTTTGTTTAATTCAATTCTGATAGGGAGAAAAAAGAAATTCCTGAAGAGTTAGCCAAGTGCAGGGATGAAAAGTAACTTTTGAGTAAGTACTGAAATGTATGGTATTTGCTTCACCTCACTGAGTCAGTGTTTCATTTTCTTGTGTTGACTGCTTCTGGAAATTACAAACTTAAAACACCCACAGTCACTGAAGCTAACAAACTGAACCCAGACACCTAACACCATCTCTGGGGACTCTGCCTTGCAGTTACGAAAACCCATGCTTGAGTCAGACTTACTGTTATCAGCTGAGTTTATGATAATAAAGCCATCACATTAACCCAGCCTAAACTTGTCCTCCTGCTTGACAGCTCACCCTTCTCACAAGGTCCTGGTGGCACACACTGGCAGCATGCACCTTGAAACCTCTGCCCATCAGGAACCTCTCCAGTCATCGTACGGGTGCTCAGTGCTGGAGCATCCAAGTGTCACTACAGGGGGTACATTAAGCAGTGCAAGTAATGACTGACACAGGGCAACTATGCTCCCTTACCTTCACTCTAACCAATTAACTCATATTTTTTTCTCCTGCCCAGACTGTCATGTTTCTATAGTTCTCTTCTGTTTTGTTTCTTTTCAGATGTTGGTATGAGATTAAATGCTTCAGCTGAACACAAAGACAACTTTGTATCAACAAGTCAACTAAGTGTGTGGGACCTGAGGTAGAAGGTAGTAAACATCAGTCACCAGCCCCTGGGACCAGTCCTGAAAAAAAAGATTTTCCATTTGCAGAGGCAAGGATTAATGAAAACAGAGTTTAAAAACACCATCCCCTACAGCACTAACTTTCATCCCACTAGAGGAACAAAAGTCTTCATTCTGACGACTTAGTAGTCTATTTTTAACCCTCCATCACCAGGTTCTTGTTCTTCTCTACTGCTTTTCCTCTGAAACATAGGCCTAATTGAAAAACAAGTTATCTTCAGAAGGCTTATGCTCCCTGCTCACACCCTGCACTGCCATCACCTGAGATCCCGCTATCCCCTACCTGCTTTAAAATGGTTTGATGGTTTGTCTTCATGACAGATTATAGCAATTAGGAGCAGATTAAAAACAAAAAATAAATGTTATTTGCAGATAAGCATAAACTATCAGTGGAGTTCAAGCAAGTTCTGAACAGCACAGGACATTTTTAGCAATCCGAAGCAGACATAGACAACTCAGGCCACAGTTACTTCTCTTTGGCTCATCACAGAATTCATACTAACATGGGCTAACATAAGACAGGAATTTCCACTTGCATAATACAAAGAGGGGTGATATTTTCAAAACATGACAGTGTGTATACACACTAAGCAACTAAGATTTTATGGTTTCTGTTTTCAGTTATTTCTTTAAGAAAAAACAAAAACAAACAAACAAAAATTCATTTAAAAAAACCCAAAAGCTAAACCAAAACAAGATTGTAAATTTCACTTAGCAGCATCTTAATTTTAGTAGCGCTAGTACAGCCTAAGTCCCTCTTGGAGATTCAGGTAAAACTCATTTGATGGCTGGTGTCTGACTTGGAAGGAGCTTTGCCACAAAAAGAAGAATGCACCACCCAGCTTTCATTTATCATTTCCACAGCTTTTGCTTTGCAGTTGCCTGTAGCACCTTAAGTGCATGAAGTCGCTGAATAAGGGGAAATGCAGCCACTATTCATACAGATACAAACATCTCTTGTTTTCCACCACTTCATGTGTAACACCTTGATTTGCACACACACACAAAAAGTTACCATGATTAAAAAATAAACAAACAGGTATGGCAATACCACACAAAATGGAATAGTGAATGCAGCCTGGCTTAAAAACCAGCTGTAACTTTGGATGGCCTCTTTAAAATAGGCAGTCTTGCCAAACAACAGTACAGGAGGTGGTGTACCTGAGCTCTCAGAAGAAAGCTACCCAGCTATTCCCAGGATGGCTGAATTTCTTAAGAACATTGAAATGTTCAGAGCATTCACATATGTGTTAATTCAGCAAAGATGCTTCAATTCACTCAGTTATTTCTGGCTTGAAGGGAATCAATAAAAGCAAATCTAGCCATGTACCTCTGCAGAATGAGTGTTTCTTCCCTCCCTCTTTATCCAGCTTGACCACTTTATACACACATAGCGGTATTGGTAGGTTCAGAGCCCATGCAGCAGCTCCTACCATTGCCTGATGCACTGTCACTACCTCTCACACCACTATAACGCACACATAAAATCAGTATCAAAATACTACCAAGAAAGACATTGTGCAGGTTCAGAAGTCTGCTGTCCCCTCAAAGATCATCCATTTTTATTAAGTCAATTAGGCATAGAAAATAAATTCACCAACCCTCTAAAAATAAGATCCCTCACTAAACTCCTCTATGGAAAACACCAGTCCAGAGCACGCATTTACAGTTATATCATAAATCTTTGGTGAAAATGGGATTTATAAGGGCTGTGCTGATACAGCTTACCTACAAGTCTGTGAAAACAACAGCCACGTGTAGAGAGCTCTCCCCTGCTAAAACACAATAATAGGGAGAGTGAATATCTACAGGAATCTTCCATCTTTTGCAGCAGGTTTGCGGGGGAGGGGAGGGGAGGGGAGGGGAGGGGAGGGGAGAGGGGAGGGGAGAGAGGAGAGGAGAGGAGAGGAGAGGGGAGAGGAGAGAGGAGAGGAGAGGGAGAGGAGAGAGGAGAGGAGAGGAGAGGAGAGGAGAGGAGGGAGAGGAGAGGTGAGGAGAGGAGAGGAGAGGAGAGAGGAGAGGAGAGGAGAGGAGAGGAGAGGAGAGGAGAGGAGAGGAGAGGAGAGGAGAGGAGAGGAGAGGAGAGGAGAGGAGAGGAGAGGAGAGGAGAGGAGAGGAGAGGAGAGGAGAGGAGAGGAGAGGAGAGGAGAGGAGAGGAGAGGAGAGGAGAGGAGAGGAGAGGAGAGGAGAGGAGAGGAGAGGAGAGGAGAGGAGAGGAGAGGAGAGGAGAGGAGAGGAGAGGATCCTGAGCCCGTCTTCCCGGCGTCTGGGCTGCCTTGGCCTCCAGGGAAAAAACAGGGAGCAGCCCCCCGGAGAGTGCCCCAGCTGTATCCATAGGGATGGAGCAGCCACCCGCACCCTTCTCACCCTGCGCTGGGGACACTGGCGTCTTCCCCCCAGCCGATGCTGCACCGCTGGTCACCACCACGGGCAGACTACGGGCAGAGCGCGCCCGAGTCCATCCCTCCTTATTAAGAGCCATTCCACAGCTATCAGCACTTAAAGCAGACAGGTTTTAATGATGGTAAAAGCTTTGTCAGATCCAGCACTCTCATTCAAAAATACCCATAAATGCTATTAAAAAATGTATCGAACTAAAATAAATAAATAAATAAATAAATTCTTCCCACCCCACCCACCCCCCCCCAGCAAAAAAAAAAAAAAAAAAAAAAACACCCAAAAAACCAGCCCCACCATTTTGGCCTGCTTTGGGCTACAGCGTATGAAGCCAGCAGGAATATTTCCAGAAACAGGCAAGCACACTGGGAGCTCAAGTCACTGGGAAAGACAGGGATGCTGGGACGTGTTAGAAAGTGTTGCCTCCATCTCCTGGATGTGCAGCAGCAAGTTGACTTACTCCAGGAAAATGTGCTGGCTGAAACAAGAGAAACAAATGTATTTTGCTCAAAGAAGTTCACTGTGTCAGGGTACCTGCCAGGCTACGTCACTGCTAAGGGTTAACAAGTGAAAATACTATTTGGTGCTATATTTACCATATATACATAGCAACAACAGGCACGCACGTGGACGTATGCAGCTTGATATTTGAAAGCTTTAAAATGACAGCCTCTTTGGATTATCCGCTATCTCCCCAGTCAAAACAATCAGTAAACAGGTTAAGCACAAATTCAGTTCAGCCCAATTCAGCAAAATACGTATACCAGGAGATGTGGATAAGAGTTCATCTGAGTAAATGCCTCTGCAGGAGTTTGTGTTACAGACAACTGTGCAGCCTGCATTTTGAACACTGTATTAGATCGGCTACTTATGTCAGTCAGTTACTAATCTCTTGCCCCCTTTTTTTTTCCTGGGTATCATTTATTTTCTGTCTTATTTTGTCTTTATTTTCATAGTCCTGTTTTCTGCTCTGTCCCCTTTTCTGTGTGTGTTTTTGGAGTTCTTAACACAGAATCATTTCATCAGGTTTGATGTTACTGCCAAACCTCCCATTGATAGTTTGATTGCCTTTGGTAACAGATTTCACTGGAATTCAATTGCTGCTTCAAGACTGGAAGAGCTGCATGACAACATACTCCTAACAGGCTGTTTCCAGTAGGAAATGTCAGTAGCAGCTGCAGAGGCATTTCACAATATGATTTCATTGTATTAACAGTCTTCAGAACATACAAAATTTCATTTATAAAAAGGGAAAGGAAAACACAGGCAGATATCTGCCCATGCTCTGTGTGTGAAGGGAAGGGCTTTGATGTGTGCCCAAAGGTTGTAGGGAAGGTGGAATGCAATTCTACTGAATTTTAACCTCCCAAAAAAGAAGAGGATTGTGATTAGCTTTGAATAAAATGTAGACAAGCATCTATGCCCACATGTAAGGTGGACATATCCCCCCCCCACACACACACCATTACCATTGCTCTTATGCACAGATATATTTTTTGAGAATTTACTAAAATCTGGTTTTCAAGGAGGATGAGCCTGTAGATTAAGTCTGAGCTCAGCATGCCTGGTCCTGTGGGAACAGATGCTTCACCATGTGTCTAGTATTTCTAGCAAACACTGGTCCTAGTGGGCCTGCCTTATCAGCAGGGTCGAGTCTCATCATCGTCTGATCATATGGACATATAGTCAAAGAGAGAGAATGGGTTAATTCACAGTTTCCACTGCTTTTTCAAGAAGCAAGATGTGTCCATGCAAAACCTCACCAAAACTGCCCATGGAAAGCACAGAACATGCCATGTTGCACACCAAATACCACAGCTGTACCTTATACACCTCTCACATGGGGCCACAGAATGCTGTCTAGCTAAGGAAGTATTTTAGCACTGTTTAGTGACTCTGAGTTACAAACACCAATCCAGTGACACAACTGTTAAATCACTTTTAAAATGGCACCTATACATTGGTGACAGCCTTCTCAGAAATGTGATGTTTTCATCACCATTTTCAATGGTTATCACCTGTCATAGTTTTTCTGTGATGGTGCCTAGTTAATCCTGGGCATGTATAAAGACATCAGCCAACACCTCTCACGATGGAAGAAGAGGAACTCAGATTTACCTTCAAAACACTGCAGAAGAAGATAGAGGACACTGAACATTTGGAAGGGCTGAGAGCTCTGCACTGAGAACGTGCCCATGTTGGTGACCAAATGGAAAATCAAAATGTTTTCTGTGAGTTAGAGCAAGTCTCGAAAGATCACTGACATATGAACACTGTCTTTTGTTGCATGGACTGCCTGCCACCAGCCCCTGGGCACAAGGCTGAACACACAAGTTCTCATCGCTCCGTTTAAATGGCATACAGAGGTGAGGAGGAATTTTTTGCTTAATTAGGGGATGTGTTTGGAATATGATTTGTGATAATACAGCCATAACAAGGGAAATTAATGAAAATAATTAATGAAGGATAATCTAAGATACCGGGGTTTTGTCTAAATCAGCAAGAGTAGAGTCCCAAGGACATCTGCAGTGTGATTTATAGGATTATTTTTTTTTAATGATCCCTGAGATCTTAATGTTCTCAGTGCAAGGAGTGATTGTGAAAGTGGTTAGGAAGGGATCCCACCTGTGAGGCTATTTGTAAGATAGGTTGCTGTGAGAGTTAAAACTGAATTTCTTATCTACTTCATATTGTCCAGTATTTCTTTTCCTTTAGTAGGCACTTTATGCCTGTGAATTTTCCTCTTTACAATTTTCACTTATCTGTAAGGAAAAGCAGTGAAGTTTGCTACATATCCAGCTGCTTTGATTTCACACAGCGTTTGGACAGCAGGTGTATCTCAAAAAAAAACCCTCAACAAATGAACAGAAACACAGGCAAAATCTTGGCCTTGCAGGATGCTCAAGGCCCTTGAGCTATAAAGCATACGATGGAAACTTGAATTAAAATGATGCATTGAAAATAACTTCTGTACGGAGCCATGGCAAGCCAAACAGATGATGTATGGTGCTGATATCAGCTGTTGTTTAATAGGGTGGCACAGCACGGGGTCACCGTTGCCACTAGTGTTAACCAAAGCTACGGATACAACAAGGTCTTTCCCAAAGCCTCCAAGGCTGTCAGAGCTTCATTAGAACCCAAGAAGGTGTGAGCACCCTTGGTCTCCCATGACAGACCAGGCCCACCTCAAACAGCAACTCTAGCGAGAAGAAGGGGTTGAAATCCCTGCCATATACCTGCCAGAAAGCCCTGCACAGAGGTAGGACCTGCCTCCACCTCCAGCCAGCTTTCACCTTCCCTCCTGGAAAAGTACTTTTTGGCTGGTGCCCTGAGTACAGTGTAGAACATGCCATGTATGTACATGAGCAGAGGACAGGCAGTGTGACCCAAATGGCTCCTGCTTAGCAGTCTGCTCACATCTTTCTCCCACAAAGAATGTTCAGCTTTCTTTGTCTAAAATGTTGAGTGGTTATGAATAGTAAGGATAGACTATCTGTAATTATTTTTAAATTATTAATGGTTTTGTTAGATCCCTTCACTTTTACATTAGGTTTCTGTTAATGTAAGTTAAATCAAAACGTACTTCAGTTCCAGGCAGCTCCCAAATGTATTTTTCATTCTTTCATAACATTACTTCAACTTCTCGATGAGGTGTCTGTGATAAAGTTTGCTCCCGAGCCGGCAGACTCCCAGTCCTAATGAATTCAGCAGAAGCAGCACCGAGCAGGCTCCCATCAGCCGAGCTAGATGGCAAACAAGGAGGCCAGAGCTGCATTGCCAGTTAATGTAGTACCCCCAGCTCGCAGGTGTCATACCCTATTCATAAGGAAGACTGAGGAGGCCACGGGAGTATCATTAAAGACAAGGGGGGAGTTTATCAGCATAACTGAGTTACTTTATTGGCACTTTCCATTACACCAGACACTCCTGATCAGGAAATATCTGCCTAGCGCCTTACTCGGGGCTCAGACGTCGCAGGCGGTGAGGAGTGGGTATCTCACACCGCCCTGCCTGCATCCCTGCCCCCGGAGATGCGCTCAGCCGGGGCGAAGGGCTCAGCTCAGCGCCGGACGACCCCAAGCTATATTCTCTCTCCTCCAGAGAGCCCCCCAACTCCTTCCGTTGTCCCTCGGTTTGGCGGGGTCCGGGAGCCCGGGGCTCCGCCGGGACGGGACGACCTCTGGCCCGCCACTGCCTGCCGAGGGGAGCGGCGTCGGGGAGGGGAGCTTGCGGTGTTAAACGCATGCATTCAACACAAACGCCACGAAAATGTCTGGATAAATTATGCAGAGGGATTTCTGGATTTCTTTCAAGTAATTAAGTTTCGATTTCTTGCATTTATTTTAGTGCCAGGAAGCACGAGGCGCCACGGACGGCAAAAGTCTTCATTGATCGTTCCGGGCTTTAAGTTTGACTTCGTGACTTGACTTTGCCTGCGGCGGCGGCGCGGCCCCGGCGAGGCCGAGGGGCGGCGGGGCCCCGCCAAGGTTGCATCCCCGGTGCCTGCCCATACAGAAACCAGATTTGGAGGGAAGGAGAGGGGAAGCCGGAACCGGTGCAGGCAGCGGTGCCGGGCTGAAGGGGGCGAGGCTGCAGGGGGTGCGGCCCGACGGGGCGGCCTGTTCCGGTAGCTGCCGCCACGGCGCGGATTGCAGCCATCCGTTTGAACCCGCGGAGGCGGGAGCGGGTGTCCCCTCTTGAGCACCAGGGGAGCGGCGGGGAGGCTGCAGGGGCAGCCCCCCAGGTAGAACTGGGGCTGGTGCTGCCCCGTGCTCACAACAAAGGTAGAGTTTGCTCAAAGTGTAGCCCGCATCTTCATGGATTAAAAATTCATAGGGCGCATTAGGTTCGGTAAAATATGAATGTGCGTCTTTAAATTTTAATCGTAAATCAGAACATGGATACATGAGAGGCGACAGTGATTTCTCCCCAGATGTCTGCGTGGGTCAGGCTGTGGGCGTGGGCAAAGAGAGGGAGGGCTCTCCTTTTATTTAGGAGGCCCGACGGTGCTCAGAGCCGGCTGTGGTGCCCGAGGCCCCGGAGGACAGTCGAGCTGCTGGGGGGCGGCGGGGGCTCCACCGCTGCTGCCGCTCTCCTGGGCGTCCCTCGCCACAGCAGGCAGAGGGTGCAGCCGGGCAGCAAAAGCAAACAAACACCTCCCAAAACCACAGGAAACGGGGGCAATAGGGAAAGGCGGCGGTGGCGGGGCCGCGGGCAGCGGGTTACCGGGGCTTCGCGGGGCCCGGCCCTCAGCCAGTCCCCTTCTCCTGGGGTGCCACCGGCAGGAGCGGCCTCCGCGGGGACCCTATGGGGCCACCCGGAGCCCGACACCGAGGAAAGTTTTCCCAGCTGTGCCGCCGCGCTGCTCCGCACCCTGCTGCACCCCGGGCGCGGCCGCTCGGGGCGGCGGTGAGCGCTCCGCGTTTCGGAGGATGGGTTGTCAGCTGCTATTAAAATCAAGATTAATTCATATTAACGATATGCGTTCTCAGTTCTCCCGTGTGACAGCATACATTAGAACAACTATTGCGAGTAATTAAACTCCGTGCGGGAGGGGTTAAATGTATAACGTGGAGGGGGTTTATCCTCGCCCTTCTCTCTGCCGAAGTTCAGCGGGTGAGCCGGACGGGCAAAGCCCCTCCACGGCTCCGCGGACCCGGCGCCAACGAAGTGTTTTCTTCTTCTTCTTCTTTTTTTTTTTTTTTACCTCTCTTTCTCCCTTCCATCAGGAAGCGGGAGGTTTCCCTCCTTCGCCCGCACGCACCTCCTGGCAAGCCAGGGCTGAAGCGCGAAGGGCTGCGGCAGGGGATGGAGTGCGGGAGCGGCCGGGATCGCGGAGGGAGGTGGAGAGAGGCGGGGGCACGGGCAGCCTCCTCCCCGCCAGCCCCTGCCTGCCACGGGTGGGCCGCGCCCTGCCTGGGCCCTGCCCGGGTCTAGTGAAATAAGGCAAAAATATTCTTGATGGTTTTTCTCGGGCGTTGGAGATGCTCGGTGCTTTCGAGTAATTAGACAAGCCAAAAGCCTTTTGAAGATGAAGCAAATTGGACAACCCTTGTTAATTAGAACATAATCTAAAGTTTGAAATTATATCACTCATGAAGTAGCCTAATTAAGATGACGATATGTTAATAGCCTACTGAGACGCGAGGCGCAGAGGTTTGGCATGAACTCCTTAAAGGCTTGCAAGAAAATCCTCTTTCCTATGTTGTCATTAATAAAAGATTTCTATAGACTTCAGCCTTTCAACGGTGACATACAATTTATAGTACACACAATGCATTAGCCCATAGTGCTGCTCAATTTTTTTACTATTATGAAAACTAATAAATTCGTCAAGCTGAATTAAGCATACAAATCAGATGAGGCATAACAGATTACATATTGAAGCGCTGTGTCTCCCGAGCCTAAATGAAATTTCAATCTAATAATTCCTTCCTGGCCCGGCCATAATTTGTTTAGAGATGTTGTTCTACTTCTTTCCAAGCGCTATTCGCACCATAATTAAATGATACTCAAGCTTTTAACTTTGATTTATTTCGTTTCTCCGAGCTGGCGACAGTGAGAGCTGATACAATGTAATTTTTTTTTTTATTTATTTCCCTTAAAATTACTAAGTCTGCTGTTTAGGTGAGAAATTAAACACCTAAGCACTTATTTTAACCTTCTGCTGCAAAGTGAAATTCATGGAAATAAACCTGGCCGCTGCCAGTAAAATTGACTTTCGCCGATTTCTTTTCTCTTTCTTTTGTTTTTCCCTTCTTCTTTTTATTTCTTTTCCTTTTCTCCTCTTTCCAAGGCAGCGGCAGGGGGAAGTTGCCGGGACAGCGCTGCTCTTCTGCAGGACGATCCCTCCAGCTCCCCGCCTGCGGGGAAGGGGGACACCAGGAGGGAGACATTCCCGGGACGCTTCTCCCTGTCCTCCCCTCCGCCGCCCCCCACGGAGCGGAGAACGGGACCAGTGCAGCTCCCGGAACACTCCCCGGGTGCGGGGTCGTTGTGAGGAGCCGGGACGGGACTTTTCTTCTTCTTTTTTTTTTTTTTTTTTTTTTTTTTGTTTAATTTTATTTTTTTTTATTTCATGGCGGTAGATTTGAGGCGGGGGCTCCTCCCCTCCCCCGCGCCTTTTTTTTTCCTTCTTTTTTTTTTCCCTTCTTTTTTGGCTCTTTCCCTCCCCGTTCTGTGAGGCTGCGGGGCGCTGCGCGGCCGTGAGTGCCGGAGTAAGCATGGGGGTGGCGGGGGGCGGGCAGGGAGCGGCAGCGGGGGGGTCGGGGCCGAGGAGGCAGGCGCGGAGGGGCCCTTCCCGAGGAGTTGGGCTGTAGTGACAGGCGAGAGGGGAGGGGAGGGAGGGGAGAGAGTAAAACCCACCGGCGCGGCGGCGGGGAGGGCACTTCGAGAGAGGCGAGAGCCGGCGCCGGAGCGGAGGCGGCGGCGGACGGCGGCGAGCGCCGGAGCGGAGGGCGGGCAGGAGGCAGCCCGCGCATCCCCGGCTCGCCGCAGCCGCCTCTCCCGACAGCGTCCCCCCGGCGGGGCTCGTGCGGGAGGCGGGGGCCGAGTCGGATTTTTTTAATTTTTATATTTTTACTTTTTCGCGCTTGGAGGCGCGGAGGGGGGGAGGGGCCGGGGCTCCTGTGGCTTTTCCGGGGGGTCCGGGCCCCCGGCCCCGTGCCCCTGCCCTCCTCCGGCGGCTGCCTACCGGCGGGCCGGACCGCGGCGAGCACCATGATGATGTCCCTGAGCAGCAAGCAGCCCTTCGGCCTCCCCCACGGCGGCGGTGGCAGCGGCAGCCTTCACGAAACCAAGTATTCGGCCCTGCACAGCGCCTCGCCCTGCCCCTCCGCCGCAGCTGCCGCCCCAGCCGCCAGCTCCCCCAGCAGCAACGGCACCAGCGGCTCCGCCGGACGCGGCTCCGGACCCGGCAGCAGCAGCTCCGGCTCCGGCTCGGGCTCGGGCTCCGGCGGCGGCAGCGGCGGCGCGGAGGCGATGCGGCGGGCCTGCCTGCCCGCCCCTCCGGTAGGTGCCCGCCGCCCGCCGCCCCGCTTTAAGGGGAACCCCTTGGCGGCCCCCGGATCCGCCTGATGTTTTTTTCATGGCCGCGCAGCAAATCACCCGGCGCCGCCGGGCGCTCGCCCAACTTATGCATGCGGCGGCTCCTGCCGCCCGTATTAATTTTTATGACCTGGGATGCTGCGTGCGGCTGGTGTGTGTGTCCGCCCGCCCGCCCGTCCGTCCGCCCGTCTGCCCGCCGCTGGCTGCCTCTGTGCGAGCGGCTGCGCGCCGCGCCCGCTCCCTCGCCCCGCTCGCTCCCTCTTCTCTTCTCTTCTCCTCCCCCCTTCTCCAACCTCCCCCCTCCTCCCCTGCTCCAGGATTTCTCTTTTAACATGCTGGGAAGGTTTTAGTGGCACGGCGGAGTGCGCGGGGAGGCGAATTCCCTGCTGAGCGTTATGTGTGCCTTCTATTTGCAATTGCAGAGCAATATATTCGGCGGTCTGGACGAGAGCCTGCTGGCCCGCGCCGAAGCCCTGGCAGCGGTGGACATCGTCTCCCCGAGCAAGAGCCACCACCACCACCCGCCGCACCACAGCCCCTTCAAGCCGGACGCCACCTACCACACCATGAACACCATCCCCTGCACCTCGGCCGCCTCCTCCTCCTCGGTGCCCATCTCCCACCCGTCCGCCCTGTCGGGCACCCACCACCACCACCACCATCACCACCATCACCACCACCAGCCCCACCAAGCGCTGGAGGGGGAACTCTTGGAGCACCTGACGCCGGGGCTGGCGCTGGGGACCATGGCGGGCCCCGACGGCGCCGTGGTCTCCACGCCGGGCCATGCTCCGCACATGGCCGGCATGAACCCCATGCACCCGGCTGCGCTGGGCATGGCCCACGGCCACGGGCTTCCCGCCCACATGGGCTGCATGAGCGACGTGGACGCAGACCCCCGCGACTTGGAGGCCTTTGCTGAGCGATTCAAGCAGCGCCGCATCAAGCTGGGGGTGACCCAGGCCGACGTGGGCTCGGCGCTGGCCAACCTGAAGATCCCGGGGGTGGGCTCCCTCAGCCAGAGCACCATCTGCCGCTTCGAGTCCCTCACCCTCTCCCACAACAACATGATCGCCCTCAAGCCCATCCTGCAGGCCTGGCTGGAGGAGGCCGAGAAGTCCCACCGCGAGAAGCTGGCTAAGCCAGAACTCTTCAGCGGCGCAGAGAAGAAGCGCAAGCGGACCTCCATCGCCGCCCCGGAGAAGCGCTCGCTGGAGGCCTACTTCGCCCTCCAGCCCCGGCCCTCCTCCGAGAAGATCGCCGCCATCGCCGAGAAGCTGGATCTCAAGAAGAACGTGGTCCGCGTCTGGTTCTGCAACCAGCGCCAGAAGCAGAAGCGCATGAAGTACTCGGCTGGCATCTGAGCCGCGGCCGCGGGGAGCCAACAGCATCACCGTAACAGATAATAATAATAATTAAAATATATATATATAAACAACAGCAACGAAAAAAGCAAGGAAAGGAGGAGCCCCCCTTCCCCAGCCCACTCCACAGCCCGCCCCGCGCCCAACTTTCTGGGGGAATTTCCCCGCGGAGCCGCCGCCCGGACCCGGCCCGGCAAGTACCGCTGGTTTTTATTCTTACAGAACTCGCCTGGGTGCAAGCGCGAAGGGAAATCCTCGTAGCGGCGTGGCCGCGACGCCAGGGCTTCCCCGGGACCGAAACTTAGAACCTAGAGTCGAGGCTTCGCGCTGCGAGAGACGTCTCGAAAGTATTTTGATGTAAATGATGATGATGATAATAATGATAAGAATAATGATGATGATAAAAAGGCAGGGTTTTTTTTCTGCATTTACACTGCGTATTATAAATATATAAATATATATATATTTTTACTGTGGTTATAATCCTTTTCCTTCTCTGAAGTTATAACGCTTAGGGAAAGAGCTGATCCTGCTGTGTTCACTGGTCTTCAAAAGCTATTATTAGATTACTGCCAAACAAGCCCTTGTAAATTATTAATTTATCTCTCTAGCAACTTCATTTCGTGCTCATTCTAATTAATTACACCTCTTTAATCTAAGTCTTCATACAAGTAAAAAAAAAAAAAAAGGATAGCGAGAATCAAATATTTTGTGTTGGTAGGATTTATGAACGTGAGCTTTTTCTCTTCTTCTGAACGTCCCTTTTGGCCATCTGTAAATTGTCACCTAAACCTAAGGTATTTCTCTGGCGAGTATTCTTATTCGTACGGCGTCGGCACCCTGTAGTAGATGTCCTACATTATTTGTGTAGCCTGATTCACTGTCCAAGGTATTTGTTTACCGCGTTACATATTTAATGGGGATTCCCACATTGTCCCCAGCACACGCTGCTCCCGGAGCGAGAAAGGACGCGGCCGCATAGGTGACAGAGGGGAGGGAGGGAGGGTGTTGGGGTTGTCGCTTCGGGTTCCTTGCCAGCACAATATCCGTCTTTCTCAATTTCAGAGATGTATCGCGACGGGATTCAGACTGGTTCGGTTATTTATCTATCTATCTATCCGGTTGCTTATTTATTTATTTATTTATTCGGTCGGTCGGTTATTTATTACCTTTAATCACAATGCTTTTCCACGGAGGAAAAGTCCCTTTTGGAGGTCTGGTTGTAGCAAAGCCAAATTTCAATTTGTAGGAAAGGGAGGGAGCTATGCTGCACTGCTTGTAAATTCACAACTGGTTTGGTACATTTCTATTTGGAACAACTACAATAAACAGAGGGTACTCGGTTGGGTCCCTGTATGGATTGTAAATATTTCATTGGCGCTGAAGAACATATAGATATATTCTTACAGATTCTGCTGTACCGCTGTTCTATCCGAGGCTGTTTTGAAGTCTTAAGTTCTGTACATGTCCCGATTTCGTTTGATTATTTTTGTTTTGGTTAATAGGAGGTTTATTTATTCGAGTAATGTACTAAGTTATTTTTAAATGTTGTTGAATCGTCTTTCATTAAAAAAAAAAAAAGGGAAAAAGGGTTTTAACGTTTTCTTGTCCAAACGCGTTTGCAGCCTCATGCTTTAAAACCCTCTACCCGAGCTCACCGCCGCCTCCGGGCCGGGGCTTCGCTCAGGCCTCGGAGCCGAAGGGGTGGTGTCGGGGTCCCCCAAATCGCGGAGCTGCGGAGGGGGGAATTAGGAGAGTGGCCCGAGGGTGCGGGAAGCACCATGGACAGCGCCTAGGTTGTCGTGGGCAAGCGTGTGCGTGGCCAGAATTGTGCGTGGAGGTTGGTGGGGGATGTGTGTGTATGTATGGGAGGTATGTAGGTCTGGGGGTGCCCCGCCGTGCCCCCGCTGCCCGACCCGCTCTGCCTCCCGGCGCGGGGCAGCCCAAAGTGCCATGCACGAGCACGCGCAAAAAAACAACAACAAAAACAAAAAGAAGGGATGAAGAAAGTAATTTCCCCGCGTGGCGCTCACAAAAGCCGGGGAAACCCGACGGCGGAGGAGGGGAGGGGGAGAGGAGATCATCCACCAACCGCTATTAAATATTCATATTTCCCCCCAGTCACCAGCTCCAGATGCATCTTCAAAGCCGCTTGGGCACGCCGAGGGTGCCGGCCTGCTGGCACGGCAGGGGCGGTGACTCCGCGGGCGCGGAGGGCCGCAGAGGCATCGCCTCGTCCTTTCCCCTCCCAGCACGGCCGGCCCAGGCAGGTCCGCCTCCGCGAGCTCGGCATGGCCAGCGCTTGTCGCTTCGTTACCGTCATTGCTACGGTACCATAAAATCCCACGGGCACGCAGGGCTCCCGCAGGTGCTCAGCGCAGCTTTTCTTCTCCTTCAGCCCCTGCCGGGGCTGGAGGCGCAGGACGGCTTTTTGGGAAGGGGCGGCGCTGCCCTTCAGCGGAGCCCGCGCACTCCTGCGCGCGTCTGCGCGCCCCGGTGAAGGGTCAGCCCCAGGTCTGAGCTCCCCGTCGGACCTCTCTCTCCCCCCCCCCCCCCCCCCCCCCCCGAAAAATGCTCCCCTGCCGCACAACCTCTGCGGGCATGGGGTCGTGAGGGTGGGAAAAAGGGGTGAGGGCAAGCCAGCCTGGCAGGGACCTGGGCCAGTGGGACCCCTGAAAGAAGCAGAGAGCCCCCCAAAACTGTCAGCAGGTGCAGGCAGCGGGCGAAGAACAGCCTCTGAACTGCTGCTTCGCCCTCTTAAATGAGCCATTCACTTAAAGGCTATTACTGGCGAATTAATAAATTACACAGCGAATTATTAAATCCAGATAATTACAAGGAATAAGTAAGTAATCATTAGTTATCTCAGCTAATTACTGTGGGTCAGAGCGAGCGAGAATGTGAAATCCTCCTCGGGAATTGAAATTAACTTTGCACAGTGAGTCTCTGCTTGACATCCCCAGTCTGTAGGCACATGGCAGCTCCCCTGTGAGCTCGGCTTTCTATTTAACTTGGAGAGAATGGAAATAAAATTAAGTGGCGATGTGATAATAGGAAGCTGCTTAGAAAGCAAACGCGGTGGGTTTTATTTTTTTTCTACGTTTTACTGCCTGAAGATTGACTGCTCTCTGGTTTCCCAAAATTAAAAACCTGAGGCAATTGGTCGACTTCCCCCAGTACCTGCCTGTCCAACACATGCAGATTATAACAAACGAAAGGACAGGAAGGAACCGGAGGAAGGGGGGGGGGGGGGGGGGGGGGGGGGCTCCGGAGGAGCCAGGCCGGGCACCGGGCATCCCTCCGCTGCCGCTCGGCACCGCTGCCCTGGCCGGGAGGGGATGAGGCCCCGCCGTGCTTTGTTTTGGGAGACAATAAGCTGCCGAGCGCTAATGAGGGTCCCTGGCTCTTCCGTTGATCTTTCGCCAGATCTGTCCAAGAGCTGATGTGTGTACCCCCCTCCATAATCCATAACATCACTTCCCACTTTCCTTCACGTGCATCTTTTGTATACAGCAGATCTATAGGAGGAGACTCTCACTCTGCCCTCGCCGGGCTTTGCCCGCATTAAAACAACAACAACAACTGCTGTGAGTGCACGGCGAGAATAAGATCTCGGCTTCCTTGCCTTTATCAATTGCAATTAGGTGGACAGTCTTCCCCCTCTTCCCTTGCTCCAGTCTGGGATGATAATTAAAATTTAATGAAGCCTGGGAGTAGCAGAGCTCTGCCTGGGGACGCTGGAATAGAATATTTTAACTGTACATTTACACCAAGTGTCTGGCTTCAAAGACGTGACTGCTTTTAATCTCGAATTAGAAAACCACAGACCTGAAATTAAATATTAGCCACCCTCGGCCTCCCTTCCTTCCCGACACACTGTCACACCCCTGTTTGCTCGCCTTGCCCCACGACACGCACACCCCCAACGTCTCGGGTCTGCAATTACCCCCGCGTTAATAATGGATGGCTTCGGCGGGGAGCGGATTTTTTCCCTTTGCCTTTTTTTTTTTTTTTTTTAATCGGGTTAATGCAATATTAATTGCTCGTGGCTGCTATAAGAATGCGCCGCGTTTTCCAGGAACAAATCGATGGACCGGGTTAGCGAGCGCGAAGCAAGAGGCGCAGCCCCGGGGTCGCCCGGGTGAGTACGGCCGGCCCTCCGCGCCCGCGCAACTACTGAGCCCTGGCAGGTGGCAGCGCGCCCCGGCCTGCAGGGCACTGAAGGGGGAAAGATAGGGGGATCACGGGTTTTCCCCCAGAACCACTTCCCGGGAGGGGCTGGCTGGTCTGGGGTGGCGCGGAGACCCCGGCCTCAGGTCCCCGTTAGCGAGGAGGCGGCAGACGCCAGCAGCAGCCCTGCTCCAGGGCAGCCCGGTTGGTTTGTGGTCCGGACGCGTTAACGGGGAGGGAGGACGGGGACACAACACTCCCCACCCGCCTTTATTGTTATTGTTGTTTTGGCAGGTGGGACCCCTGCCCTCCCGGAGGAGGGAGACCGGACCCGCAGGAGCGGCCCCTGCCCCGCGGTTCGGCTCGGCTCGGCTCACCTCACCCGCAAGGTACACGCAGTGCTGGGAGGGAGGAAGAAACCCCGCAGGGAAGCGTGAAGGGGGATGGAGAAAAGGAATCCCAGCCCACCAGCCAAAAACAACCCCCAGGCAGGCTCCGAGGGCTCCCACAGAAAGCCGGCCTCCCCTCCCAGCGGCGGGGCGATGCTGACCCGCTCACAGAACCCCACAGGGTCGGGGGGTGTCACAAAACCGGGGGCTGCCTCCAGCTCCCGGACAGGGTGGGTCAGGCCTTCCCTGCCCTGCCACCGGCACTTGTTGCCAAAGAAAATTGAAAGCAAGGAAAAGAACATAATCAAATCAAAGACCTACCCCAAAGCTCAACACAACCTCCGAAGTGACACAACAGAGGGAGAAAAAAGGCCGGGACAGCCCCGGAGTGGGTGTGTGTGAGCAGGAGCCAGCCTCGCAGCTGTGCCATCCTTCCCGGCCCTGCCCCAGGGGTAGCGGAGGGTTGGGGCAGGGCCGGGGAGAGGGCCCAGAGAGACCAGCCTTGGAGAAGGACCAGTCTTCGGCCTCCACCTTCTCCCCCAGAAAACCCTCTCCGCTGCCCGTGGGTGCCGGTGCCACTGCGTACGGCGCGGAAGGGGCTGTGTGTGGAGAGGGGTCAGAAGCATGCGCGGCGCCCCGCGGTGTTTCCGCAGCGGGCGGAGCCGGGGGCTGCGCACCCCGTCCGGCTGCAGCACAGCTCAGCGGCGCGGCGGGGCTCGGCTCGCTTCTCGCCTCCCCGTTTATACAGAACAGGATCATTTACATAAAGTCCTTAAGGCAAATAACTGTTGGGTCTCTAATTTATATCTGATCGAAAATTAGCCGTCATTATGCGCTCCATTAGCAGCGTCTTTAATGTGCTTCTAAGCACCATTTGTCAAGCGGCTTGTTAATATCCTTCAAGTCTTTAAAGTTGAGAGCTCATTAAAGAGTGCGCTCTGTTATTGATGTAATTTAGATGAGTTTGGAAGACCGAGCGCGTCGCGGACAACCTGGAGGAACGGGGAGAGGCTGCGGCTCCCGCCGGGGCAGCACCCCTCACAGTGGCGCAGGGCCCTGGGGAGTGGCTGCCCGGGGCACCTTCGTGGGCTGGGGCGCAGGGCATCCCCCGGCAGCGGGGGTCGAGGGAAACCTCTTTTGGCCGAGGCGGAGTAAACCCCCTTAATGATGCGCAGACACGGCTCCGGAGGCTCTTCCCCGTTCCATCGGAAGAGCATAAAGGCCAATAAATTACCTCTGCCGCTCGCCTGAAAATCCACCTACTCCGTCGGGGTTTTTCCCTCCGCTGCCGCACATCACTTTGGTGCCGCCTCAGGCGGTAGGGAGCCTCCTCCGCATCATTCTCCAACCGCCCCCCCCCCCCCCCCCCCCCCCCCCCCCATCTCCCCGATGTTCACCCGGCCCTGCTTGGCTGCGAGGCTCGCAGACCTGCCCCAACCCCCCCGGCAGCAAACCCCTGTGAAGAGCAGGCAGGGAGGGGGGAGGCCCGGCTGAGCCCTCCCCGTCCGCCCCGGGCGGAGCGGGAGCTTGCGGGGACGGTCTCCCCCTCCTCCCTGCGCCGCCGTCCCCGGGCTTCCCCCGGGCGAAAGCAATAAAGCGGGTAATTAGACTGCTAAAGACGGATGTAAATAACGGGGAGGAGGCGGCGGTGACAGCCGTGCGGAGGGGCCAGAGCCCCCGGGGAAGGGACACGGAGTCCCGCAACGCGCGCCCCGAGGCCCCGGAGAGGGGCCCCCGCTGCCCTGGCGGCATAGGCAGAGGTGGGGAGGCCGCCGGCAATCACTCTCCTCGCAGGGGGGGGCTCTCGCCATGCATCGGAAAGTCCCCTTTGCCCCCGGACCCTCCCAGAGCTTGCGGTCAGCGTCCAGGGCAGAGGGGCTGCGGGGAGAAAGGTATCAATGGCCTTTAAAACCCCGCTGCAACCTGGCACAAACACCCGCACCCCCAGGGGCTGTAACCGGCTTTCTGCCCAGGCCTGCATCAAATGGGTATTTACCTCACCACAGTCCTGGAGACACACTGACACCCGTGGGAACGTCCATCTCCTCTCCAGCTGGGAGCGAGACCTGTGAGCAGCCTCACAGCCGCATCCAGCCCTCCCTGCCTCTTGGGCAGCGAGCCCGGGGGGGGCACCTGTGCTGGGTGGAGTGCGTACAGCCCTAGACCTGCACGCAAGAGGGCTGGTCCTGAAGAGCTGGACATGTCTTCTTCTGATCACAGGGTCGCTGCCCGCAACGTGAGCCCCCCCCCGAGAGCCACCACTGCTACACTGGTCCCAAATACTCTCTGAACAGCGGAGGATAATGCCTTCAGGACAACGAGTGAAAGCATCAGCCCAGGTAGGCAAAAACAAGAGGCACAAAGAGCCACCAGAGGCCCAAGGCTGACGCGTTGAACGGTACTTGCAGAAGTGCTCATAGCTGTTGCCACCAGGAGCATACAGGAGATGTGACACAATGGCACATTGCTGTGCACGTGGCTGGCATGTGCTTTCCTTGTCTGTTTGCATGTGGCATCTGGGGATTGAGAGTCCTCAGGGTGTGTGTGGGTGCACGTGTGTGACCTGCTGGATTTGAGCAGGGCTCACTGCATGGTGGAAAGCCTTTTCCTACCCATATGCTCACTTGAAACCCTCGTAGCTTTTCTCCTGCCCGTGGCACCATGTTATTTTGACGGAAAACTGTGGAAGTAGGTGGGGTAAACTTAACATTGAGAACATACATGTATTTTGGGGGGGAGGAGGGGACATTTTACAGGGAGTTAGCTTTGTCTGTATTTAACAAAGACATTAAAAGCCATCATGTCAAACATAGCTGGGCAAACCAGGCCATGCCAGACAGAGTGAGGGAAAGCCCTGGAAAAGTCTTGTGTTAGAATGATGAGAACATTTTATGGCAACAGCACTTACAGCTTTTAAGCAAATGAGAAGCCGTTCAGGTTCTTGCCTTATTCTGTGGGCAGACATGGTAGCTGTGCAGCAGTGAATGATCTGTGTACAGGTCCTGTTCCCATCCCAGTAATGACTGTGACTCTTGGGGTGGGCTTCTGGCAGCCACATGTGTGGCTGTGCCCACCAAGCAGCAATGAGAAGCACAGTGGGCCAGAGAAGAACGTGATGAGGAAGGCTTGAACAAACCTTACCATAATAAAAGTGTCCATCCTGCAGGTGCCCACAAACACACACTTAAAACAGATACTATGCAAAAGATGTAACGTCTGAAGCTGTTTTTATATCCTGAGTTGTAAAACTCCTGTCCTGATTGCTCTTCATTTTGGAAATACAGATTCCTTAAGAATACATTCTTAAAATGCAGCATTGCTAAAAATGACTGTTAATGGACGTGCCTGGTGCCTTGACACATAACTCTCCCAAGTTTTTTGTACTTAAATACCTTATGTGAAGATGCCCTCAATCCTTTCCTACTGGCCCTTCCTCATGGAGCAGGGGAAGCTCAGCTAGGATCCTCTTCCTAAGTGCTGCAGCTCATCCATGATGGCTGGGGTGTCTGCCTGTGCCCCATTACCCTCCCACCTAACTGCAACTTAAACCACTCTGTTTCAGCTTCCATCAACAAGCAGACACAGGGTGGATGTCAATAGTGGGCTGTGGGTGGTAGAGGGTGACATGCCCAGTTCTTGTCTCTGTGACCGGGTTGATCCCTGGTCTGCTCAGGATGGATGGGGAACACTCACCTCCCATGGCTGGGTGGCTGTGTTCAGAGAGGGGTAATGGCTGATGCAGCCCAGGCTGTGCAGTTGCTGCCGGCCCTGGTGAGGACACTACTAAAAGCCAGTGCTGGGGCTTGTGGCAACACCTGTGCTACAAGAATACCACCATCCATGCAGCATAGCTGAAGGGATGGGATCCTGGGAAGCCACCCAGCGCAGCTCTTGCTCGAGCCTGGATTAGCGCCACGGGTCAGCACGTCCTGGCTGTGCCTACATCAGGAAGTGAAGCAGGATAGGGGCACCAGCCTGGGCACAGACAGCTCTGCCAAGCAATGCCTGGCCGTGGGCTGGGAACAGTATGTGCTCAACAGGCAGTTTGGTTGTGCCTCTGTGGTTTTGGGTGGGAAGAGAGGAGGGGAATCAGCAGTCACACAGTGCCTCTTGGCCCCAGGGCTGGAGAACATTTCCCAGCTGGTTCTGCAGACTGACAGGGATGCAGCCACCAGAGACCACCTACCACTTACCTAAATGTTTTTCTTTTCCATAAATCCTCTTCTCTGCTGGGGAAGTCAGGCTGTGTTTGGCTTGGGTATGAAATCCAGCCCCTCTCCCCATAAGATGCTGAGCAGCTTTGTTCCCCTGAATTAGCCAGCACTACTTTTAACGCATTGAATAGTCTGGATTAGAGCCAGCCAGCTGACGGGCTCTTGTCCAGATGCAATTTTACAGAATCATAGAATGGTTTGGGTTGGAAGGGACCTTAAAGCTCATCCAGTTCTAAACCTTCTGCCACGGATGGGGACACCTTCCGCTAGAGCAGGTTGCTCAAGGCCCTGTCCAGCCTGGCCTTAAGCACTTCCAGGGATGGGGCAGCCACAGCTTCTCTGGGCAACTTGTGCCAGTGTCTCACCGCTCTCATAGTAGAGAATTTCTTCCTAATGTCTAATCTAAGTCTCCCCTCTTTCAGTTTAAAGCCATTCCCCCTTGTCCTATCCCTACACACCCATGTAAAATGTCCCTCTCCAGATTTCCTGTGGGCTCCCCTTAGGCACTGGAAGCTGCTTTAAGGTCTCCCTGAAGCCTTCTCCAGGCTGATCAAGCCCAGCTCTCTCAGCCTGTCATAGGAGAGGTGCTCCAGCCCTCTCATCATCTTCATGGCCCTTTTCTGGACTTTCTGAACAGATTCACATCCCTCTTGTGTTGGGGGCCCTGGAGCTGAAAACAGTACTCCAAGTGGGTCCCACATGAGTGGAGTAGAGGGATAGTTTTATGAGTCAACGGCACCAGGATATGGTAAGGTCTGGACCTTGCCCAGGATGTTACTACTTGTCCTTTAGATGAGCCTTGAGCAGCCTTGCATGCTTGGTAGCCCCTGCACACATGCTGGTGAGCAGAGATGGGGCAGGCACAGGCTGGAGCCAAGCAGCTGCTCTGCTGGGGTAGCCCATGGGGATGGTATACAGCCCCAGGAAGATGGGGAGAGGGTTTTACATTTTTAGGCAGCTGTTAAAATGTTTTCATTTAATCAGCTGCAGTACGTACACCTCAGTTAAGCAGCTGTCATCTGAGCTGATAACGGGGATGTGTAATTTCGATTCCTACCTTTCTGTTTCAAAGCTGTGTCGTTTTGAGCACTTTGATCCAAAGACTAAACTTATTGTGGCATATTTATGTAGATGACATTTTCATTCACTCCTTTATTTATTTATTTTTGCAAAACACATCACTCCCAAGGTTTCTAGTGCTGAGGCAGAGGTGCTCTGTGAAGCAAAACGCACAGTCCAAACTCCAGCACTTGTGTGTGCTGCAATAGTCCCATCTCATATGTGCTGGCTTGAATTGCAGGAGGAAGAGTGCAAGCAGAAAAGGGAAAGCCACACTGGGTATGAGTGACAGTGTATTTAACACCATGTCCCAATAGACTGGCTGTTGTTTTGGTTTATTAAAGGAGGTTTTTTTTTTTTCCTAGAGTTTTACAAATCTTTCTGGGTCTTCATGGCAATTCAGTGCTTTTGCCCCTCTCTCTGGTAGTATCAGAGAGCCTTAAGTGACATGGTCTAGTGTGAGGTGTCCCTGCCCATGTCAGGGGGCTGGAACTAGATGATCTGAAGGTCCATTCCAAGCCGAACCATTTTATGATTCTATGTGCTGCTACCCAACCTTACAGTAGAGGAAAACAGACATTTGGGATTGATGAGAAACTGTAGAGAAGTCTCCCAACTCCTAGGAGAGCGCTCAGACCAGGAACCAACCCTGCTCCATCTGATAGTACCTCCAAAAAGCTGAACCAGTAATGTCCTTGCTTATCTCATTGCCAGGACACTGGCAGCATGACATACCCATCGAAACACCCATTCACCTCCAACCTCAACCTCCAACATGGCAAGATGTGGTGTATTTCCCCACCAGCAGCACCACAGTAATTTTTAAAGCTTAGCCTCAGGTACAGCAGAGGGGAGGCTGAGTGGCAGTGGAATGGCAAAAGCGACTTCCCTAGGTCTTTTTGTTGGGTTCTCTGGTGTCAAATAAGGCACAAACTCTGACTGATGCTTTTCCTGAGGACTGAGCATTAATAAAACTCCTTGCCTGGGGCAGTCTTTCTGGTACATGTGTGATTTTCTGCCTTTTCCCTTGTGTGGGTTGCACATGGGGTCCCCTCTGTCAGCTGCTTCACTGCACAAAATCTGGGGGGATATATTCACAGATAAGCCCTTTCTGTGTTTCATTGGTCTGAAGTGGATTTAAAGCAGTTTTAAAACCAGTCTGAGGCTGATGGAGGCATAAACAGAGGTACAAACAGACAGGGACAGCCATGTGGAGTGTGGTCCCCCAGGCCCTCCTGAAGAAGCTGGGCTCCCATCTGGGACTGAGTCACCTGAAGAAAAAGAGATGCTGCTTGGGTGAGCATTTCAACACCCAGGGTACCTCCTTCACCGTTTCCTGCCCCCTAGACTGCTTCTGCTGCAACAGCCCTCATCCTCCCAGCGCCTTAATGCACCTTCTGTCCGAGTCTGCCTTTAATTAAGTGGGTCCTCCTGCACATGGACATGCATGAACACAAACAGCCCCATTATCCACATGGAAATGGGCACTTCATTCCTGTAGCAACATTTTAAACATCCTCACCAGTAGTTTTAGATGTCTTGTCTAAAGATCACATCAAGAGAGCTCTGACTGATAAGATTTAACTGAGAAAACTCAAAAGGTTAAATTGAAAAATAAAGGTTACTCCTTAAGAAACAACAGAGGCACAGAACTTTTCTAAAATTCTCACATTTACAAAAGATTCTTTGATTCATACATCCAAACTCTGAATCCTTGGGAAAGCAATACTGATACCAACCCTCCCTTCACCCTTCCATATCCCTTCTTCCCTCCTTTACCTTTCCAAATTTGCCTATGGGCATCTGTGAGCAAGTTTTCTTGACCAGAGGAAATCACCTGCTGGCCTGGCTGCTGGTGCTGGCCTGCTCTGTTAGGTTTTGTGCCAGATCTCACCCAGTGAGACCTCAACCATGTTTTAGGCATGACAATCTTTAAACTGTCCTTGGCCCAGCAAAGAAAAGAAGCTTTTTACCACATAATGATACCCTGCATGCCTGAAGGAAGAAAACCACCTGCAATTATAAAGGACCAATATAACAATTAATGTGGTTCATTTTCAGTCCAGGCTTTGTAGGAAGAAGATGCTGCTCCGCCTTTCCTCTCATTTCAAGATTACAAGCCTTTCCTTGACTTAGGGAAGCACTCTGATCAGATTAAGGCCGAATACGACAGACCAACATCTCAGTACATGTGTAGTTCTTTATTTTGAGGTATCTGTAGGCGCTTTTGGCTGGCATTTCATCACACCTCAATCTTCTTTCTACTGAAGCAGAATCGCTCTCATACACTGTAAAACAACGTTCCTACCTTACACTCTAGGCAGTAAGCTGTAACTATAACACGCACATGCAGCCCAATCTTTTTTGTGCCAAATACCTCTGCAGTGCCAGCTGTAAAAGTGTCATACGTATAAGGCATTGTATTGCCTGCTGACACCCCCAGGTTAGAAGTACTCTGCTTCTGAAGCTGAAAATACCCCTGGAGTACAAAACCACCAGAGTAATATCAATTGCAATTACAAGTCTCAACTAGATATGCAGTGCTATGGCCTTTTCAATACTACATTTCTAGGGCAACTTTTTCCATTGTGCATCATTCAGTCACGTTCGGTCACAATTTGTTAAATAACGCAGGGGCACTTCATCATGGAACAACATTTGAGGTGATTTACAGTTCCGTCTTTTAGCAGCACACCTGTAAATTGCCATAAATAATACTAACCCCTATTAAGGAGACATCAGGGTGCTTCCACGCTGAGAGAATAAATGGGGAGGCAGTTGTGGATGATACTGGGTAAGAGCACTACCAGTTTACAACTCATTGTGTTACTCTGATGTACAGATCCATTAGCACCCCCCACAGCTAGGTCTCAAGATGAAGGTCCGAGTTTCTCATTTAGCAGCAGGCTGGCATACAGAGATCAGTGATATTCTAGGCCTTTGTTTTTCTTGAGGTATGATAAAAAATCAGCTATTTGCAGCAAAGCTCAAGTAGAAATAGCTCATCATCTTTACTCCTCCTCTGGATCAAGTATTCATTCAACAGGCATACAAGGTTGACAACGAAGGAAGGCTGACAAACCAAAATCAGGCTATAGCAGCACAGAGCAAATCCTGCTGTTTCAAAGGCTGCTGACACCTGAGAACTGGGGAAAAGTTGTGAAGTCGAGAATAAACGCAGATAAACAGAATTTATCCACTTTTCATGAGCACACATGAGTTTACTCATTTTCAGCACTACAGGACAGTTTCATTTTCCCTAGCAGTGAAAACAAGTTCATGATCATTTCGGAGATGTGACTTACCTTTGGTTAGGAAGCAGTTTCAGACAATCAGAGAAAAGAGACGGCTTGTAAAGAAGAAACTGCCCACACCAACTTTTTGGCAAGTGGTGTGGGGTGGGTGAATGACCTTCTGCAGCACCCAATGTTAATCAAAATTGTGAAGACAGAGGGGAGGATATGAATGAAAGGGAAAGAGGAAACAAATGAGCACAAGGAAGAGTGAAGAAAGTGCAAATAGGAAATGAATACAGAGGCTCAAAATCTCAGTTTTACTGGCATTCGTATTTGGGTTTCAACCCAAAGCCTTTCTGCTGGGGAATGAGATTCCAACTTAGTTGTGCTGTGAATATCCACTTACCTCATCAACAGATTAATTTATTTTTAATACTGTGATGCTGCGTGGGGGAAAGGATGAGGGAAGAAGACAAAGCTCCTAACCAAGGAACTGGTCATGGCAAAGTCATGGAAAGCACTCCCTTCTAAAGGGTGATCAGTACAAAGGGATGTGAAAGAACAGCTAATGATGGCATGACCACTTTAAATTATGAAATAAACTTTTTCAGCTCATAGCACCATTACAAACACTTGTGTTTCCAAGGTGTTGAAGATGATTTACAGGTAGAAATTCAAAAGGCCTGAGTACAATCATCAGGAAGCAAAGGTGCAAAGACATGTAATTCAGGGTTACCAACATGCAGATATTTATGTCAGCTTGTAGTATCTGGGGAGGCTTTGGAGCCTTTGCTTCAGAAGTCAGGACATGACATGAGAATTGCAGCTTCCATTACGGAAAAGCTGCTGCAGGAAAGAGCTTTAGCATATACCCTGAATAGACTTCTAAGACTCAGAAACCAGAGGAAAAAGTAAGGGACTTCAGCTTGTCTTCATTGAACACAGCTCTCAGGACCTATACAATGATTTGAGACCATGCAAATGATGACCATATTTAAAGCAGACTATGTACATGTGCTGGTCTCACAAAAGATGAGGAAAAAACCTATTACATGAAGCTTTTTGTTCATTCATACAGCTCTGTGGAGCCCGTGTAGCACTGCAAAGGCAGCGGAAGGCCTTGCTGTGCTGTGGAAGAATTCATGCAGCCTGTAGCTGGCATAAGCCCTCTCTTCTTCATGGGTATAGTTGTTACTCACCAGATGTGGCCACATCCAGGCAGGTGCATGCTGGGCCAAATGCTCTGAACTACATGTGGCATTCAGCTGAACAGAACTGGCTCTAGTTTAGAGGTGTGAAAGCCTCTTTCTGGCTGGCTTGCTTAGTCAATACCATGACAGGCTCATCATGTGCAGCCCATCATCATGTGCTCTTTCAGCTGATGAAGGCCACTCTATATTTCCAGCACCTTTTTCCTTTAAAAAAATAGTTAACTCCACTCTTACTCACAGTCCTGAAGATATTTCACTCATGTCTGATATTATGAAATGTACAACAGGGACTGCAGAAATGAATCACACCATCCAATGGTGAGATTAAACCCAGCAGCTTTCAAGGGAAAATACATTGTCTCACTGATGGAAATACCACAGCTCCCTACAGTGGGATGTGGGATCTGGGAGAAACAGAGGGGGTTACTTCTTGCAAATATATTAGGTTAGGTTTTTTATTATTTTACTTTGTTCACTTTCACAGCATGTTTTTTCATTTACTTTGAATAAACTACAAAGTTTACCGGCACAGATTTTCTAGCCAGGTCCCACTGTCCTGCAATTTTCTAATTAGGAAGGAGGAGGAAAGCAAACCCCTGGAACATGACTTACACCAGTAACCCCAACCAGCAAACTCTGATTGAACATCACCTGCTCTGAGGCAGTTTGGCGTGTGTGCATGGGCACAGCTTGTGCCAGCACAGCACTCCTGGTCCCCAGCTACTGTGCCAAGCCTGTTATGCACAAGTTATCTCAAAGATGGTTCCTAGTCCCAACATCTTACAGTCTAACTGGCTCCTACTGCACTTAAAATATTCACAGTGATCCTTGACATCTTTCTTCCCCCTGCTAGAGCCACCTTTGCTGGCCGGCAAGTTTGTGTTTCAAGAGACTGAGCTGGCTTGGTCCACGCTGATTTCACACAAGAGTTTTCAACTGTCTGGCTAATGAGAACTTCCCCTACAGGCACATCAGTGAGTCTTGTTTGTGGTGTCCCCCCTTAGTTATTCAGAGTAAGTATGCAGTGCCAGCACTGATTGTACTGCTTCTGTGGAGCCCCAGGCTCCGGTGTCTCGGCAAGTACACAGCCACTTGGCTGACCTACAGCCATGATTTAAAAACAAACCCAACACACTGCCACATAAGGGAGCTGCTGCCTGCCCTTAGAACCTCCACACAACCAGCTCAGGAGCAGCTACATCTTATAAGCCTGCACTGGTGTCCATGCATAGCTGGCTCTGTGTATATGATCTGCTCTGTTGCTGGCAAGGCCGGATGCACCCTCCCCTGCCCCCATGAAAACAGAGAATGCAAGTGCTGGATTTCAGTGTGACAGAAAGAATTTAAAGTGCCATAAATCCTCTCCCCTTTCTGTTTAACTGTCCCTGTCTCAAGCCGTTGCTTAGCCATTTCTGCCAAATGCACTGCAAAATGGGAATGCATTGGTGATACTGCTCTCCCAGAACAGAGGCTGGTGGAGGCGAAGTAAAAGCAAAGGCTCTAATTCATCAAAATATTCTAATCTCACAGAGCTCCTCTGAGAGTATCGGGGCTCAGCAGACATGAAAGCTCATTGCAATTCAGAATGTAAAAGTTAAAGAGGCTGCTGTGAGAGAGTGGGGCCTGGAGACAGAAGCCAGGTAATCCTGAAGTTCCCTTATCATAAATAAATTTTGTCTTAATCTGTGCTGTGAACCTAGCATGAGCTTGCCCAGAAAGCAGAGAGCAATGCCAGGGAAACTGATTTCCTGGTACTCGCACAGAAAAGGGAGAGTGTGTAATTTTCTTGGCCAACTGATGCTGAGGAGCCGGGAGGCAGACAACTTTTATGAAAGAAACAGGGGAAAATAACTGTGACCACCATGCTTCAGGGAGGGCTCTTTGAAGACGTCTTTAGAAGCACTGCTGTGTTCAGTTCAGATTCAAGCCACTTCAATTACAAGCAGTAAACTTGTGACCAGATGGGGCAATGTTTTCTGAAACACTCCAGGAAGACTGAGGAGCAATGTTGGTGGGGATAGAATAGCTCAGTGTAGAAGAAATCAACCTTTCAAAGGTGATTCACTGCTGTAACAGGAGCATGTATGTCCCAGATCAGGGGCTAAGCATGCCAATTATGACTGCTGGTATTGAAAGAAGCTGCCTTCTACAGACAAGGCTTACCTCTCATCAGTCTGTCTGGGGAAGAAGATCTCAGTCCTATCTGGGCTCCAAGCTGAGTGCGAGCCGGGATCCACTGCCGGTCTGTGTGCTACTGAAAATCTGCTGTCTATCCTCCTGCCCAGCCATACTGCAGGCAGCCAGGCTGCAGAACTGAAGAATGGGAAGCTGCTGGAACAGTTTAAGACTTTCCCTCCTGCCCTATCACAATCTTACAGAGAGCTGAGCAATTCCTTTGGGGCTGCACACCCTCAACTCCCAGAGACTGCAGGCAGGGCCATCTCACCCAAGTCAGCTGCTCTTGTAGCGGAGTTGTCTGTCAGCCTTTTGTGTGGTAATGAAACAAACAATGTTAACCCAAGTGAAACAAACCTACTAATTCAGCAGAGATGGGGACGGGGGATTTTGGTTACTAAATTGCTTTTTTGCTTATTGAGATTAATTCCTCCCACATGCTGCAGGTGAGCTAAGTTTAAACAGCAGACTTTCAATTAAAAGCACACTCACATCTTTTTTTCTTTCTTCTTTGCTAAATGGGCTTGAGACCTTGCTTGACTAGCAGCCATTCTGGGCTTTTATTCTGCAGTTTTAAAAGCTAAACCTTACATGTTTAGAAAGAAAAGTTTATCTCCTAAGATTAAACTCCTGGCAATCCACTTTACCATCACAGCGGCTGGGCTCCTTCATGCTCAGCATCCCTCTTCAGTGTTATGCCTGTGTCAAAAGAAGACTCACAAATGGCAATATTTATTAACATATTTATTTATCTTCAAAGACAGCTTATACATTCTATCTGCTTGTAAGCATATGGCAAATATAGAGGTGCTATGAAGTTATGCTGTCAAACAAGACACAGTTTTGGAGAAAAAAAAAAAAAAAGTCCTATTTCTTTTCTTTGTAGGATCTGTCTTTAGAAATACCTGACTGAATCTCAGGACAAAGGCCTTGATGTACACCACTTCTGAAGGCTAATGAGTTCTCTCCTCATGTGTAATAGCTGAATCTCACTTAACTACGTAAGACTTTAACCTATTTCTTGTATTTTTACATGTATATTATGTTTTTTTCAGTTATATTCTACTTCTTCATAGCAGTAAACTAAAATGTGGCTTTAGTAATGCCTGTTATCAATCTTATTTATTCCATCTATTTCTTGGTAATTATGTATAGTGTATTTCTTGGTCTATATTTGGATGGCCTATTTAGAGATGAAGAGATTCCTTCCAGAATGGCAATAACTTTTCTGTGACTCAAAGATTAATTTTCAAAATGGCTTCACAGGTGAAATACCTTGTATAGTATCATAATTAACAAGATATACCCTATTAATGGCCATAAAACATGATTTTCATAAACAGAATTCTTCTTGAGATATAACCATCCCCCCTGCTATGAATTGTTAGTCAATACCATCTGACACATCCACAGTGAAACCTACTAAAACCCTATTCAAAAAGCAGTCTTAATTGCCAGTCTTGCATACCTTAAGACAGAGATTTTAGAGACATCAATATTACACCTCAGAACTATTCAGAGATCCATCTGCTGTAATGTGTTTGACAAGCTTTTGTTTTGAAGCAGACCAATTGGCATTATAGGCTAAATTAATTTACCTGCTTTCCTAACTTCATTAAATTATGCCTATAATTTCTCAGGTACACTAAAATTTACAACTGCAATTCATATTCTCTCTGGAGTCCTCCTTTCTGATTGCAAAGTCTTAAGGGCCAGGTCATTAGGGGCATTCTGGAAAAACTTGGAGGAAGGGTTGCAATGATAATGAACCAGGCAGAGTAGAGATTAATTCTATTCCATATGGGAGCTCCTTAAAGAAATTAGAGCATCTCTCATGTGAAGAGCCAAAGGACTAAAGTTCCATTATACTAACTCTAATCTCAGCCGGACTATGTCTGACAAGAGATCACCAAACAAATATTGGAAGAAGCATTGGTAATTCAGAAAATGGTGACTTCTCATCTAAAGAAATACTGAGTCGTTACTGCAGCCAAGTATCTGTGAGCACTGCACTTCACACTGGGTCACATGTGGTGACAGACCAAGGCCTGCCCATGACCCATGGAGTTTGGGCTGTTCTAACAGCTGACAGGTTTGTTCCAGGATCTTGTCCAAACAATAAAGTATGGAACAACATTCTGCCTAGCCTCCTTGCCCCATTAATTTGAAAGAGAAAGCAGAGCCTTCATTTTCCTGCTGAAAATGCCTGTGAGGAGCAGAACAATGCCTGAGAATTTAGCTCAATAAAGATAATTTTCTCTCAAAGCTTCCTGATGCTAGGGAACACAGCTTGCATGTACATTATTACAGGCTAATAAAACTTCCCTTATTTTCATCAAAAGATTTAGGACTTAAAAGTATAATTAAAAAGTATGGGAAAGTTAATGCTCTAGAGGATTAACCTGTGACAATTTTTTCCACAACCATATAAAAATTATCACTTAGTAACATGTCCAGTTTGGCAAAAAATAGGGATTATCATGGACACTGTTTAATATAACTGCATAATAACTTCTGGGACACGTACACAGAATGGTCAGTTGCTGCAGAAATGTACATGAGGTTAAAAACCATCAAGAATATAAAAACCTGTCTTCCTTGAAAAATTGAGAATTGTCTTTTCTAGAATGTCTGCTTGGTTTGTGTTATTTATTCTTACTATGAAGGATAAATTAAAATACACCATTTATTTTGGCAGTATTCTGATAAATATTATCAAAAGAATTTGACAAGTTCTTTTGTCAAATTTGTCAAAATTTGTCAAATGAAATTCCAGTTATTTAAAATAGCAACTTCTTACAAGCAGTCATACTATACTTATCAAGATCAGAAGAGTTTGCACAAAATTGCGCTGGTTTGATATGTATATATATTTATGTCAATAGCATTAAAATATAAGGGGTAGACTGGATACTCCTTTTGTTTATATTAAATTCATGGCCCTGTTTATCATCTTTCTGGTTTTCATAAAATGTTCACCGCTTTTTAACCCTCAGCAAAGAGATTTGTATCTTCATGTGTGTGCATAATTACACGTAGAAACATATTTTTCAGGTTTGTAAAACATTTTATAAATGAATATTTCTTGGTGTTCATTTAGTAATAAGCTTGGTGTTCAGATGATAAAGACCTCCAAGTAAAGGATAAAATTATTGAGGTATTGTAATTACATTGCATATACACATCAAAATGTGTACATTATGTATACTCTTATTAGACCATCAAAAATGGTCTAATAAGAGCTAGTTAATGAAACGTTTAATGAAAACGTTTTTACCATGCCTTAAAACAGGGAGAAATTCTATTGTCCCATGTCAACCAGTTACTCAAACTGCAATCCTGAAGAAAACTGTGAATTGAGTTATTACTATGGCAAAAGCTATTGTTTGCTCAAAGACTGCCATAAAAACTGATTACAGGTCTAATGGATCTTGTTTCAAATGCTGAATCTGGAAACCTCTGTTTAAAGAAACAAGTGGTTGACTGTTTGGATTCAGAAAGCTCTTTTTATGTGGTTTGAAAGAACAGATTTTCTAATACATGAAATTATGAAAGCTTGCACCAGATAAAAGTTAAAGGTTCTAAATCCTGCTTTTACATGTATTTTGCAAAGTGATAACCTCCATCTTCTGTCCTCTAACTTTTCTTTGGACCAATAGCAATGGCAGCTGGAAAATGCCTTCTGAGGACTGTGAAGACAACAGGAGTCTGACTGCTGTGGATTGTATGGGGAATCCACAGTCAAGAATTTCATCAGCTTGAAATGGGAGACAATTCTCTACACACACTCCAAAATCAGTGCTTCAGATTATTTATTAGAAAGAATTGAAGCAGATTTTTTTTACCTGATTGTGTGAATGAACACAGGCTTTGCTCAAAGGGAAATTTCGTGTTCACTTTTGAAAATGTGATGTACAGGTATTCTACCAGATGTACTTTCATTGTTAAATACAGTTATTTCAGCTGTGCCTGTAGATTAACATTGCACTTGAGACAGTCAATGACATTTCAAATGCTTTGATTGTACAGGCTTTCAACACTTTCATGAGCGTACTCAACCAGATTTTAAACAAACAGTTGTGCTTTGGGTCCAACCTGCGTTATAGATTAGGTAAAAATCGCATCATAATGTGCCACCCATGTTGGATCTACTCTATTTAAGCTACAGTTGAACAGCAACTGTTAAGCACAGCTGCTAAAATCACTGATAGCCCTATGAATAAGGTGTCAAGCTTGTAGTTGTTTTTTTCTGAAAGGGACAATAATTTGGCGTTTAACGAAAACTCTCCAGGCACGTTCAGAACCTGATCTTACAAGGTATTGTGCATCTTGGATTCCCACTCAGTAGGCATAAAGTACGTTTATTATCTTAACAGGAGGATCTTGACGCTTTGAAAGGCAATAAGCATTTGGGGCACAACATGAAAAGTTTTTATTCTGTATTACTCTTTTTCTTTTGTATTTATTTCAATGACACCAGCTATTTTTGATTAAAAACATGCAATACACATTGAAGCCACATTTCAGTCATAAAAGAACTTCCAGCTCTCAGATATTTATACTGTAACACTGTGCTTCCATTTAAATGACAAAACTCCTAGCAAAATTCCTACTTGGTTGCATGACTCTTCAGTGATCTTCCTGTACTCATTACTAGCTTCTCTGTAAGTAAGCAGGCATCTTCTATAATGAAAAACAGCAAATAAAAAACAGTAAATGTTGTAAGTATATATACACTTTGATATCCACATATTTTATATTTGGGTTCAGCATCTGGTTAAGGCTATGGATTAACAGCAAATACTGTACCATGAAAGATCTAGATCTGGTGTCTCTGGAAGAGGCTCACAGGGCTCTGAAGCACTTGTTTCTTTATCAGGTTCTGTTATTAAAAAAGAAAAAAAAAGAAAAGAAGTGCATTAATGCTTTAGACTCACAACATTCTTAATGGTAAAAAAGCCTGTAAGGTTTATTTGAAAAGTGCAATACAGTAAAAAGTCACAGAAGAAGGAATCTAAGACAATACAGAGGTGAGCCACAAAAGTCATAATCTTAGAATACAGAAATTATAGGGTTTTCTGTTCTTATTTCTTGCACTCCTGTGAAGCTGCTCTCAACCAGGCCAGTTTTGCAGGATAGTTCCAGGTGGGACCAGCTGAGGAGCCAACAAAGAAGATGCATATAGGAGAAGACAGCACTGAAAGATGGCAGGCAGTAAGAAAACTATCCAGGGGAAGAAGCAAGCAGTGCCAAAAGCAAAAGGAGAGTGAGGAGGTTGGATAAGTGATGCTGCTACCTCTCAGCAGGGTCCTCCTAACAGGATGTAATCAAAAAAGCCAGTGGCTGGGAGGCAATGGCTTAACTGCAGCTTTGGGCAGCCATGCATTTCCTTTGCTCCAGTGATCTGTGATGCTCAGCCTTGTTCCTTCCTTGCTCCATCTCTGCGCTAAACTGCCACCTCCTAGCTGCACTTTCTGCTCTGTTCTCAGTGTCTGTCCAGCAAGTCTCTCTCTGCCTAGTTACAACCTCCCCCCTCTCTGGGGGATGGTTTCCTATTTTGGGAGCTACTGATGTGGGTCACCTCCTCAAATGAAGAAAGTGTACATATATCTAGTCCATCCCTGACATGTATTTGTCAAACCTATTCCAAAAGGCTTCTGTCGAAGGTTGTTTCACAACACCCCTAATCTCTACATTCCAGTGCTTCACAATCTTGTAGCTCAGTTTCTTCCCTGATACTCAAGATAAATATTTATTGCAAATTAAGCTGATTTTTGTCTTTTTCTACCTTTGGTAGACATGAAGAGCAGAGGAATGTCATCCTCTTTTATAACAACTCCTTATAGCTTGAGAGACTATTTCCCTTCCTCTGATCTCTTTTTGAGGTCTCTTCAATATTTGAATTGAAGATTCAGTCTCTTCAATATTTGAAAGGAACTTGTGTTTTGTAGACAAGTTTTATCTGGACAATCCTTGGCTGGATCCCCCTTAATTTGTCACACCTCTTTGTACTGTGCTGCCTAAAAGTGGACTCTTTCTTTCAGCCACAGCAATACCAGTGGTACTTATAATATCCTAATTTAATGTCCAAAATAAATATATTAATCCAGTTCTGGTGGAGATGAAAAGTAATGTTCAAAGCAGTGTCTCTGCTGATGCAATGTTTGGAACAGATACAAACTACTGGACCACTCAATACTCAATAAAATTCACATTTCATCATATCATAGGTTTTTATTAAGCAAAATGGCTAACTAGGACTTCATCTGTAGTTGTATGCAAGTAAGAATAAGACAAGTAAAACTATGAACAACATCTGAGAATTACTGTAAGCTGTGATATGAAGTCTTATTTTGTATGAAGGCAACATGTATGTTAGGGATTTACTGTGTATTTAGCAATGTAGTTATTCCAGGTAACATTTTCTGAAACCAGGCTTGAAGTACATCAATGGAAATTCCTTTACTAACAGACCACGTCTAAGCAAAAAACCTAACAAAACCTAGTTGAATTCAAGGCAGTCTGCTCACAGCTGCAGAGTCTATAACTTCTCAGTTTGGCTTAGGAACTCAAACACTGTGAAGCAGCTGAGAGCCTCATGCAATTCCAAGGTGCTAACAAAGGGTCTGAATTATGTTGCCCTACCCAGCTTTAAACCAGGGCAGCATTATTGCTCTTTCCAGTGGAAGATTATTGTTGGAAAAGTGGTACAAGACAAATGGGTGACTCAAGCCCAAAATGTGATTACGTTTGTGTAGTAACATGCATATTTGCAAGTAAATACACATAAAAGTGTGACTCTGACAGCAACGTATCTTACATACACTGACACATGCAAAAATGGTGGGGATGTGTACATGATGGGGAATTATAGCATAAATTGCTTTTTTTATGCACCTTTTGGCCTTTTGCCTTCACACTTGGACACCAAGCTATTATTGTCTGACTAACACTTCTACCCTCCCAGCAAATATTAAGCGTATCAAGGATAACTGATGGAATACTGGACCATAAATGTTTTCTTGGCATTTTTTTGGTGTGTGCTATCTAGGAACAATAAAAGCATCTCATATTCATAATGATAATACATACATACCACCACAGATCACACCATCAAGCATTCTTCTTCTATCATATTGTGTTGGGCAAAATGCAGAGATAAACATTAATATGTATTAATAGTATGCAAATATAATTTATCATAATAGGATGTTCCTGACACATTATCACTGCTGTTGATAAAATATAATTAAAATTGTCTGGCTGAATTTTCAGTGCAGCTAGAATTGGCATCTCTCTTCTTGCTGTTTACATGTGTCTGTCTAAAGAGTGTTTCACTCCTAAAAATCTCATTATTCCATTATGTTCCTGGGAGAAGGCTAAGCAGAGCTGCTAGTCCTTTACAAAATATAATCAGTGAGAAGTCATACAGGAGAATGAAAGCTGCACCTACAAAGACAGAAGCTAGAATGATCACTAACTCCAGAGAGGGCAGGAATTTTTGGCACCATTCTCTCAAAAGATTCTAAATGACATGAAACAGGCAATGCTCGTGTTCCTGAGCTTGCAGGCCCATGTGATGGGAAAGCATTCAAATCCAGGTTTTTAATTGTTCAGAGTTTGTTGGACTCTATTAAACAAGAACTCCACTGAAAAGCTTCATGAACTGATGAAAGATCATAAGAGGACTATTGTTTTGGGAGCTGAAATTGCTTTGGAAAAAAAAGAAAGGTAGTATTTTGAGGAGATAACAAAAGTTAAGAATGAGAGTAGCATGCAGGAGGTGACCCAGAAACCATTTTTCACTGTCTCTTGCAATAAAAGAATGAGGTAGGATATACTGAAAGCAGCAGGAGGTGAGCTTGGAGTCAAAGGAAGGGCTTCTTTGTGCGTGGCTAACTCATCCTTAGAACTCCCTGCTGCAGGATGCTGCAGGAATGCCCTAATTTTCTGCAGGCTCAAGAAGTAACATGGCAAACAAAAGAAAAGTCTGTACCTCTCCTACTCTACCACTATAGATAACTGGATTAAGTGGCATAAAATCCTCTAATACAATACCTCAAACAAAAGACAGCAACAGTGCTGTTACGTTTTCACGTGTATTTAGGTACACATATGCAAGCAAGACCATATTTGCAACTGCTGTTAACGTGAGTGAACTCTTACTATGTTGTACATATATAAGTATTAATATAAGACAATGCAGTGTTTTCGTTACTGTTAGTCTATTTTCCTTTAATACAGCTAATTCCACTGTCAGCCAATACTGTAGTTTTGTCACAAGAGGGAGAGAGAGAAAGCAAGACTATCTCACCATATTCTTTATATCCTCCCCATGATTTAGTAGGGCATGCTAGATTGTCATGTTGGTGTAATGCAGCTGATGAGATATAATCCATTATTGTAGTTTAAAAATTAACTTGCATTTTTAAAGGTCATGCAAACGGTTTTAGTTATATAATCTGTAGAACGATGTAATGAAGTAGTAATAAAGGTACAGCAGAAAATAATATGACTGCCAACAACATGCATGTCCCACACTCGTAGAAGATCTTCCTACGTTTTTTTCTGTCTTGACAAATGAAAATTGATGCAAAGCTTTTTGAAAAGCAGATTGGGCCTACATGTTTATCCATGTATCCTGACTAGGTTTGCTTGGAATGGAGGCAGTTGAACTTCAAGGTTTTATGAATATAAAGATTAATGAATTTGTACAATTTGGCCATGCAAAGCATTTTTATCAGGCATATTCCATTTAGAATAAGCAGTAAACCATATATAAGGGTTGTGTCAAAGTTTACTGAATAGGGCCCTTGGTAGCTAATGTAACATTTCTCCAACAAATCAAAGGTATTGTTCTATGCTCACATGAATACACAGTAGCCATTACCTTAAATTTAAAACTCACTGTAAGCAGCAAACACACTGTGGGAATATGAAGGCCATATTGTATCAGTGGAGTCTGCAGAGATTTTCTTCATATGGCTTTGCCTGGTTGAAATATATGTTGCAGTTGAAAGCTAAAGGGATTACTTTTGAATAGTCATCACAAAGGTTGATTATATTCGTATATCATTTAGCTGGACCCTGCAGGCTATTATTCCATTAGCTGTGCTGGCCCTGCACTGTCAAAAAGTTGATCATATAATGTAAAAAGGTTACATGCTCTGTTAAGGTAGGTGAAGTAACTTGAAACAGTAATCTTTTAAGAGCACTACAGCTTTGTACTTGAAAGTAGATTGCATTTAAAATAAATACTCTCAAAATGGAATAAACGCAATAACCCTACCTCTGCTTCTTATTTGTCCTATTTTGAATAGGGTGTATATAATTTGAATAAGTTAATTGTACCAGGCAAGTTTTTTGCTATATTTTTTCAACCTCATATCCGAAGAACTATACTTCAAAATAGCTGTGTCTTTATGTGAAATGCTTACTGAAATCATGTCTCCGGTGAAAAAGATTTGCTGATTATATTTCCCTTGCACATACAAACACACGCACATTTTCTTTCAGTGCTTAATAAAATGGATCTTCAGACGGTTCCATTATGTGGATGCCTTAATATTATTTTATGCTAAAATGTGGACAGCACATTAGATTGAAAGCATCTTACTGTTCCACATGGCAGAGTAATCATGGGCTATCCCTAGATAGCAAATGCTCCCATTGGGAAAACAATACCAACAACACAGGCTAATGAATCACAATAGTTATTAATCATGGGCATTTGTAAGAGCCACATATAATAGAGATGAACTCTCAAGATTAGACAGGTTAGAAGGTGGAACCAAGGAAAGGACAGGAGATCACCCAATTGCATTTTAGAAGAAGTTTACAGGTGAGTATTTGTTCCAGTACAATTGTTCCCATGCTTGCTTCAGTCTTTCTAAGCAGGCAGAAAAGAAAAGAAACAATTTAGTCAGCTGGGTTCACTTAGCTTTCAGATCCTTGCAGGACAATGTGGCAAAAATTAATAAACAAATAAATGCACACCTACAACACCCTTAGGGCTTATGGCCTAGTTAGAAATGAGACAGCACTTCTTTTATTAGACAAAGTTGTTTAATTTGGATTGTAAAAGTAAGAGTTGGTTCTTTTTCAGTGTATCATATATATTATTCAGGGCAATGAATGAGTCTTTATGAGTACAAATGGGAGTCTTTAATGAACTGCAGCAAGCATTTGAGCAGGTATGTTTCTCTGAATAAAGGCTTCACAGATGGGTAAGTTTATGAATGAGAAGCAGAATTTATTTTGCATGCTTTTAAAGAGCTTACTCAACTATGGCACTATAAGGAAAGTGCAAGATTTTTCTGGTTTGGATGAGAAAACCTAATGGGAATATGAGTTTTTCCCTGCCTAATAACTTCTATTGTTTACTTATTCATATTCAGCAGTCCTCAGACAAGTTAATCTTCCTCTCTCACAGAGTTTGGGCATGTGCCAGACATTTGTTCAATGGAAATCTCTCTTGATCTTACATCTTTCAGTTCTGTTCATTGTGAAAATTATACACTCATCTGACAATGTAGTACAGCAGCATCTTTTGCACAAAATATTTCTTGAACATCAATTTTAACTGTTCTATCATGTCAGATTGTTGACTGTAGGTAGAAAAAAGGTCTCAAGGCCAAAATATGACACTGTGTCTTTTGTGTATCTGGAAGTTAGGGATCACAAAAATTCTACACAAATTTTGGTGACACAGAAAAATCAGCTTTCAAAACAGTCATCAAGAAGATCACTTTGAACATGAAGAAACCTAAACAAAACACCAGCCAGTTTTTAGCTTATAGTTTTACCTTTACTGTCAACAATTTTTTTATGAAATCCAAACTATCAGTTTAAAGTTTCAACACAGCATCTCATCTCTCGCTCTACTCCAACTGAAGCTAGGGAGAAATTAAGGAAACAATGTTTCTGATTCAGTATCTTGAAATGGGTTAAAACTTAAACAGGGGAAGTTTAGATTGGACATAAGGAAGAAGCTCTTCACTGTAAGGGTGGGGAGGCACTGGAATGGGTTGCCCAAGGAAGCTGTGAATGCTCCATCCCTGGTGGTGTTCAAGTCCAGGTTGGACAGAGCCTTGGGTGACATGGTTTAGTGGGAAGTGTCCCTGCCCATGGCAGGGGGTTTGGGACTAGATGATCTCAAGGTCCTTTCCAACCCTAACTATTCTATGATTCTATGATTCTAAACTTTCTCAGTCAAAGCAAAATTTTCCAGCAACATAAAGCAGGATGAGTGCCTGCCCAGCTGGTTAATCAAGGCTTCCACAGTGCAGAGGAGAATTCCCAGATGGCCCAGAAGGGTTTCTTTCCCTTCACCCTCCCCCACAGAGGCAGAATAAATATCACAACTGGAACCTACTTTCTCTCTCCTAAGGACAGGACAAGCCCTAGGGGAACTTACAAAGTTCTGAGCAAAAGGGGTGCTGCTCACTCTTGTGGTAGATGCCAAATTCACCCTTGGCTACCCTGAGGAGCTGGTGAGGAAAACATACAAAGAGTATAAAAACACTTCCACTACCTCTGTATGTGCTGAGACCCATGAGTTATTAAAGATTGAGCCCAAAAGCTAGTTAGAAATCCTTACAAAAGGAAATCTTTACCTTGCTCACAGAATGTGGTATTTTATAGTCCTGGAGAACTTTTGCCAAAAGATATTACTATAGGCATTTACAAAAATGTGTGTATTTGAATGATGTAAGCACAGAAGTTTTTAACACTGTTTTATAATCATGAGTAAAATATAAACTCATTGCAAAGCATAAAGAAGCAGTAAGTGGACTGATGTTTCAGACAACATAATGATCATAACAGAAGCAGAATATTTGGTTTCAATTTGTGTGCAGAATTATTATTGCTACATTCATTTTAAACCAAAGCAAGGTATATCAGGTGCTCAGTAAATAATTACAGTACAGTAGATGTGAAAACACAGATTTCAGACATAGCAATGATTCTAAGACCAACTGGTGCCCAAGCCAGTTACCTGAAAAAATCTTGCCGTCTTTCCTCAAATCACTACAGTCCTTGTCCTGTAAAACTTTTAAATAGTCTGTTTGAGAACCTAGTTTATGCACTTATTATGCGACATTTTTACATGGCTACACATAAAACCTCATATCTTATCCTTTACTCATAACATGCATTAATTCTGTTAAGTACTGCTATAAAGGCACAGTTAAAACCTGCAAGATAGAATAGCAGGACAGTTCATAATTGCATTTTGCAAACTCCACTTTGTATCCATTGAGCAAAATATGTCACTGAACAGAGGAACTTCATATTTAAGTTACTGGTAATGTGTGATCTTTTTTCTGAATATGCAGCTTGATGTGTCTTCAAAGGATCTGGCTATCAGAGAGTGCTTATACCCCTTTCTCTGAAATCCAGGTCTCTCAAAGGTGTCCCAAAGGGAGGGAAAGCTGGAATGATTATTTAAACAATTCCTCTTACTTAATTATATTTCATTAGCATACTGTGGTTCAAATATAGTATCAAACTGCTCTGATTAGATGCATACCTGATTTTAACTCATTTTCCTTAATCTCCCTATTTTGACATGAGTGCTGTATGTTATTTTATTGAGAGTTTCTTGCTCTGCAGAACTCATTCTTTATGTTCTGGTTTGGCTCTGCTGTTTCCTGTCTTCTAAAGGCTTGCCTACTCTTCTATAATTCTATGTAAGAGTACTTCTTCATGGTTGAAACTTCTTTATTTCAGCATCTTCAGTGACTACCCTGCCTGGTGGCTCACAAACTGTTTATCATCGAGGCTTCTATAATGCATTTTTTTTTTTTTGCCTGGGAAACTGCCTTCCAAGAGCTTAGCCAAAGGTCTCTTTCTGGGTACAGAAATTGATGTCAGTAAAGCTGAGAAAATCCAGCAAGGCATCTGCTACACAAAGAAAAAGGATCCCAGGGAGACTTTTTTCTCCTTACCTGACTTTAGCTTTACATGTTCTAATGCACCTTAGGCATGAGTGCATCCTCTCTGGCTAAGGAGGTGTAGGGGAAAAATCTGGAAGATTGTGTTCTTTAAAAGAAGACACACAATCCCTTATGGAAGTATCAATTTTCTCGTGACTAAGGTTTTCTGGGGAGAATATCATTCTCTGTAGCAGCTAAGGTCCTTCTCTAAAATAGATGCAAAGCAGTCCTACTTCTCAGTTAAAAAAACAATCAAGAAAAAACAGCTGCTGGGAATGAAGGTCCTGGTTTCAGGAACCATGTGAATCCTGGATTCACATGTGGTGACATGAATACAATGCTGTGAGATACTTCTCTCACAGGCACTTCAGAGAAGCTTCTTTGTCTCAGTTTTCTTTGCTGATTTTACCAACATAATGAGATCAGACCTACTTTTCTTCTCCAGGCATTGGGAACAATACTTTTGCTGGGCAGAGTAATATTGAGTATTGGGTTTCTCCCTCTTAGCTTTTGGATTTATGCCCATGTTCTTCCAGACAACATGGGACAACTTGAAAGGCCACTACTCTTCTTCTGTCTTCACAGTTGAGAACTCTATCTTTCAGGCCAGTCATCCACTTCTTTTAATGAGAAATGGATTCACAAAAGGTTACACTGAAAAATGGAAATGGATTTTCTGTTTTATTAGCAGTCAGCATACAACTTGTGAGTAACTTCAGAAAGTTATAAAACTACAGAGACTTCTAAGAACATGCCAGTAGAAGCTAGAATTTGAAAATAGTTGCTTTGGCTAATCTGAGCCCTACCCTCAAGTGATGCAACCAATGCAGCTTCAGTGAAGTCAGTGTTGTTATGTCAGCTTAGCCAAATTGCTTCAAAATAGGCCTTTTAAGAAAACATTTGACTTCAGTAATTTTAAATTCACTTTGAACTATGCCATATCAATCACATTGCTCTAGGACCAGCAGAGCTTGGAAACATCTACTAGGCAAACAAATATTTTCATAAAGTAAAAGATGTTGCTCTGCCACTGTATTCCTTGACTGCAGTGACAAGGGTGAGATGAGAGACACCACTGGATACTTCCAGTATGGCAGAGACTTGAGACTGAAGGAGGGCATGGACTTCTAGGCCTGAGGGTAGGAGAGCAAGGATTTGGTTTCTTTTGTACCTTTCCCCCCAGCCATGATGGAAGGGGAATAATGAAACGGGGTTATTTCTGTGTTGCTGCCATAAGTTAGACTGTTAGGGGACAGTTTGACTCTCAGTTCAGTCCCTTACAAAGGCATCAGCCAAAGGAGAAGACACCATTTCAGTTACATTTGCTGCTATTTGAAATGCCAGTGACAAAAATGAATGACAAAATTTCGTGCTATAAATTAGAATAAGACAGTCCCACCTGGAGGTTTAAGAATCTCCAAGCAAAACCTCATTCTAGCAAGAAGGTATATTTCACAGGCACAGATCTCGAGGTTTGCCCTTCTTCCAATAGCAGAGCTATTTGATCCTGGTGTGCAAATTCAATTATTAGGCATAAAACTTGAAAGTACTTTGGCTTCTTCTAGATTTTGTTTAGATTGTACCTGTTATATTATGAACTAGCTAAGAATGTATGTAATGTGGAAGAATATAAATGCCAGCCATCCATAGAGGCTTTATTTGAACTGAGCATTGGTTTGTGGTGAATTTGACAGGCTCTGCTAGAGCAGTACAAGGCCAGTGCACTCAGTGACATGAGCACCCACATCCTTTACACGCATCTTCAGCAATCATATAAACTCGGTGTGCACAAAGAGGGCATGGTGGGTCACATGCAAGCCTGCCAGGCAGATGGCAGTGGGCTCGCAGGCCTGAAAAGGTTTACTTGTCTGACTGCAAACCTCTGTGGTGAACTGCTTGCTGTGGCTCTATTTAATTCTTAATCTTTGCTTCTCTTTAATTCCTAGCTGCTTTAGAGACCTGTTGTAACACAGCAGGTAAAAAAATATTCACATGTACTGTCAAGCCTCCCCAAAGAGCACTAACTTGACACGTAGGCCATGACAGCTGGGCTTGGACTACTAAGAAATCTAATCCAGGGTTTCCATCATCTCAGTTGTTGCCTTTCTTTCATTACAGTCTGACTCAGCCCCTAATGGATTCAGCTTTATAAAAATCAGAAAAAGGGGAAAAGAAAGCAATTTATTCATGTTTCACTAGATCTCACAGAAGACATGAAATTTCTCTAAAAATGCAAATTATTTTGTGCCACACAAGTGAGACTGGGCAGCTAAAGCTCTTAGAGGAAGGGTCTTTCCCAGGGCTAATGTTTTTATGCCCAGTGATTGAATAAATCGATCCCTTTATTATCACATCTCTTTTACTCTCCTTTTTCTTCAGAACCATGTAGCCAAAGGTACCAAAGCACCCTTTTTAATTCTAAGAAAATTGATTATGCGTGTTAATTTTGTTTTTAATCCCAGGCATATCAAAATAAACACCATAGATGTGTAGCAGAAATCAATCTCTCTTAAGCACCAAGTTGGTAAAAACAAGGATTTAGTGAGAATCCAAGATGTAAACAACTAATGTACAAACTAAGCCCTTATTTATGTAATGTGCCTTTATACAAGCTCAATATAAACCTGAAAGAAACTATTTCAGAAGAGCAGAAATGGTTTACTTGCACTGCATCAAAAATGACCCCATAAGACCTCCTTTACTGAGATAGCCCAGATATTTAATGTGAACATATGTTTTTAAAGGATTTTTGTCTTATGTCCAGTCATTCCTGTTAATTCATGGGACAGCATACTGCAGATGTGCTCTTTTTTATGTTACATAAAGCAAAAATTACATTTAACAAGTGTAAGGTTGGTCATAAAAAATAAATAAAAATAGACTCTTAAAAGCGGGGAAATCACAAAGTGAAGCTATCAGTCATTCTTATTGAGAAGGGTGAGGACAATGTGAAATAAAACTTGCACATCTATGAAGAGACATTCCTAATATGCCAGCACTTGGCTGTTATTTCACGTTCGCTATAGGTTGCTTTCATCAGCCCAATATTTCTTCCTTTAGGGTAAGCCGCGACGAACATTTTCCCTTTCTAGTCACTGACTTCAATTTCAATAGAAATTAAATATTTTGAACCTATCTGCAAGTTTGTTTACTTGAAAGAATTGAAACCAAAGTCAGCGTTAGTTTTTGTGTATTTTACTTCTGGGTAAGAGCTTTAAGCATGTGTTGTAACAGCAGTGTTCTTCATTATCATAATTGTTTAATATGCAAATAAACTTTCACAAGATTATTTTTCTAATACTAATCCAAATCTAAGTACCAATTTGTGCACCTTATTGATAGGCACACTAATCATTATAATTGATATTTCTGTATGGTTTTACTCCTTCCTGAGTGCAGATGAGATAAGCAATAACTCTTTAAAAAAGGAATATTCTCTTCTATTTTTACTGACACAAATGATGTTGATCAATCATCATCGATACACACATCATTTGTAGTCAAGTACTATGCTCCCCAAAACCACTTCTTATGTTGGCATAAGATGGCATATTCAAAGACTTACCACAAGGAATTTCTAATTAGAAGCCACTCTTAGAGTTTTAGTACAGTGTAAATTCAAGCCAAGACATGTAACCATACTTGGCTTGTGAGGCTGTGAGATCAGATTTCCTTTAATCAACACTTAGAGGACAGACAGAGAAGTTGTTCCTTTGGACCACTCTTCAGCATCTGAAACTACAAAAAATTGCTGTCTCACCTCAACAAAATGGATGGAGTCCACAATAAGTTAACAGTAAGACTTAAACACAGCTTGAATCTTCTCCAAAGTAGGCACTTTTGGAGAAACACAATCCCAGAACCAGCCTTCTTGTAAAGTTCCACAAGGACTAAGGGTAAGTTTAGTTCTTTGTAATAGCTGGATACAGTGTGAAGGGAAAGATCAGTTAAGACAGTACCAAATGCCATGCAAATGACTTGAACAGACCAAGAGATGGATTTGAAGCACAACTGAATGTCACCTTTTGGTGTGTTACTTATGTTATTGGTAATGTTACTTGATTCATACCAGAATATCCACAGAGGCACATCTGCACAGTAGCTAAATCACTTCTGAATTTTGGTCTTCCTTACTAATCACAATTCTAAATGTCTAAGTGAAATTCAGAAACAGAAATCATTCTGTAGTCTTCTAGGACGCTGCTAGTTTAGAGATCACTAAGTAAATTCACTGACATTAAAAATACAGACTTCTCAAATACATATCTTTTAGATCTATTTCCACTCCCATTATTGTCTGTAATGGCAAAAAACATCACAATTAATAATTATATGAAAAAGCAAATTTACAAGGAAATTGGTTTTCTGATTTTATAGGAAAAACATGTCACAGAGAGCAGTATTTACAACTCAGTTCCCTGGGAGCTTTTAAGAAATGCTGTAAGAAACCAGAGTATTTTCTTATAACTTATTCTGAAGTTTAATTACACTCACACATGCACAAAGGACTTACAAATAAATAAAGACTACAGCTACTGGCATTTTAAAAGCAATTTTTGTAGAGAGGTTTGAATTATGAAATGTGAGATATTTATTTGAAGAGTTCCAAAACTGTTTATGGACAGCTAAATTTCTGAAGACAATGCTAAATATTTTTTAATATGTCAAATAATATGTTTGCTGAGGTTGCTAATATGTTTGTTGTTGACCAAAAGTGAGTGTAAACAATTTAATGTGAGCTGCATCACTGCCAAATTAGTAGTTCAGGTGCGGACTGAATCCTAACTTTGTCAAACTTCTCAAGTTTTTTTATTAACCACTGGGGGGATTGGTATTAAATGGTTGCAATTTTAATAACCTGAAGAACAGAATTCTTCCAATAGTGGCAACTGAATCCTGGTGTTTCTAATGAAACACTTTTTGTACAGCCATATATTTTCTGTAAAATATTAGGCTGAGGTTTTTACCTTTCACTCAAGTCACCAAGGGAATTAAAAATCTTAAAACTACACTTGTATTCCATCTCTCCCCAGCTATACTAAAATTATGGTTGAACCTCACTCCTAAAAATGTTAACTAGTGAAAAAAAAAAAGAAAAAAAAAGAAAAAAAAGAGGGTGAGAGAAATTAAAAGCACAAATAACTGGATCCTCAATAGTCTTGAAACATGCCATGAAAAACTATGAAGTGAATCATAAACTGCTGTCCCAAAACTGAATCAGGCATCAAGGAGTGCCTGAGAATCTTCATTTTTTAGTTTATAAGTTTGAATCAACACCCTCTGTGTTTTTAGGATCATAATCTAACTGTAGCAGTCACATATTAGAATCTTGTTTATGTAAGTATTAAATCCTACCTTAACAGAAGTCCCTAACACTTTATGTTAGGATTTTTTCAAGACTTCTCTACCTTTATTTCCTGACCTAAATCAATGAGCCAATTCATAAAACCCCCTCTCTTCTTCTATCAACATTATCCTTTAACTTTAAAGGTCTTCTAGCTTGGTGTTTCTTCATCTGTGTAGGTGTATGCACTCTGATAACTATGGTGGGATTTGGAACATTCGCTAAGTATTTCATTGCATGCAAAGCTCACACCAGCAAGCTCAAAAGGATATCTGTCTGGTTTTGATTTTATTTTTTTTTATAATTGCATAATGATGCTACTTAACTAACTTGAAAGCAAAGAGGCCTGACATCTGCAGACAAGGCCTTAATACAAGGTTATATAATATAAATTGAAGGTTAAATTTTTACTTACGTACTTTTATGTTTTGTTCTTTTAAATGTAGGTCTTGACTACGTAAAGAAAGTAAATAGGAAAATCAGCAGGCTGAGGACACCATAAAGTAAAAAATTAAAAGTTAAGCTGTCAAGAAAAGGGCATGAATTTTTCATCATTTTTACTTCTTTAAATTTTTTTTCAAGCATTTAAACAAACCATGACATTTTAATTTAAACATACATCATACAATTGTGAGAAAATGTAATCTGGCAAAAATGTACTATGAGAGCTTTAAAGATAACTTTGAAAAGCTCACACAAAATACCACAAAACACACACCACATCCAAAAATTCCAAAACAATTCAGCAAGCCTACCACCTTTAAGCATTGCTTTACAAACAGAAGATCAGCCAAAAAAAGAGCCACAAAGGATCAGAAACTGGATTTTCAATTTCTTTTGAATCCCTGACCCCTCCTTATTGGGTGACCAGGCAAAACTCTTAGAAGATGCAAATCTATCTTTCTTTGAGCGCTGATGTTACTGCTGATTGTACTGTTTCATTGCATTTATGTATTCCAAACTCTTTCTTTCTTTTCCTTTCTCTCAAATACACAGAGACTTGTAGGATAGTTTCACTGAACTATTCCCTCCATTTGTTTCCCCAGAGGTTCACATTGTTCCTCCAATATGTAATGCAGTGGTATTTGCCTAAATGAGCAGACAACTTAAAGCAATGTCCCTTGAGGAGTAAGTTTCTTCTTCCACTCCCAATTTGATGAAGATGTTATCTCTAAATTCAAATAGTGACATTGCTATCAAGCCAAATTTCATCTCTGATTATTGAACCAGTGCTATGAGGAAAGAATTAGGAGTGAAGTCCCTGTGGGAAAAGAAATTCAGAGAAAAGATGGAAGAAAACCCTGAAGACAGCAAAAATGTGAAAAGAATAATGAAGGAGGAAGAATGAAGAGCAGAAATAGTCATGAACAATACAGCACTTTTTCTCAAATGACTAATAAGACAATACAGTGAAGAACCAGTAAATCACTAAAAGTTTAGTTAACCCAGAAGGTTGTATTCTGATGCTGATTACTGTAGAAGCTTTCCCAGGACTTTTCAACATGCAAGAAGGTAGATACAGATGTCTCTAACATATAGCTCTTAATTAAAAGCAGAATCATGGCCTCTGTAATTTGACATGCCTGTCAGAAATTCCCTTGGATAGCACAGGAGTACGTAGCTGTTTTGCAGTCACTCTGTATCCTGCTCATTTGCCACTGACACAGAAACCTGTTCAGTGCTGCAGCCCAAGAGCATCAACTTGACACCCTCCCTGCACCTACAAATAGCTGATGACTACCTGGCTTTAAAATCAACTGTAATGTTAACTTGCACAGTGCCAAGATATTTGAAACAATTTTCTAAAATAAAAGAGCCAAAATATGTCAGGGTATAGGCACAAAAAATACAGCTTAGTCATTTGCTTTATTTTATGAGGACTGCACAAAGGTAACAGAGCACAGATTTCAGGTACCACATTTCCACAGATTATATTGTTTTCCAAACAGAATTTATTATTTCTATTTGTACCCTTCCAATAAAATAGTGGGAAGAAGCATAATTACATGCTTCTTTTTAATTAATTAATTAATTAATTTTTTTTAAAAACCCCGCACACTAGAGTTAAAAGAGTTCAAGGAATAAAAGATAACAGTAGATGGATGAAATGTATTCTTGGGATGGTGGTCACTAAGGAAGACCTTCAGCAGAGACATACATCAACATCTTTATTTTCTAGGTAAGACAGAGGAACAGTCCCAAACTGAAACATCATTAGAGGAGAATTAGAACAAAGTCAGAAATGAATCAGTCAAGAAAGTGGTACTTGCTCAAGAGGTTTAAAGGACATACACATACCTATTGCTTAAATCAGCCTCAACACCAGAATAATAAAAAGTGTTAAACAAGACATTAATTAAAACCTATAATTTTCCCTGGGAGGAGAGACCCATAGAAATCTGATTCCATACTAGGCAAATTAGCTACTATTCTAACAAAAGATATAATGATAGATAAATGAATTAAAATGTTATAATGAAGAAAAGAAATCAAGATAGCTTTTGTAGAGTTCTCATGAGATTATTGTCATTTTGAGGAATGCATGAGGATCTGGTTGAATATTACTTGGTTGATTAGATTCTCAGAATGCTTCAGATAGCTCCTCTGGATTAATAACTAGTTAAAGGTAGGAAATAAAGGTAAGAATAGATGGATTGATTTTCACTATGGAGACAGATCAGTGGTGAATTCAGCAGGGATCTAAGGCAGAATTTGTACAGTTCAACATTAAAAAAAACCAAACCACGAAATGTTAGTGAAGAGCAAAGTGACAGAATGTACTGCTGATAAAAAGCTACACGGCGTAATCAGTATAAAAACTTTAAAGAACTTCAAAAACCTTTTGTGACTGGGCAATAAAGCATTGGACAAAATTCAGTGTTGATAAACATGAATTAATACAGATGTGGAAAACAGTTCTTTATGTATCGGGAGATTGCAAGCTTCAGGTTGATAGAAAGATGACTGACCGTGGGATACGGAGATGTGTGTATTTTCATGAGCACCATGAAGAAGTGAGAAATGATAACTCACTACTTCTCACAGAGGAAAAGCTGAGGGGCCACAACTAACTGTAACACAGTGAGTTAAGGACAGATTCAAGGAAACTGTATTTTAGCTGTGAAATTCAGTGAGGTGCCTTGGCTGCCAAAATTATGCAACATTTAGAAATACGCTAGACAAGTTCACGAACAAGTACAGGAGTGCTTATTAAATATTGTGGGATCTACACTCAACAGCTTCTTCAAAAAGTTCCTTTCTTGCAGGTTGCTGAAGATGTGGAGAGAATACCAGACAGAAATATCGTTTCCAAATTTCCTGTTCTTAAATTTTTTCCTAATGTATTAGCCACTGCTAGATATATACCAGACTAGATAGGCCTTTGATCTAACTTACTGCTGTCATTTTTCCAGTATATCATGTTAATAGTAGAAAAGAAAGATCTCTAATAATGGAGATTAGAGAAGGGTTAACATAAAAAAACCTACATAGGAACTCTTTGAATTGTTCCCTGTATAAAATTAGACTCTGATAAACACTATTCCAGGGTTTTCATCACTCTTTAAATTTCCCATTTTTGGTCACTAAAACTCAATCTATTAAACTTTACGTTTCTGAGTGTTAATGCCCATTTTGCTCCCATTCAAAAGCTACTAACAAATCATGGTTTGTGAGCACTGAACTTTCCGAGATATGAAATGATAATTTTTACTTGCAAAAAGTAATAATCTGTAATAGTAAATAGTAATCTGTAAATAGTAATAATTCTATCTGTCATGCTAACATGAAGGTATTTAGACTGTTTTCCTAGGTTTTCTCAATCATAGAGCATAACAGCATTTCACAGAAAGACTGAACATTAAACTGTTATTCAACACTTTACCCAATAGCTAGATCCCTTTACTTCATATACTGAAATTGGGAGCACACTACTAGTTATTAAAAAACCCAGTACAAGCACTGATATTTAAAAACAGCAGTGCCATTTCCTAGAGCGAGTGGAGTTTACAGGCTAGTCTTCAGCTTGCAGATCATCTGCAACAGCCCTGTGGGAGGATAGTTTTTATAAATAAAATATTTGTGAACAGCAGTAGTCACAGCATTATTACAAAGTCCAGAAAAAAGATATCAAAGGGCACTGTTGCATGTGTTGAGCAACAAGTCTGCATTTTTTTTCCCTGAACAGTTGTATGCTTCTGTACCATACACAGAAAAAAAAGAATTTTTAAGGTAGTTTAAAATACAATGCAGGATACATTTCTTAAAATGTAGTGATATTACTTTTGTGTATACATGGAATTGTTTTTACCTACTGAATTAGTTATGATTGTTACCATCTTTACATATTTTGCATTTGACTGAGGATATATTCCAAAATCATTGCTTATGCCCTAACTCTCTTTTTCAGCAAAAGAGTGAAAGGCTAGGGCAAAGCTGGAGAAAACCTTTTAAAAACAAGGCAAAATCACCCTCAAATTTGGCAGACTTCAAGCCTTTGTGCACACACACTGGCCCTTGTTCAGGCTCCCTCATTTTTGGCAGAGCAACCTAAAGCAACTATGTCAGGAGCATGGAGAATGGTGATGGGTAAAGAAGTCTGAAGGAAAATGAATAAAGCTCTACTCTGTATCACCTTTTAACCGAGTTGCTGTAGGCAGCCGGAAAGTTGACAGTGTGAATCTATCTCCAGGCTTTCAATCATTATCTATCTGTTGTCGTCTTCTGTGAGGGACTTTATCTGCTAAAGAAGCATGGTCTGTGAAGCCATGGGAAATTGTTTGCAACCTTGAGTCTTGCTACAATAACTTGGGAACTGCCTTGACTCCGCATTTCTGTGGGGTAAGCCTGATTCCTAAGTGTTTATTGTGGAAGTGCAGAGGGCTTAGGTAGGTACAGACTTCATGCTCTCTCTGTTAAATGAAATGATGAGGACTTTGGGATTTGGGTTATAATTGAGTGATGAAAAAGCTTTCTTGAGTATTGAACAGATCTTCTTGGGTATTGAACAGACTCAATTTATAGAAACATGTTTGAATGGTAATGCTAAATCATTTTTGGATAATATGCTTATAATACATTTATCATTTACAATGAAAAAAAAAGTGACAAACTAAAAACCTGCATAAATGTATGAAAACAAGTTCATCAAAATACATCACCCAGCATGAAGCATATGCCAGCAATGAGTCTGCCAGATTCAAAGGCATCAATACAGTGCGATACACAATCTTAGTTCTTGGTAAACAGAACATTACACTGATCTGATTAATGTGAAAAGCATGATGATCCAAGAGCATACATTGGGATTAAATATTACTACCAGACCTGCACATCATTCAGTAAAAATGGCAGGATTTTTAATCCTTTAAAGTACTGCTACTGCATCACAGTCCAGATTTTCAGAGATGCTATCACTGGGACAAATACAAGTATCTGTATTGATCCTGCCATTTCCTCCCATGCAATGTCATTAGCTTCAATCAAAGACTCTGAAACGAAGCTGAGCCTCGATTTTGCATGATCACCAAGCATAAATTTTATGGGTGGCAGTAATTTATGACAAAATGTTGCGGCAATCTCTGAAATTTTTAGGGCATCACAGCATGCAGATAGAAATTGTTGCAAGCCAATAGATTTGCTCACAGATTTGGATCAGATTTTGTCAAAGATCTCTGGATCACACAAAGTTATTGGTAGCAGCATTTAAAAAGAAAATATATTTTTCTTCTGATATACTAATATAAAAATGTTGGTTGGTTCTTAACAGTTCTTGTCCGCAGCTGAGCATGGCGGCATTGGTCACAAAAGATTGGGCATTAATCTCTTAAAATGATGCAATTTTTATTTTATTTATTTATAGGAAATGCCTACCATAAGCTCACAAAAAAGAATCAGCCCCTGTTTTTGAGATTAATGTGAATGCTAGCAATGCTATCCTTGTGGCTTCAATGATGCATTTTTATAAAGCATAGTCACTGCTATGTCATTCTTCTAGCAATCACAGTATCTTTACTAGAAACCTGTTCAAGCAAGCTTCCAGTGCAGGTTTTGTTTCCTGCATATATTTCAGTGTTGAAATAGGAACTATGCAGCACATTCCTGGATTATATTATCTGAGTTGAGGGTGAAAGCCACCTTGTATTCCTTTGGGTAGGATGTGGGAGTTGGAGAAGACTTTAGCTGAGCATCATCCCTAAACATTTATTTTTTATTTATCTTTTTTTTAAACAGACTTGTGCCTGTTGTTCCCCTTTCACGTACTCTATCTTTGGTGTCGTATAGTATACATAATTTAAATAACCAGGGAATCTCTCTGGGCTCAAAACCACCTGCTGGCTTATATTAGCTAATTAATGGTGATTTATCCAAGTTACTAATTTGAGTGGAGCTGATTGCCTTTAGGAATTTTGAGGACGTTGTAAGAATTTTTATTATAATTATGCTTATTTGATAGGCAGTCCTCTTAAAATACTTTAAAAAAATGCCTGCCAGCTGATTTTCAACTGTGCCAAATGAAAGACTTTGTGTTGTTTTCTACTTGAGATCATGTATTCAGGTAGTTTGTTTACTGTGCTACTCAATTTCATCTTTCTCTGCCTCCCTCTCATTTTCTGTTTTATATTAGGGTTTATTTGCCTAGCTTTGAAACAATGACTGCTTGAAAAATAGTACTGATCTGGAACCTGCAGAGCTTAATCATTTTCACAAAAACTAATATAGCAGATTCATTTTAGCCAAACTTCTCTGTCATGCTGACCTGATTCCCAGGGCCTGAAAGTGTGAATTTAATGGTGGTACAATGTCTGAGGTAAGAATATAATAGAAACCTCTCAGCAGTATATCTATTGGATCAGTGTAATTTCTTTTTTCTCTACTGGTCTCAATGTCTCTTAAGGCAATCTAGTCTGCAGACAGCAAAGGAGGCTAGCCTTCTCTTTTATTGTGATCCCAATGCTACTTATACTAAACAAAGAATAAGCTCCCTAGATAAGGTATACAGTAGACATCTGTTAAACACAGAATCCTAGAGGAAAAATTACCCTTAGAAAATTAAACTGTTCTTTTTCTGTGAATTTAGGAAGATACTACTATAAGGTCTATCCTGAAGCCAGAAAATAAAGTTATCACAATTTGGTTGTATTGCCATTGCTTTTTAACTTTAGGGGTGAGAAAGTTTCTCTCTTAATCATTTTCAGGTACTAAAAAGAGAATTATATACTGTGTTTTCTAGAAAGTAATGAGAACCTGGTGGTAGGTGCATTGGCTTCCGGCACACATTTGTACATGTAAATTTAATGGAACTAAACTAATTCACCAAATGGAAGTAACTGTTTCAGCGTATCTCATGCATGAGAAATTCTACTCTTGCTTTATCAACTCTTCCACAAATAATCATATTGTGCAAATTCTTTCTACAGAGACTCATATGATAAAGGGCACTTAGGATATGACCCAGCATAAGGGCATGTAGTGATCGGACAAGGGGGAATGGCTTTAAACTGAAAGAGGGTGGATTTAGATTAGCTATTAGGAATAAATTCTTTACGGTGAGGGTGGTGAGACACTGGAAAAGGTTAACCAGGGAAGCTGTGGCTGCCCCATCCCTGGCAGTGTTCAAGGCCAGGTTGGACGGGGCTTGGAGCAACCTGGTCTAGTGGAAGGTGTTCCTGCCTGTGGTAGGGGGGTTGGAACTGGATGACCTTTAAGGTCCCTTCCAACCCAAATCATTCTGTGGTTTTATGGTAAGTGTGCTCTCACAGATTCTTCTTTATACGAAGTGTTCTGACAAAGCCTTTTTCTGCTACTGCTGAGTTGGGAGAAATTGTAGACAAGTTTCCTCAAAGTCTCAGTTAATTTTATATGAGAAATTATATAAAAGTTATTATTTGTAGAAAATGTCTTTAAAACTGGAGTGCTACACTTAGGCATTTAATGCTACATCTTTGACTGAATTCCAAGAAGTGCAAGATAATAGTGAGAAAAAAACAGTCCTGGAATATTTTTGATCAGAATCAATTTTACCTGAATTATTTTGGACAGGCACTTTTCTAGCATACTATTTAAAACCCCAGTCCCACCACCACACCCCCGCCCCCATTTCATTCTTTTTGTAGGCTTCTTATAAGTAAAGTGTGTATTTCCATTGGGAGTAATGGGTAATCAACATCTCAAACTGCTTTAAATATTTAGGTATGGCTTTCACTGCCTAATTATAAATAGCCAATATTGAAGAGATCTGACCTTCAGTTTCAGCAAGGTTTTTATTGAATAATGAAAGATTAAGAGAAGCATTAATGAATAACTGTGCTTTTCTGTGGTTATTTAAGAAACAAGAAAAAAAAAGTAAAAAAGGAGAGGAAAAGTGAGTTCTTAACATTCCCAAATCAAATTAGTGGCAAAGGGGCAAATAAATACCTGTCTCACACTGGACAACCTTCAGTGCCTTATCCTTTCCAGATATTACTCCCTATGTGCATTTCTGACAGTCTCAGTCCTTCCTGGGTATCAAACATTGCTTAGTATGAAAATCAGACTCCATCATTTTTGTCCAAGTTAGGCTGTTCTTTATCATTAGGCTTTCCTCTCTGAATAGTGTTCAACGAAGTAAACCAGAGAAATTCAGAGTAATTTTTTCACTGTTCATTCATTAAAAATTATCTTACTGTTCAGCATAATGGGAGACAGGGAACAGAAGTGTTACAGTTCACATCTGTAGTTGAACTTGTTCACCTTCATCACAATAAAAGCTACAGAGCCTTTGCTGTCTTCTACAGCAGAAAAACTAATGCTAGAATTATTTTTTTTACTAGAAAACCACACCTTTTTTGGCAGAGAAGACAAAGCCAACTCTCCCTCCAGTTTCTCTACAACCTTTGATCTCTTAGTTCCCCTTTCTCCTTCCCCTTGATGTTCTGGTCTCTCTGATCTTTGTTCATCACTACCATATATGTCTGTATAATCTCCCACTCGTAATAGCTTTAGGACAATCAGAACCTCATCCTTCATTTCTGGCAGATGTGCATTTCTTTGGAAATGAAAAGCTAAGTAATCCTGTGGTCTCATTTTAGACCAGTTTGTCAATGACGTTCTGCAGGACTTTTTGATTATGACTGCCCGAATTCAATGAGCAGGTCAGCGAATTATGTCTATGAGCACCAGATTTGCAAGATTGTGTAATAATGAAAAATACATAAAAGAAAATACAAGGGACTCTTTGTTGTGTCATGTCATATTTAAAGTATTGTCTGATTTAGCACACTCAATTGCTGCCCATGAGTATGTAAATTTTGCTTAATATGTTGATAAAAAACACTGAGTTTAAATTTTCATTAACTTTCTGATATATTTACTTACTACGTCCAAAATAAAGGAAGCCTAATCATTCAGTAACTAATTGTTGAAGAGCATAAGTAGCTAAACTTGAAAAACATGATAAATGAAGTATTTGCCATCACCAAACAGTAAAGCAAGAAATGAAAGTATGAGTTATAAACATAGCCTCAAAACCTGCTGCACTGCACAGTCTGAAAGCAATTTATTGCGATATATATGGCAGTGTGATATCTAGAAAATGAATACTTATTGATAGTCCTTATTTTTATCCTTATTTCAATTTCTCCCCCACAATAATGAATACACTGATCAAGTTAAATATTATTTAGCTGAAAAGCCACTGTTGAATGGAATGAAATGATCTTTGTGTCTCTAACCAACTCCTTCACAACTGGTAAAAACAAATTGAGCTTAAATTCAAATCTCTGAGAAAGAGATGAGCCAAACGGCCTATCTGTAGAATGTATTTTATTTAGGATCTATTCGCATTTAACACATCTAGGAGTGCCTGATATTTTGAACATACTATGCTCTTCAGAAATTAGCTGTGCAGCTTTGGACTCATTATTATTTTCAAAAAGAATTTCTTGTGAGAAAATACACTTTAACTCATAGGTACTGTCTTATGCAATGTACTTATTAAAAACAGCACATCCCTGTAGCCCAGAGGGCTGACAGCTTCCTCCAAAGCTGTACTGCTGCTCTGAGCTAACCTCCAGGGGCTACTCGAGAGTGATGCAGACTTCATCCCCTCCTACAGAGTCTGAACATTTCATACCTACAACAGTCTCAATCTCAGCTATCCTGAGAAATGCTATTCCTAAGGTGGCTACTGAACTTCACTTCTGGTAGAGAGGCAGTTTGGCTGAGCAGAGAAGAAAAAAAAAAATCACCTATCATTTTCAAAAGATTTCAAACAATTTTATGAAAGAATAAGAGCATGGATTCAGTGCAGCTGAGGGCTTTTTTCCTCCTGCTCAGACGCAGGTAACATTTGTTTCCATTATATCACTCATCCGTGACTTTTTATCTCACATGATGAAAATATAACAAAGAAATAAAACTGCCAAACTCTGAGCCTTATGACTGAGACAGGGAATGCTCACAGACAGCACTGAAGAACAAAAAAGCACTGAACAAATTCAGTTCAAAAAGACTGATCATATCCTGAGGTAAAGCTAGGGCTTTTTTGTTGTTGTCTGTTAAAAGTGGCATAAAATCTTTAGAGATTTTTTTCTCCTAAGATGATATTTCTCTAGTTTACTAGATACACTGTTTTACTTTGCATGAACACCCTCTTTGACATAAAGTTCAGCCTCCAGGCTAGCATCACTTATCCCTGTTTCCAAAAATCCTCATATTTGATCATCACATTTATTAAGTCAGACTCTGAAACAGCTTCCATCGTTCTATAGCCCTTTTATCTTTCTCTTCCTCCTCTAAAATGTAAGCAATCAAATAGTTTAAAGGCTTATAAAAGAGTGGTGAAATAATAGATACAGATTAACCAGAAAGTATTGTACTCAATTATTTTCCAAATAGTTGTCTGAATTTCAAATCCATAAATACTTGTAATTTCTATAGGCCAAAAGACATGGAAAAATGCTCAGATATTTAATATTTTACAACTTACACCTCCCTCCCCGATTTTCTGTTTGCTCAGTTTACCTTCAAAAGTCCTAATTTCTTGGGTTATAGATCCTTTAATATTGAGTACAGGGAGAAAACACTGCAGACCCAACAGAACTTCTTTCAAATTCATCTTACTTGTTAGTTACCTATGTCTAAAGTTGAATTAACATGGAAACATTTTAAAATTGAAAAATAAATTTTAGTGAAAATCATGACTATGTCAGAAGACTTGGCAGCCAGAGAAACAATCTTGTGAGGGCACATAAAATGTTGAACAAGAAAACGTATCCCTTGGTGATATCAGCCAGTGAAAACAAGCATTTCAATTATAGCATGTGGTCATCTTTGGATGCTAATTACCAGAGGTTCTAAGACTCAAAAATGCATGTAACAAAACATTTTACCTTGAAGTAGCTTTAAAACAGTAATTATACAGTGCATTATTTGGAAAACATATCAAGGCAAGATTGACTTGCCCTTGGAGAAGCAGGAAAGTTTTTTAAAACAAAGTAAGAACAAGAAAGTAGGAAATAATCTCCACCCCAAATTCTTACTTGCAAGCTACTCTTGATCCTAAACACTAATACCTGCAAGCTACCCTCAATGCCTTTTAAACAGGATCTGTGAACCACTTTCCAGAGCAATTTGGATTGGAACCCCTCTTTGACATATGTCCCAATCATACAGGAATGCCATATTCAGGTTTTCATAAATAACTACATACAGAATAGGAGCTTCAGTATTCCTCACAATTCTAGTTTTGATTACAAAGGTCTCTTAGAAATCATTCAGTAATTTCACCACTTTCTCATATGGTGCAAGCTTTTCAGCATTGGCAGAAAAAACCCATGTACACCAACGTATGCACACATACATTTTGTTACAATCAAACAATTCATGTGAAAAAAAACCCAAACCAACAAAACCCCAAACCCTAAGAAATACACTGAATTGCTGCTAGACCCTCTACCCTCCCACACTTTCTAGCCAAAGCTGCCAACATTAGCCTTTAGGTTCTATGCAGAAAGGATGGTGATGGAACTGCATGCTGCTGCTCCCTTAAGATAAGCTTGTCAGATTTTGGGCATGCAGCCCAGGGAATAGCAAAGGAGGAGGTCACAAATTTAGAATATGTATGTTCTCTTCAATGCAATATTTGAATCTGAAAATGTCTGTACCTGAGGATAAAAAATCACAGAAAAGCAAAAAAAAACCTTGTCCTATGTAGCCAGCACATTCATGAAAGTGCCATTAATAGCAGCTTAATATGAGGTCATGCACATGGCTTAAGACCCAAGAGATAATGCTTTGGAAGGAGACAAAAGCTGAAAATGTAAAAGATTGAATTTACTACTTGTAGTAAATCCTGGTAGATTTAGTAGATCCTGTAGTAGATCCTGCCAGCCCAGAGCCTGATAATGGTAAGAGATAAAATGGGCCTGGGCTAGAAAGTTGACAACGGAAAGTTGACACATGGTAATGCCTGTTCAAGCAGGATGAAAAGACTGGTTTGTTATTCCAGCCAGAGAGAGGAGAGACAGGCAATGGAAGGAGGGAGGAGTATGAACTGCAACTGTGAACTTTGCTCCCTAGAGGCAAAAGTGGATTTCACGCAGTCTTCTTAGCTTTCCCTCACACTAAACCTGAATACAAAGCTGATTCTAGGCTTTTCAAAAATAGGCAAAACTGAATATTGTTACCCTAAGAATCTATTGGATGAAAATTAATACTTTGGAAGCCTTGAAATGGTTTCTGCAGAGGAGCAGGGATAAGAGAAGAAAGAACTGGAGAGCTTCCATGGAAGAAAGGATGAGGGGATAATTTGGGGTAGGCAAGGAATATCTCTCTCTTACTATCCTTCAGTCAAGAAATATTTTGGAAAGCTATTTTATAAAAAATATCAACATCTTAAAGCTGATGTCACAGATGGGCAAACTGAGGTACAAAGAAATTATTTTACCGAAACTTTCTTAGCAAATGAGTGTTTATTTTCAAATAAAATGCAAGTTTCTTTATTCTCAGAAAATAACAGATATATCTCCAGAATTACAGCATGTTTAGAATGCTGCTGTTTGTATGTTTGTATGTATGAACAAATATATATATGTGTATATAAATCACACTCATCCTAGTGCAACTCAAACCATTGAAACATGTGGACATATATATATATATATGTATATAAAATGGACATCACACAGTCTGTTCCTCAAACTGCTATAAGTTTTTCCCAATGGCTAATCGGAAGCATTCTTCCAGTAACTGCACTTTTAGTTCAAGCTATCATGGACAAAGATGAAAGATCATTATTTATTTTCTCTCCCTCTTCAAATTATACATTTCTCAAATCTGCTATTGTGTCTTCCCTGTGTTTCTCATGTAGAATCAGAAGCTCAAAATCTATAATTAATCTTTTCTTTTTGTCACAATTTTTAGATACTTTTCAATTTTTCTGAACTTTCTCCAGCTTGTCTGCATACTTCATAAAGCATGATATCCAGAACCACCTCGGTACTAAGTTGAGACCTTATCAGTGTCGAGTAGACGGAAGGATTACTTCACAAGTCATCATTTTTTCATATCCAACAAAATGTTTGCAGTTTTTACAACAGCTTGACACTGTTGATTCAGGTTCAATTTGTGCTTTACTGCAAGTCTAGATTTTTTCTTCCCCTCTCTGTACAATTGGTACTTGCTTCTTTTTTTTAACTCTGCACGTGTTTATTCTTGATTATATAAACTCACACACACACGCATTCATGCTGAGAACATTACATGTGTTTCGCAATTCCTCAAGATCTTTTGGAATTGCGATACCATGAAACAGAATGCTTATGCTCCTTCCCTAGTTTGTATTATCTGCAAATGCAATAAGCATACTCTCCATTCCAGCCTCCAGAGAAGGAATGAAAATACAAGACAGTACAGACTCAGATCCCTGCAGAAGCACATGCTAAACAGCCTTCCATTTCTAACAACAGCCACTGATAGCTTTTATCAGTCAGATTTTTTGTAATCATTATTCAGTCACTTAATAGTAGGTTCATGTAGTCCATGCTTCATTATTTGCTAATAAATATTGTGTATAATACTATGCCAAAAGCTTCAGACAGACTATAACATATATTCTCCTTATTTTAACTTCTTTACACAGAAGTCCTGTTGCCCTGTTAATTATCTTGGCTTTACACAATTAGTTTTGGCAAATCCATTTTGGCTGTCATGCACATCCTTGTTTTCTCCTATGTCTCTGTTAAATATTTGATTCTATGTTCTGGTATTTTTCCAAGACAGGATCTTAAGTTGATCTTTCTGAAATTCCTTGGTGGCTCCTCCTCTTTCTCTTTCTAAAAGCAGGCATCAGGTTTGTCTTTTTCCACTACTCTGGAACCTGACTTGACCTCCATCAGTTTTCAAAAATGGCTAAGGACCTCAAGATTGTTCCAGCCAGTTTTTTAAGTGTTATAGGATGAAGTTTCTGAGGCCCATCTGATTTGAAGAGCTAACTTCTCTAAGTACTCTCTAGCCTACTTTCTGCTGCTCTAGCCTTAGATCTTGCTTTTTTTTTGTGGCAGATATAAACTCTGTTTGCCACATGATCCCAGATGACCTTTTTCAGTCAAGATTAAAGCAAAAAAAGCATTAAAGCACATTGGCCTCCTCTAGGTCATCTATTAAGAGTTTCTCCCCTCTGTTGTATAGCAGACTAGTACTCCCCTTGATCTTCCTCTGGTTAATAACGTACTAATAGTTTGCTATCCTTGATGTCCCTTGCTAACTGTATCTCTACCACAGCTACTCTTATTTTCTACTTTATCAGAACATGAATCTTTTCTCCTCTGCTACATGTTCTACTTTCTCCGTCATACTTCTCCATATATACAATTCTGTATGATCAAAAAAAAAAAAAATCAAACTCTGGTATATTGGTATACAAAAGATGTACTTTTTGTCTGTATCAACATATGCACCTGAAAAATGTCATGGTGTTATGAATTTTTCAGTATTAGGAGAAATAGAGGTGCTATATAAATAATGCTTTAACCATTTATTGATTGGTGTTTTAACAACATCTGACTCCGCTAAAATCACAACTAGATGACTGGAAACTCATTGCTTTATTTAAACTCTGTGTTGCAGCATTGACAATTTTGGAGACCTGAGTTTAGGGATAAAAATTGGTGCTGACAAGCAAATTAATTGGAAAGAACTGAAATTAAGCATATCTCAGTACTGGACTTTTGGCATGTGTCTCAGTACAGGTATTGAGAGGTGGTCTTAACAGAAACAGATCCTCTGGGGCCTGGCAACAGTGGGGGCACCATACGGGGTCTGTGGTCTCAGAAAATGCAAGAAAAAGGAGAGGGAAAACTCAGGAAGGTGGATGAGAAGGAAATGTTATAAAGGAAGACGACTACCATGGCAAGAGAGAATAAGAGTGAGGGGGAGGACAAATATTTTGCTGCCTTTGGGGCTTGGAAGAGCTCCTAGTATCTTTGTCCCTCAATAAATGTGAAATTTATTACTAAAATCCCAGAAATTATTTGTTTCTTCTCCAAAATACATCTGAAAGAAAACAGTAAGAGGAATGAAGCAACCATAAAAGCTTAGCCTTTTAAAGCTTGTTTAAATCTTTCAGCTGAACTATATCTACAATAAGGGTCCAATCCTAACCCTTACTGCAGTGAAACTATTCATATGGGCAGAGATTACTCACACGAGTAAGAATCACAAATGTGTTTTCTAATGTGCTGATACTGAAAAAAAAAAAAGTATTGATTTTTCTGCATGTTTAAAGGATGCAATGTGAAATAATACAAAAAAGGCTTTAAAAGTGATCTGTTTTCTGTTTATCTCAAGTTAGAGAGAAAACAAATTAAAAATTTGCAAACCAACAAGAATTTAACCTTGAAATGCCTCTGGTCATGAACTGTTTCAAGAAAGGAAAAACAAAATTAAAATGAAAACTGAGGATTACATTTTAAAATCAAGAAAAGAACAGCTTCTGTACAGAGGAAGTGTTTGCTTTGTACTCTGCACAGATGCTGTACAAGCAAAATTCACAGTATATTAATATAAACTGTCTGAAAAAAATTCGACCTGATTTCATAAGACCAGCAAAAACAAAACAAAGAGAAGCATGACGTTTATGGGCTTTTTTCTATAGCACTGCCATGCAAGCTGAGCTGTGGAACTGTGATGGAAATATTAGAGCTGTTGTGCCTGAAAAAACGCAGTGATCATTTCATTCTTCCTGTCTTTTAATGCTCCAGGGTTTTGGAGACGAATAGGAGCAATAAGTTCACTTTGCAGAATTAATGCTGTAATTCTTTATCATAAGAGCGGAGCATTACCTCAATCTGATTTTTCTACAAAATGGTTCAAAGTCTATTTTTAATGATGGCCCTAATTTGTTAACACCTTTTAAATTATTAATACCCTTTATATTCAAGTAGTTATTGCATGTCATAACAATGTATCTATGCAGGGAAATTTAATAGTATTTTCTGCATGTCAAGAAAAGGCTTGTTCTGCAAAATGCTATTAAAACTGATAATGAGCTAAATATTTGCCATAGCAAACACTGAAATTACTATATCAATCAACTTTGGGTTCTCTTATTCAATAAACAAAATTTAACCTATTAACTTTGCCTAATTTTAGGCAGGAAAATGCTTGTTTTCAGGCATATCTTGCCCTTGACTTCATATCTTTATCATCTGATAACTACATTTTCCTGGCCAATTAAGCCATTGTTTTGAATCAGATGTAGCAATAGAAGGCTTTATTCTGTCTTGAATGCAACTATATTACTAGATCCTGAATGCGATTTTCTCTGAGCAAATTTAGACTACATTATAAGGCACACATCTATCACAGGAAAACGATAAGCTATGTTCCTGAAGACACCTTTCACATTAAAGAAGAAGAAAAAAAAAAGGATTTATAATAAGTCAAAAAGGTAAAATAAAACCTTATAATGCAAATCTCTTAACTCTTCAGTTTTCATTATCTCCTCAGATTTGTCTATGTGGCAGGATGTTTTTGCTAATATTTTTTTTTAAAATGACTCCAGAAATATAAAAACTGCAAGCAAGCATCACCACTGGCAGGCACACGAAGGAAAGAATCCTCTTTCATGAGCATCTAAAGCACAAATCCAAATGCTGATTGAATACCTTACACCCAATTCAGGGAAAAAAAAAAAAGGCAGGTTCCACCTCTGAAGAGTACAAGCTGAAATGGCTTATTGCATAAGATGAGAGCCTTGCCTCAACACTGTCTGCTGGTGTGTGATGTTGCTGTTCACGCCTAAGTGCCTATATTCGCCCCCTCACTTTACTTTTGTCACAGCAAATTGTTGTGTGATCAAGAGGGATCAAAGTGCACCCTCTAGAGGCTAAATGCAACTTCTGGCAGGATTGCAAGTCACCCCTCACCCGAGGGCTGTATTTGGCCCTAGATCACCTCTTGTAAACAAAACAACCATAGGCGGTTGTGAGAGAGGTGTTAAAAATACTATTTTTGCATTGGTTTCTTGATGTAAAACGCTAGTAAGGAATGTTCTTTCACAAGTGTATCCTGCAAGGCATTGCTGTCTGGGATAATAAAACTGCACAAACAAAATGAAGAATAAGATTTTCTTATGCCTGCCTGCAATAAGGGCCACGTCTTGCTCATGCTGGACGACATCATGAAGCTCATAATAATTTCAAAGAAACACAGGGGAAGCAAAGGCAGGCAGGCTCCCCCAGGTTCGAGGAAAAGAGTTGTATATACTAATTCAATAGCTCGTCGTTCTTACTCAAAGCCAATCTCAATATAGAATATATCCAGTTAAATGATTCAGAGCCATTCCTGAACAGAAATTAACTGTGCTGTAAACGTCATTTGGGCTACTTGTAAAGGCTCATGCTTGTGAATCTTGTTCCTCAGCTAACAATGAAATGACTACTTCTTTTCTCATATTTCACGTCCTGCTATACCTCCCTGCTGCTAAATAAAGCACCCATGTGAAAGAATACCAATTTCATTTAATTAGGGGTAAGAACAGTATTAAGTTATTTTGTCTAGATAAATCATATGAAGAGTGGACCTGAAAGTACCAAAACCCCACTCAGAACAAAACTATTACATGGTAAATGTCTTACACTTGGCTTTCCAAGACAGTACTCTGTTCATTAAGAAACAATTTTCTATTAAAGATCTTATTTTTTGCACTGATTATTAAAAAAAGCTTTTTTTTTTTTTTTTTTATGGATACCATGTATTGGTCATAAATACATGTAATGTCTTAAACTCTTTCATAGTTTTCTCTGGTTACCAAGGTAGACCAAATTTTCAGGTACAACTTTGCAATCATTCATGTATAAAATTGCATTTGATGTAATCAAATCTGAGTTTGTGTCAGGAATTTGTGTGTAAAAGCAGTTAAATTATAACAGCAATTCTGCCTCCCTTCCCCCCTCCCCAGCATAATAAAGCCAGGAAATTCTGAATTACCTTAAGGTTATATTTAAAAGAATCTCAGATTTACAAAACAGTTGCTGTTGATGGTTCAGAAGCAGTTACCTTGTAGTGACATGTAATATATATATAAAATGACCACTAGTGGCTGCAGTTTCAGTTAAAATTGATTTTAAAAGCCACACTTTGCTGTTTCAAGTATTTCTGCTTACAATACTGCTAACATGATAGGAAAAAAAGAAGGAAAGAGTGACTTTGCAACAGGGGAGTGTTGCTCACTTCTAGCTCATACCATGCCACCACAGAGAGATACAGCATCAGAGGTATGTCATCCAGAAGCATGTGCCATCAGCCAGGTATACCCATCCCTTCCAGGCATCTACTGAAATTGAGCCACTGTGGCTTCATCTGAGATTGTTCTATAGGCCAATTTTTTAAGTTATTATATTTGCTAATTATGGTTTGTTAATCTTACTTTTAGCATATAAAAAGTTGGCTAAAATCTCAAACTAGAGAAACAAAACTCTGTATAGCAAAGCAAATATGAAAGAACCTCATGGGTCTCGGGTAGATATGAAAATCAGGCAACTGCCAAACGTGTATACACATACTGTATATATATACATATAAATATGTATAAAAATAAAAATTTTGTGCAGTCAGGATGTACAGCCTGGAGAACTGCACCAAAATCAGTCAATGGAGGCAACTTTGGAATAAGGAAAGAACTATGAAGAGTCAGGATTACTTAAAAAAAACCCAAACTGAATATACTGGGGGTGTGCATGCAAATAATCCATTTTTTAATCAAAACTGTCATTTAAAATAGTAAGTAAAAACTAAAGTTGCAGCTCACTCTTTCAGCTAACACATATCATCTGCTAACACCTCAGAATCACAATTAAAACAACACTGACAGAGGGAAGCTTTTTTCTTCTGTTCCCAGGAATCTATAGATTACAATCCTTCAGTCTTCTAAGTAATGATTACTTCTGAAGCTCTTAAGCCCTTGTTTTATCCATGGAGACTGAGATTCTCAGGACATAGGAAACCTCAATCTAGACTAAATAAAATGCAACAGCCTCCTTAATATCTAGACCACAAAGTTCTGTGTACACAGAAATTATAAGGTTAGGAAAAAAACATTTTCCCCTTAACTAAATGTGACTGTTAACATTGGGCACGTGCAGGTCCCACACATGCATCCTTAGAGGCAAATACTTGGAAACATTTACAGCTAGAGAGGCATTGAAGATGCAATGATTATGAGAATTTGAACACAAAGCTTAAGTTTATGGAAATCAATAATGGACAACATATTTTAAGTCTGACAATGTTAATAGACAATTTTGTTCTTTCCATTAGAAACACTCCTCTCCCCAACATCCCCAAACACAGCGGCATCTCACAACATAAAGACCAAAACGGTACATGTCTTTGCAGTGCTCAGTGCACATCTAAGTAGGGGAAAAAAACCACCCTTATTCCCCAGCAAGGCTCCATCTATCAGTCTGAAGCATTCACAGCAGAGTGAGATGACTGAAATTGGTAGGAGAAAATCAAACACACCTCTATTTCATGTGAAAAAAATGTATGGAAGACCAACTAACTGCCTGGCCATACCTGCTTCTATAGGATACTCATTCTGTTCAACTGTGACAAAGCCTTTTTCCTGAAGCAATGTCTCCTTGAGCTGAATGCTTGCTGGATGCAGTTTGAGTGGGTTTTACTTTCTTACTTGATCTGTTTGGAGATTGATACTTTTTGTACTCTCTTCCTTTAGTTATAACTTCTGCAGAAGACAAATAGAGCCTCAGACTTTTTTCACGAATGAGCCCTATGCAAACATATAGCCTTGCCAGCTTCTGACTTAGAAGCTTCTCTGTAGGAAGCTAATAGAGGCTGCTATGGCTAGATCTTAGGACAGAAAGAGGAGTGACATTTAGAAAAGAATTTGACTTGAAAACCTGGACCTAGGAGGCTGTTGCAGATAAGACTATTAGAAGGGTCCCCAAGATCAGAAAAAACCCAAACCAAATCAAAACAAAATGCCTTAATTTGCCATGGGAGGGGAAAAAAATATGAAAAGGGAATAAAAGCATTTGATAAGGGCTCAAAAGATAAGCCATTTGTCTTGTAAATATTTCGATTTCTATTTAAGAAAGACTGGCAAAACAGGACTTAGTACAGTTTTATAAGAATTGAGGGTTGTGAAGGCACAGAGCAGTAGTGTAATCATATTTATTTGAGGATATGGATTCAATTACTGAACTCTGAACCTGGAGAAAAATCAGAGTCTGGTTTGTGAAGTATCAAAACATGCTGTCTAAAATGGATAAAGAGACTGTTCAGATCTCACACCTGGGTTTCTAGAAGCACCCTCAGTCATAAATAACAACCTAATGCATTTCATTTGAGTTCAGTTGCACCTCTAGTAAGTGTATGATTGGATTAACTCAGTAAGATGAATTCAGAAATCTAGCTGCTTTCCTGCTTAAGAAACTTATGTAAGGAGAAGAGTCCTGAATTATGTAAGAGACTTTGAATAACAAAGCTTCCCAGCACTTAGAGAGACCATTTAAGAATTAGCAGCAACCCTTCCCCTGCATTGGTCTAGTTCTTGCTGATGAAGCCCTTGTTTTTCCTGCCCTTTTGGACCCAATACCAATCTACTATGCTCAGCTGAGTGGACTAGTCCTACTGGACAATATAACTGGAAAATAAATAAAAAGGAAACAGGATCCTTGCATCTACTGTCTACCTTCTTCCAGAAGTCATGCTCATAAGAAGGAACTACATCCTGTCATATCGAATTAATAATTAAATAAGTAATCCTTATAACTATCGTTTTCAGAAATCACTATAAAATTTTCTTCTAAACCCCAGCACTTGTCATGTGACTTCTTCCCCCCAAGATTACTGCAAAGACGGAAGAAATGAATTTGAAGTCCTTATTGGATAGAATAGATGCGAGTCTGAATTACAGGCAATTTTAGACATAAAGGTAAAATGTTCTAGTCTTTTCCTGCATCATTTTAGCCTTTAGAATAGATTGTTCATGGGTGCTGTGTGTCCTGGGTTCAGCAGTAGCAGTCATGTTTGTTTTTTTTTCCTTTGTGCTAGCTGGTGCAGTGCTGTGTTTTGACTTCCAGCCTGAGAACAGTGTTGGTGAAGTCAATGTTTTCAGTTGTTGCTAAGTGATGTTTACCCTGACCAAGGACTTTGTGAGGCTCATGCTCTGCCAGGGAGGAGGGGAAGCCGGGAGGAAGCAGAGATGGGGCGCCTGACTCAGGCTAGCCAGGGAGGTATTCCATACCACAGCACGTCATGGCCGGGGTGGGGGGTGACTGGGAGTTACCCGGAAGGACACGGGGCTTCCGGGTGGAACTCGTCTTCTTGGCCGGTGGTATCGTATTCTCTTCCCTTGTTATTTTCCCTTATCATTGTTGTAGTTGATAGTTGCGGTGGTGATTTGTTGCTGGACTGTTCTTGTCTCAACCCGTGGGAGTTGCACTCTTTCGATCCTCCTCCCCGTTCCTCCGGGAGTGGGGGAGAACCCCGGTGTGGGGGGGGACACGGACCTCGATTGTTGTCAGCTCGGCACCACTCACTGGGAGTGAGTGAACAAGTTACCTGACTGGGTTTAAACCACGACACTGTGGAAGTTCCATTGCCAGATATTTTTTAAGAACAGGCAAGACAAACTTCTCTTAGAAATGACATAAATACAATTACTTCTAAGTTGGGGCTGGAGAAGATGATTTCTTAAACTCCCTTTCATTACTATTTTTCTATGATCCTATGTTTATTGTCCTGGTTCATTATATTCCAGTTCTGGAAAAGAGTAGAGTTTATGCTGCCAAGATGATTTGGGTATCTTCAAATTAACCCCACAGGCTTTTGCACTGAGAAAGACTGCCAACTGCTCTTCACGTTTTCCCTAGCCTGCCTATGATCCTTCTAACTGGCATCTAGTCAAAGTAAGATTGAACTTGTACACGTATGTGTTTAAATGAATCGAAGTCCTATAGTTTATAGAAACAAACGTTATAAACTGATTATTCTAAGCAGCAGATTGTGTTTATGTGGAATCTGAATATATCTGCTTTGATTGTCCTATCCAAGCATCTCTAAGTAAACAAAACCTCTGTCTCCATGCCTGATCACATTCAACTCCTACGTCCTAGGTAACTACATCATCACAAGTGGTGAAGATTCCAGCTTTCTCCATCAGAAGACAATTATTTCTTCTTTACAGACTATATTGAGGATAGGTCTTTCTCCAAGATTGTCATTAAAACACACCCAGGGAGCGCACACAAAGAAGGTGGCTTAAAGGTGCTTTATAATATTACAAAACAAATGAATTGAGCAAAATTTAAAGATAATTATGCTAATAAGCTTAAAATATACAACTGGAAAGAGGCAACAAAGTAGCAACTTGTTATTTGGTTTTCAATATGAAAACATGCAAAACATTTGTCAGCCTTATTGATTACACTTAGCTTTAACTGTTCTTACTCAGCTGTAGGTAAGCTGTTAAATGATTAGAGCCCCAAGTAGTAGCTAAGTTATTGCACATACATAATGCCTAACTGTCCTGGGTTTAGCAGTAGCAGTCATTTTTTCTCCTTCTGAGTAGCTGGTTCAGTGCTGTGTTTTTGACTTCCGGCCTGGGAACGGTGCTGATAACACCGATATTTTTAGTTACCTTTCAAATGTTTTAGTTTGGCCAAGGACTTTGTGAGCCTCATGCTCTGCCAGGGAGGAGGGAGGGGAAGCCGGGAGGAAGCAGAGACGGGACACCTGACCCAAACTGACCAAAGAGGTATTCCATACCACAGCATGTCATGCCCAGGATGTAACTGAGAGTTACCCGGAAGGGCTGGGGGACTGCGGGGCTGGATGAGGTATCAGTTGGTGCTTGGTCGGGCTGGGGGGGGGGGGGGGGGGGGGGGCTGGTGCTGAGGTCTTCTATTCTCTTCCCTTGTTATTTCCTTTATCATTATTATTATTGGTGGTAGCAGTAGTGATCTCTGTTATACCTTAGTTACTAAACTGTTCTTATCTCAACCCGTGGGAGTTGCATTCTTTTCGATTCTCCTCTCCATCCCTTCGGAAGTAGGGGGAGGGAAAGAAGGGGCGGAGTGAGTGAACAAGTTGCCTGCCTGGTTTTAAACCACGACACTAACTCAAGGGTTCAAGGCTCAGCTAGACAGATTAAAAGCACGTTATACAATTCTATATATAAGAAGAACTTTAGCAATCAGCATCTGAAGAAATGCCATACTGCAGATGCCACAATACTGTTATGACAATGAACAACACACATGATGGTAGTCTCTTTCTCCAAATATCAGATGTCACAGTGTGCAATTTATTCACATCAGAAAGATTGTTTAAAACTTACACTGCAAGGAATCTAAGTTCCTGAACTGATATTCAAGTCACTTTGGAATTGAAAGGGATGGAGAGATTTCATGTGTTGTATTTGGAACAGCATTTCCAAAAGACTTAACACTGATGTCTTCTTCAGTCTAACCAAGGAGGGAGAGTAACAGTGTCCTGCTGATTTGATTCTGTAGTGACAAAACTGGCATGAAGAAAGGAGTTACACTGCAGTCTGCACAGTTACTTTATGCTGCAGACTGTGCATAGTATTACCAGCTCCAGATGGCTCAGGGAACAAGGGATTTAATTTGGGGAAAAAAAAAAAAAATGCAAGAATCTAAATGTAAGACACAAATGTGCGATCCTAATGGCCGAAATGTAAGATCCCAGATCTACCACACAATAGACTATTGTGGACCAAACGGTACATTTTAAGGTAATCCCTAAAACTTATAGTAGGACTTACTTAAAATGAAATAAAAATTAGCCAGACTGTATATAGCCTACAAACCAAACCAAACCAAACCAAAACAGCAAACTGCTGTAAACACTTTTAAAAGGTTAAGATTACGTCAAAACTTCAGAAAACGGGGACCCCCGTGAGATATACTGGTACACAGATGTAGATATGCATTGTTCCATGTACAAAATGATGTGCATATATATATATTCTGCAGGTATAACCGAGGATCAGAGTTCAAAACGCCCTGGAAAATCTAAACATCTGTGCCCAAATCCTCTAGATCTCTTACTCAAATGGGAAAAGGTCCTCTGAAAATAAACACTGATTGCCTCTTCAGTCAAAGGTTACAGTGGATTCATTGCTGACTTCGTCCATTTGCCAGCTGTTGGCAGTTGTTAATACAAGGATTTGATTTCTTTATCCAAGCATCATGAGCACCACATTAGTATCTTCAGAGAAAGATCTTGACTGTGAGCTGCAGTTCCGCTGCCCCAACTCAATTACTGCATTCTTGAACTGCAATGTATTCATTTGTGGGCAGTGGGGCAGCCGGTGGGAAGGTATTGATTGGAGTACAATGTCATGTGTAGCAGCGAGAGTAAGATGAAAAGTGTTTTCTGCTTAATGGGTTGGTATTAAGTAGGTGGGAATGGCTTCTAATTAGCCAACAATTGCTATGTTTCTCAGTTTCCCTCCCTTCCCTCCTCCCGTCGGTCACCAGCTGCCAATCTCTCTCTCCTTTTCCCTTTTTGTGTGGAGTTCATTGCTCACTGTAGTGAAAGCCTTTGTTTAAAAAAGAGGGCTCCCAGGGTCTCATCTGCCAGGGTACAGCTTGCTGCCTGCGATGAGTAGCAACTGTCAGTTTATTTTATCTCAACCTTTTCATCATTCTGCTGAAACTGGTCGAGTGAAACCACCTGAGAGACCTGAGGATTCAGTACCTACAAGTCATTAGCCAGGACTGCTCAGTCTCTCTCCACACATCAAGTCAACTGAACACTGCTTAAAATATTATCCACTTTAACCCCGTATTTTCCTATGGATGTATAGAACTCTTCCTGCATCTTTTGAATTATACTTGCATGATCATTCCTTAAACATGCTACAACTGTGATTAGTAATATATTTTTCAGTGCTTCTCAACCCAAATGCTCAAGCAACATGCTTTAGAAATACAAAATATAATACACTAAAATTTATTAGAATGCCTTCAGTCAGAATCTCCCTTTTATCTAGGTTATGTTCCCCAGCATACCACAGCTAGCAATTCTCACAATTATTTGAACGTCTGTTTTTCATAATGAATCTCAGGTAAATGGGATAAATTCTGTTCACAGTTACACTTATGCAACCGCCTCCCCCCGCCCCCCCCCCCCCCCCCGCAACTCAACGAGATTTTATGAGCATAATAAAAAACAGTATTTGGTTCACAATTTTTAGCATATTTACATTTTCCTCTCTTTGCCGTGTAGTTTCTCTCTCTGTATGTACATATACATGTATATATAATCCGCATGTACTTCCACCTTCCAAACAGCTACTATAATTGCACTACAATAATTAATAATTAAAAGTATGTAATAGAAAGATTTTATTTTGAACTAAACCCAAATTAAATTTATATAAATCAAATTTCAAAGTCATTAGCCTGAACAATCTTTTCCTGGTAATCACAGCTAACTTGTTGCTGTCATTATTAGCTACTAAGTTTTAATATAGCAACTGAAATATTGCTTTCCCCCATGCAAACAGTGAGCTATTTCAAGATATATGAGATGACAAGAACAGAAACCCAGATATCCTCCAATATATCAATTGCTTAAAATCATTAATGTTTCATCTCAGTTCTCTTCTTACTGTGCATACTTGCAGAAGTATCAACAAAATAAAATACAATTTGCTTTAATATTATTCTCAAAAATGAGCTAAAGGTACCAGTGAGGATAAGCTTATTTTCAGGGAATTACACATCTCAAGATGCTGTTTGGCAGAGTGAAAAAATCTGGAGTCAAAAGACTGGGCTCCATAGTACCATGAAGTGACTTTTTCCACCAGGAGAACAAAAGATTCAGGTAAACAGAGGGCTTCAAGTTCTGCACACAGGATAAGGAATCAGTGGATAGCCCAGAATTACGAATATTGTGCAGCATGCAGCCCTCTCCCCTCCTGATTCCTACCAACTATAACATTTTGATTTTCCTTGACACCAGCTACTGGGGCATAATCTGAAGTTCTCATTCCTCAGATTCCATGGGCTCACAACATGAACTGAGCAAGACTACTATATGGCATATTCAACCTCCATTTTTCAGGTTCAATTTTATATTGGCAGTGAGTTAAATGCATAGTCCTAACTATGCCCTGGCTGAGGTACGTAGACACAATCAGACAGCTTGATGTTCATATCATTTGTAAATATCAAGCAGCACAAAATACACCTTCACAAAAGAGACATAGTTTGAGTACAGGCTTTCACAGACATTATCATTAGTGTGTGAATAAGAATAAAGTTCAGATATGATGGTGATGGGCACCTGCACTTACCATTTCAAAGACTGCTGCATAAGATTAATTCCCCACAGAAGCTGACACTAGCAGCACTGTTTGACTAACATCCATAGCAGCTACACCTCAAAAATCAAAAAATGTGCCAGAATTTTTAGGAAAAGGAATTGGATTAAAACACTGTAGCAACCATGGAAAAATATGAAAAACCCCCTTGATTCACAACAATTTCAAATTGGCCTCCCATGATCAATTACTCTATCTGATACTTATTATTTTCAGTATTATAGGATAGTAGCTACACGTTCAAAATGGTGCACTTGTATGACACACCATGGAAAATACTGTATAATTACTTAGCTCTGTGGCAAGATTTGTATGAGCCCTTAAATAAGAATATTTTGTATTACAGATAATATTGAATGCTTAACTAACTGAGTAGAAAAAAGTGGATGAGCCTGGGGGCATGGTCATCTGCTTAAGCATGCATTTGGATCTTCAAGCTAATTAATCACTAGTTGTATACTTAAACTTAGTCAATCCATTCACTCAGGTAATTAAGGCCTCTTTAAAGGTTATTTTGATACTTTGCATTTTTCTATTAACCAATTTACTGTGATATTTAATAGGAAGTGTGATTCTTTCCAGTGTATTCTCTCATCACAGTGTAATAAAGACACAGCATGAAGATCGGTGCCAGAATGGCAAGTATGAAGAAACTGAAACATCACTCTTAAAAAAACACCTATTGATTCTACTGCAAACACAGATGATATACCTAATAAGGTATAGATTGAGATGCGAACTACAGGGTATAGGGGTAACTGACTTCTGCTCTTTGAACATTGACTGGAAACTTACATAAAATTGGGGTTTGGAATGAAGGTGTAGAGCCAAAAAGTGGGGAGAGAATAATTTACAATATGGAAGTGAAGAACAAGAGACAAAACAAATGTAGGACACCGAACAGACAGGAAAGGACGAAAACCAAGAAGAAAACGACTGTTTCAGAAACTGTTCCAAAAAACATGATATATTCCTAGTGATTATGGAAAGGAATAAAAAGAGAGGTGGATTTTTGGGCAAAAGAAATATGGTTTCAGCTGCCAGCTGTTTTGCATTATGACTCTTCTCTTCGTCAATGCATTTCTTATGCTCTGGACTGCAGGCAAAGCTGAAACTCCTAGGTGCCTTCAAATCAAGGATTTCTCTGAAAGTGTCCTAATGTGGCTGGGCAAGAGTTTCTGTTTGTTTTGTGCCATTCAAGTGTCCTAGAGAATCAGAGCAAGACTGAGCTTCAGCTCTGAAAATTTAAACTGGTAGGGGACTACAATTTGGAAGAAGCACTGACAATGCAGTGCACAAAGCTATACTAGTTCCATGGATAAAGCTACACTAAAGAGTCTGACAATATATTGTAGCTTGAACACCACTTCCAATGTTGTTGGTTGTTTTTTTTTTTTATTTTTCTCACAAGAAAGAACAATTCACCTTATTTAGGAAAACATTTTTTGCTGATCTAAAAAGATTGTCTGGGAAAACACAGCTGGATGGCAACGTTTAGCACAGGTTGTGTCTAAAGAAAACAAATGTATGGTGAGATTTAGATGTTTCCATTGAAAGTATAAGATGGAAGAAAAATCTAGATGAGATCCAAATCCTCCTCTGGTTAGGATGTTTATATGTAACTGATGTCAAGAATACTCACAGTCACATTAGGCAGGATGATATTGAATTTTTTGAAGTTATAACACCACTTAGCTATACAAGAACTGCCAACTCTTGGCAAAAAATATGTAGAAACTTCTCCTACCACATTATTCCATGGCTAAACATCAAAATATTCCACAAATCCTCTCAAATTTGGTACTGCCAATCCACACACCTGGTCTGAGTCTGATCCTGTGTCGCAATCCCAATTAAGGCAGCATTAAAAGAACAGGAAAAAAGAAAAAAAAAAAATCACAGGAAGAAAACCTGGATAGTGCATTTGTACAAAGCATGAGAACACTGAATATTAACACTTCCTTGTCAGACAAACTTCAGCCATCAGCAGAAAACACAAGCTACTGCACTCACAGCTAAACTGACATTTAAAATGTGTTCTCAGACTCTTCATTCAGAATCTGCTGTGTCAGGCTGCTTATCACAATGCAACAAAAATCTTCCCTGTCACCCTCAGTTCTTTCTGTAGTTCAAGCAATAATCACTCTCACTTTCTAAAAATATCAAAGTAGATAAGTAGACTTAATCAAATACTTAAAACCAAACCCCAATTAATAATAAATAAAATATGTGAACCACTGTCCTGGTTTGGGTTGGAATACGGTTAATTTTCTTTCTATTAGCTGGTACAGTGCTGTGCTTTGGCTTTAGTGTGAGAATAATGTTGATAACACTCCAATGTTTCTGTTGCTGAATAGTGCTTACCCTAATCAAGGACTTTTCAGTCTGTCATGCTCTGCCAATGAGGAGGGGCACAAGAAGCCTGGGGGGAGCAGAGACAGGACAGCTGACCTGAACTGGCCAAAGGAGTATTCTATACCACAGAATGTCATGCTCAGTATAGAAACTGGAATTGGAGTTGGCCAGGAGATGCCAATTGTTGCCTGGGGATGGGCTGGGCATTGATCAGTGGGTTGCGAGCTGTGCATCACTTGGGTTTCTTGGGGTTTATTCCTCTTTTTTTTCCTTTTCATTACAATTATTATTATATTTTACATTAGTTAAATTATTAAACTGCTCTTATCTCAACCCATGAGGTTTTTGTTTTGTTGTTTTTTTTTTTCCTTATTCTTCTCCCCATCCTATTGAAGGGAAGCGGGAAGTGAATGAGTGGCTGCATGGTACTTAGTTGCTGGCTGGGGTTAAACCATGATAAGCGCATAAGATGATTTTCTGAAACACATCTGTTCCATGTCATCAATGTCTATATGTAAGCATGCTGGTTTTCAACAATTACATAGGATATTTTGCATTAATATCAAAGGTACAGCAGTAAAAAAAAAGAAAAGACTGAGATTCTTTAAACAGAAAAGTGAGAAAAGCTAAAATTCAGCAACTGGTGAGTGCTAGGTGATACGAACAAGCAGAGGCAGTACGAGTTTAGAAAATTTTCAGGGAATAATAAAGACAGAAACACCTCTACATTTTTTTTTCCTAATCATTTTTCTTTAAATGTACATATTTTGACATTTCTAACCACAGTATTTTTCCAGAAGAAAGCAAATTATTCAAATCAGTAAACCCCACAAAAATGGGAAGAAGCTATCCTATGAATTTCAGTGGGGAACACTTAAAGCATTTCAGCTACTTCTGAAACATGCTTATGAAGAAGCGAGCCTTTGTGCTCTGGCACAGGGACAGCCTTGGAGTCTGTACTTGGTCACATACCTTTCAATAATTTAAATTCATAGTTCTTATTTAATAGTGGGAACAAGTGTATAATTCCCTTATTCCACGTTCAGCTGTATTTTCTCAGAAAACACTGAAACCTGTCTCTAAAGTCCTTTCAATTTCTCATTATTTTTGGTCATATTAACAATTTGATATTGACGTATATCATAAACATATAGAACTTGAAGGAGTGTCCATTACAGATCCTACATCCAGAGTCTTGCACAGTGAACAGACTGATGGGAGGAAGATGGACCCCAGAGGGTTCTTGTGAGGCACAGGCACGCTCTCGACTTCCCAAAATGAGGGTCTGAGTCATTCCCATTGTCTTTACAGCAGTGGTTGGGAAGAAAGTCATAGTTTGCCCTGTTCAAATTCAGTCAAGCTACTTTGTCACTAACTTTACTTGACAACATAGTTACAAACCCCACTAATATGCCATCAAAAAGAAACATGTTAAAATAGTGACTGTATGCTAATTTCAGTCACCATACAAGCTAATATATATTTCCCTTCTGTACATGCTAACTGAAGAATAGACCTTTTAAAGTAATAAATATAAGAGACACAGACAGTAGTTTTGAGGGAGTGCATGTATGTGCATAATTCTGATAGTCCTACGTCAGTATCACGATAGGCCAAAATCTGTGATAGAGCTTTAAATATGAAATATGGAGTGAAAGGAACCTGTTAACCCAAGCCACTACCTTTCCACTGATATCACATAAAGACTATTTTATGGATGTTTATCTGTGTAAGGTACAAATACTTGCTGGTTTTATAGTTCTGATCAGTACACCATGCCTTCCCTTTTAAATATTCTCAGATCACAAACTCTGCTACCACCAAGGCAAATTTACTGGGCAAATCAAAATATAATTTACAATGCATGTTCCTGATGAAGACTGGCTTTGATTTGCTCAAGTACAGTCGAGCATTTTGGGTACAGTGCCATGGCATAACAATTTTCCTTAGCATGCATTTGAGGTACCTATTAAAGAAGGAAAGATAAGATTCGTACTGTTAGAAGTTTTCCTGGAATTAGTGTTCTTCAGAAAGAAGAGACAGTAAAAAATGCAGTTTATCATGTTCTAAAGAGGAATGCTAGAAATAGTTCTGAAGTTGATGGTACAAGATAATTCTGTTGATTGTAGGACTCACAATTGATGATATGGGTAAGACAATAATTTACCCTGCAGTTATAGCTATTAAAAAAAAAAGAAAAAAGACAGAAAAAAGACCAAACCAAAACAAGAAAACACGGAAAACCTGTGATTGTAAAATGTGCCAATTTTTCAGACTTCTCTGATGTTAAGAAATGTAATCTAAATTGTTCTCAAAAGCACAGAACGTTTCTCAAGAAAACAACAGAAGACTTTTTATTATGAGGAAAATGATACATTTTAAGTCTACTCTTAAAAGTGTTTAGATGATTTCAAGCATCAAAGACCTCTTGCTGAGGCACAGCCCTACTAGATGCAATGACCTAGAAGTTTCCAGACTCACAGAAAACACAATTCCTGGTCAGCATTTCATGTAATCAATATAAAAAATCTGATCCAAATTTTTCCTGCCTTCAGCACCTTTAATTATTCTTCTCCCTTGGAGATTATTTATTGAAAGACTTGTGAAATATTTTTTCATCAATGTTAGTCGTGCTGTAGGTTCTTTTTTTAGGTTCTAACACGGAGTCACAAGCCTTTTTATCTACTAATTCTGCTGATTGTTTTGAAAATATGTTTGACTAATCATGACAGATCAATAAAAAAATTATTTGCTCTTGCAGTGGCATCTCACAATGGCATAAATATTCCTTTTGTAAGCGAAGACAGGTGACCAAGTCAAATGCAGGAGATGGAAACGTTGTCCTTTGCATTTATAAACACAGTTTTCTGACAATCCTGTCCCTTTTGTCCATGACAACTTTGGTCAAAGCATCCATTTTATTAATAAATGTTGAGATAAGTTGAGTAATTAATGGTTCTTCCTGCCTAGTTGTTGAAATGATTGATTTAGAAAATAAGTCTTGGTTGAAAGACATAAGGTACATGGCAGTACTTGAATTTAAATATCATTGCTTGTCTAATAGTCTAAGTATTTATTCTGTCTAAGAATACAGAAACTACCCTGATTTAAATTTTTTTTTTTTTTGTGACAGAAACATTATTCAGTCAGAAATAAAAATTTATTACCTTCCTGTCATTAAATCCCCCATGGATTAAGAATTAGTATTGTATCTTGTCTTTAGCTGTTTCATCCTAAAAAGACTGAGAAAAATCTAGTAGGTTATTGATGCTGAGCTGTTTGAAAGAGCTAGAATTACTGTTCTATTATCACAGCAGGAATTTCCAAAGTGATGAGTTCATCACAGGATGCACAGACATTCTCCTGGAAGGTAGGATAAAGGCTGTACCTGAAACTCAAAGCCAGTGAATCCTAATATTGAATTAATGCCAGGTCATGTTTTGCCAGACAAAGATATTAAAAATGTAATGCCAGTAATAACGAGAGATTTGGCACACAAAACATGAAGAATGTTACAGATTGTGCTGACAGTGTGACACTATGTTTTCCTGGATGTAATCTGGGGTATCATGAGAGTAAGCTTGGAGCACTAATGAGAAGAATGATATTGAACTGGAAGAGATGCTAAATATGCAGTAGCCACAGGGTTCCTGGAGTTAACTGGAACTAAAATAAAAACTAATACTGAAAGTAACAGAGGGTAAACTAGGCAGAAATGCAGAAGGAAGAGAATCTCAGCAGGCAAAACTTGTTTCTGGCATCATGCTTGCCAGGACATAAAGGGTTTTTCTAATCATACTCTTTTTATCCCTGAAGTACCGTTAAAAAGAAGCGTGAATCTCAAGCTTAAAGGGGCACATACCATTTCTGGATGTAAACAAGTTTCACCATTGACTGGAGAAAGCAATGTATAAAAGTAGAATGGAAAACCTCTTTAGGTGAAAGAAGTAAAATAAATGTTGAAGATACAAATATCATCCTATATTGTTGAGGCTCCTGTTCTTTTGTTGTTGCCATTGTTGATTTTTCTTTGCCTCCTATTTACATCAGCTACAGCTAATGATCCTCATGTGAAATACATATAAAATTGCTTGACATTGGATTCTTCTTTGACCATATTGGAATTCTTGGCATGTGCACTACAGGTCTAGGAACTTACTGTCCTTTGCAGGAGACATGCACCCAGTTAATTCTGCCAGCCACCAAAATCTAAGAATGTGCTGAATATTCACTTATTGAGGCAAAAATCATAAATATATACAGTCATTGAAAAAGAAACCCAATATCATTGAGAAAGGACTGCCCTGTTACCATCACTAGAACTCCAAAGAGTGTGCTACCTAATTTGTCATCACTTTAGCATGCCAGTGAATGTCTTTGTTCCACAGTTCTCAGTTGCTTCCAGTGTTGCCTCTGGTATCCTGGCTCCTATTAAGCTGCTAATATCTTTGAATATCAGTCTATTAAACCACTTATTTTATATATAAAATTTACAATTGAAGTTATACTTCATTTCCCAATGCTATTAAAGGAAAAGGTACAAAAGAAAACAGCAGACATGCAGTTCTTTGTCTTTGGGAGTATGATAACTGAGGGAATTTGGACACAGTAACTCTGAAGCTCCATGTTACGAATTTGACCCAGCTGTCATTTATTTGCACTATACTCCACATTCACACTCTCCACAGGAATACAGAGAGGAAAGCTTTAAGATGTAGTACACTTGTCCCTTTTCCTTCCAAAGAACAATATAGTTTATACTATCAATACTTGGAGATAATGCATTATTCAGTTTTTCTTGTATTAACAGATAGCAAAGGGGAAAAAAAAAGTAAAGAAAATTTAACCCATGAAGAGGTTTACTCCATACAAAGTCCTCCTCTACCCTTTATCTCAGATAAGGAAACACAGTGAAGGAAACAGAGTAGGTTTGTTTTTTTTTTTTTATTCCTTCCTTCCTCTCCAATGTCAAGTATAAGGATGCTAAAAATAAAATAGCATGTTCTTCCGAATTCAAAACTATGCCCCCTATATCAAGCAGAAATTATTTCTTACTTTTAGAAACAGGGAACTTATCCTTGGATGCACATGAAAAACTGTCCAGAAATGAAGATTTTTAAATTTTTTTTTAAGGATTAAAATAATGAAAATTGAATAAACTAATACAACACTGCTTGCCCATAATGATGTTTTGGAAAACAGCACCGAAAAAAAGTAAGTTACCATCCATAGCAACTACTACTATCTGTTTCTCGTTGTTATATTTTTTCTCCCCGTTTTATCCCTGTTTCTACCTGTTATTAAACATACTTAATTCAGCCTTTAAAATAAGCAGACAAAGGAGTAAATCTAACCCCATTCAGCACATGAATTAAACCCAGGAAATAACTTAATAAAACCCTACAAGTAAAATGACTTAACTGTTGAGGACAATACAGCACTAATGTGTTTCATAACCAATGTCTTACCAACTGTAAGAGGGTCAGTGCACATGTCACTTCTGTTCTCTTTCCATGCCAGCAGATACTTGAGGCTGATGAGATCTTCTGCTACTATATGGCTATTAAATGGCACCATCAGCTTATGAGCCTTTGCAATGCCATAGTAAGCTTTTGTTTCATCCACTAAGGGCAAATTATTTAAAGTTTTTGCTGTTTCATAAGCCTGACTGAAATATTCACAAGCTTCATTATAGCTCCCCTGGTAAAGAAAGAAAAAAAATTAAATTGTAAAAACTACTTCAAGACACCTGTATTTTATCCTGACATTATCGTTAGAGCCTGTTCCTCTGGCACCTCAAAGATGTTGCAGCTGAGAGGCCAGACCACAGAATGACTCATGGCAAGGTATTAAGCAAACCTCCCTTGCTGTTTCCTAAGCTCTAAAATCCAGATAACACTGCTCATATCTTTCTCAGGAGCAAAACTGGTTTTGTAGTATTTTGTACATACAATACAAATTAAAGCACCTCTGGATGATGCCTTCCATTCTCTCTTATTGGTGTGGAATTCTGCTGCCCTGATGGCACAAACTTCCTGAGTGAAAACATTTCCAGAGATGTTGTATTCTTTCACTCTCAGCTCAATTTAATAAATTTGAAATTTCCTTGTGCATAGAGCATAAACCAGGAGGAGAGACTCCAACTGATACCTGTTGCACTTGATATTACTTTTGGGGATCAAAATTTATATAACTGCTAAAATGTGCATGTAATTTAAAAAGGAGGAAAGAGTAACAGAAATTCAGGTAGTCTTTAAGCTTTGTTTAATACAAGAGAGCAGATTCAGGCATATGGGGATACAATAATGAACAATAAGCAGTAGGATAATAGATGAAAAGCAGAAACATCTACATATCATACTCATGAGAACTATAATAGGTTAAGCGATGCAATTAGTGAGAGGAATACAACAAATCAGGCTAAGAAACTTGAGAAAAGTAAAATGAAAAATAACACTGTGTCGTGTTAACTGACAGAGTTTGCATATTAAGTAAGGAACTCTTAACTTACTTAACTTACTTAAATTACTTAAACTGGGAGAAATTAGACCTAATACTTGCACACTACACAAACCAAGGCATTTTAGGAAACAAGAAACATACGGGTAAACCAAGCCTGTCTAGAAAGCATGAACCAATTGTTCAGCATTAAAGAAAGACAGTGATGATGATGGAATAGTAAGACGACAGAAATGTAAAGATACAGCAACAGCATGGACAGAACAAAGTGAATTTGGTCAAAGTCACTTTATGAAGAGCAGTAAAAGTTATATACCTGGTTTACTAAGGGCTCCCTAAGGACATATCTGGGTATAAATGGAGATATCTTTTAATTCGATGAAAAGGATAGTACTACTGCAAATTGTGTCACCAGGGAAGTACAGAGTTGAATAAAAATACCCTAATAATGAATTAGGGAATACTGGTGATGACAGCTGACACCAAGCAGGCAGTGACCCAAGAGAGGAAATGGTACTTTAGATTCAGTTTTGGTAAACATTACTGACCTTGCAGAAAAAATGGTGTATAATATAGGGAATTGTAAATCTTGAGAAGATTTTTTTTTTATGTTTAATTTATATATTTTATGTAAATTAATTAGATTAAGTTACTAACTTTCTTCTCTTCTGCACCACTATCTCAGTTCAAGGCAGCAAATTCTGAAATGTGAAGGATAATTTAGATAATAACCAAAAAGTGGTTAATTCTTAAAATATCAGTTCTCATAGAACTGATTATTAGCAATGGTGGCAGAAGCAGTGAGATATAGTTAAGCAGAATTTAGTTAATTATTTTTTGAATTTGGAGTAGAATAATTTAGCCACTGTCACATCACTCTACTTTCTTCTAAATTTTAGATCCATTTTAGAGTTACTTTAGCAAGTTCTCAAGGACTCAAAACTTGATTTTCAATGTGAAATTTAGCATTTATGCTAAGAATATATGTACAATAGAAGCCTCTTAAGCTAATACAGGGAACAGAGTAAGAATTTTTTCTACAGCTCATGAAAAAAAATAAATGGGCCAGCAGCTTTGGTAGTGGGATTTCTCTGTAAGAGAAATCCAGAAAAAAACCCAAAGGCATCTGATGGTAGTGGAAGTGAAAAGGGGCAAGTATTCTCTTCAATATATTACACATGGAAAAGAAATTCTGACAAAAATCAGGGCACAGAAGCTAGAAAGGGTGGTTTTGAAATGGGATTTCTAGTTTTATTTTGTTCATAGTGGAATTGTTTCCTAATTTCCACAGTGTACAGGCTGCAGGACATTGTTTTTATTACTCATTATATCTAAATAATTTCATGTAAGATTTCAGCTCTAAAATAGGTGTTTGAGAGCTCAACATGAATCTTTCACTTCTGCAGTAATGTTTTTAACTCTTCTCATTTAAAAAAAGTGCTACTGCAGTGCAAGTGCTACACCTCTAGATGCGGTAAGGGACAGAGTAAGCATGGAAATCGCTAGTCAAACAGGCTGCCAACAGAGCTGCTGCCTTTGCAGGATCCATCCCAGAACCATTCAGTGACTGACACATGGGTCTGAAAGAAGCACTTCAAAAGACCTTAGAAACTATAATAAAGGAGTTTCTTAGTCACCTCTGTCTCAATTTAATATTGCCTATCAATGACTCTCTATTCATTTAGACAGGCCAAATCAAAGCCATCAGACTGGATGGAGGCATAAAGGAGGAAAAGCACTTCCACTACCAGCACACTACCAGCACAGACTTTTGCCAAACTATTTGTTGATAGCACCCACTTTTTAAATTTAGCTGAGAGAATGTAGAGAAAAAATAAAAGCTAAAATAAAATACTGCTTATTAATACTCAATATAGTATACATTCATTTTAAAAAAGCATGAATTTCAATGTGTAGTACAATAAAATTTCATTTGCGTTAACTCTTTATGGGCATATGAGGCTTGAATGGTGATTTGGATGCAGATTTTCACAACATTGAAAATTTTCCATAATCTGAATTTGGAATTTTTATTCACCTTTTCTAGAACAAACCCCTATGCGTTAAATATGGTGTGAATTTTTCACCTCACCCAAAAACTTATGGCACATTTTATTTAGTCACACAATATTTTCTTTGGTAGATCTTGTAAGACATAACACCTGGATGAAATCATTCTGGGCCATCTCTTATGCAAACTTAGTTTTTTTACCATGAATTAAACCCAACTGTTTGACATGTTACTGCAACCAATACTTACTTTTTCATTGTAAATATTCCCAAGTAATACACATGCATCCACCAGGCTTTGTCTTAGATGAGCGTTCTCAGCAGCCTTCATGAACTCTTCCAAGTGCTTTGTAGTTTCAGCTGCTTTTCCCTGACTGAAGCAAAGGACAGGGACAAAAACCACTCAGAAGGTTTCTCCAAATGCTGAAGAACTATCTGCCTGTTCTGAAGCAACTTTGTGATGACTCATTCATGATTGGACTTTATTTCCGAAATAGTCATCTGGGCACTACCTGTGCTGAGACCAACAAGACGAGTCCACACAGAACCCCTGAGGGCAGAACTGGATCCTTTAAGTGAAATAAAGTTTTTCTTCTGAATATGGTGCCATATTTTACGGCCACAAATGAAAATGCAGGGGATTATTTTATAGGGGTTTTGGAGTTTCCATTTTTTCCAGGTTTTTCTACTGAGCAGCTGATAATATTTTCAATATAGCAGGACCCCACATCCTGAAAAAATAGGGGAAGAAGGTAAAAGGCTAGTTTTTCACTAAGGCTTTTTTGGGCTCCTGTCATTCAGAGATGCCGTTTCTTGCTCTAGAACCCTGGTGGTGCAGCAGTAGCTCCATAACAGTGCTGTCTCTTAGTTCTGGGGATAACAGCCTTTCCCTGAATGCAATATTGCACTTTGGCTGGGTGGATAAAAGGCTGCTGGAATCACACAGGCAAACCTATAAACTGTGGATTGCAGGTGTCACCCCCAAATCCCAGTGAGATCAGAGCAACCTGAGGTCACAGCTGAATCTAAGTTGAAAATTGGCTAATGTACTTTGACAGTAACATTTGCAGATTTCCTTTATTTTTTAATAAAGCTAGTCATATTAACAATAGACGATCTCTGCAGTATGATTACAAGACATAAGATAGATATCTAGGTTTGCTTGTGAGTAAGGCACTACGCTCTTTTTCCCTTTAAGGCTTAAGCGTTGCTGTAGCTGACCTCAATATTAGCCATGAACTTGAGTCACTAATGTAGGAGTGTAGCATACTAAATGTCAAGCCACCAAGCAAGCCAGAAAAATCTAGGCTTAATTAAGAAACTCAAGAAATAGAAGTTCCTGTAAGTGATAAAGAATTGTGATTTATTTATCACCATTTTAAAACACCTTAAAGTTATCTTCCTGCAGCAAATGACTGAGGTTCATTTACATTATAGTTTTTATTATAAACTATATTAGGGATATGTGCTTTCAAAATCTGTCAGAAGTCTGCAATTCCCTCCCATTAGAGTAATTATAACAGGATAGACCCTGCCAGAATAGGAAACACAACAAAACATGGCTGCAAATTTACAATATTGCAGTGATTACCTATGTGACTGAGATGAGCTAGATTCCTAGAAAAAGATGCTAAAACACTGCAAACCAGCTACCACATGTTATAAGCTACCATAAACCTTAGTTGTCAATAAGCAGAGCTGGATTTACTACAGTTTCCTAATTAAGTATTTTAATATAATGAGAACATTAAATATGCTGTACTGTAAACATCTGCCAAGCATCAAAAGGCTTCTGAATTTTAGAATTAGAAACACATTTTTTTAAATATTTTTTTTTTCCTAAGAAGAGAAAATCAAATGTTCCTCCACAGAAACACAGCATATGATTTATATAAGTTAAAGGACAAGGTTAAAGTGTTAGACAAATATTAATTCCAGTTTTTCTAGTTTTCTATATGCAGTGCACAGGTGCAACTTGAAGAGCGTATTATATGGTATAATCATTAAATCCATTCAACCAGACCTTTGAGAGTTAAAAAAATATATTCTGAGGAAAAGGACTCCTTGGTCCAAGGAATGAGAATGAAACAGTGCAGAATATTTGTGTATCAAGGTGATTCCAATTTCCAATTGGGAAAACAGGACTGTTAACACCCACATCCCCTGACAACTGTCCAATTATGTATATCACACTTGGCCTACTGTTTGCAGTAGAAGTAATCAATAAAGGATGTGGTTGAGTGAACATAGATTTTGGTTGAACCAATGCATGAAAACTTAATCATTTACTCAGAGTGGAGAAATCAAATAGAGCAGAGATGAAACAGCCACTAAGGGGTTTGTTGATTGTGCCACCAAGTTTGCGGGCTAGAGGCTGAAAGTAATAAAGCAAATGGAATCAGTGACAGGAGAAAATGTAAAAAGGTTTTCCTAATTTCATGAATTAATAGAAATGTTCTGATGTGTTTTTGGTCATTTTTTGTATTTCACATAAAAACCTATGCTCTGCATATAGAAAATATGAAAATTGCTAGGGCATATAACCTCTTTCAAACAGAAATCAGTTTGATATATCAGAAAGATATTCCTCACTGTTAGAACTTCACTTATGCCAACTAGCAATCGGTTGGTAGAGTTTAACAATTTTTCAAAGGAAGTACTTTTAAAAGCACTCCAGCTTGAGATATTTAAAGTATGCTAGAAGGATTACTGAAACACTTTATCCTGTACAAGACCCAATAACACGATGAACAGGTCTTTCCTACTCAAAGGGCTAATATTTTATAGCTCCTTCAAAAACCTACCTGTTATTTTATACAGCCATATACTTTCTATCTCCTTAGACATCACCTCTCTAAATGCATAAAATGTAATTTCCAAAAGATATAGTCATTCATGATCCCACAGATCAGTTATGATGACTTCAGCAGAAGAGATTACAGATCTACAGCAACTCATTTTCCAGTTTCATGCTAAAATGCCCTATGAGATTTTTACCCCTATTAGACTTTTATGAAAATATGCACCTTTTATAGGATTGCTCATGTGATTGAATTGGATGTATAAATCATATGTCCACAAGAAGTCATTACCATGGTGGACACCTGCAGAATAAGTCAAGAACACGATGCTATTATGTCAGATTTTTCCCTAGAAAATGACATGCCTAAATGCACATGATAGAGTTTTTTAGTTTCCCATGGTCTGTGAAAACATCTGGAATAGATTTCACAAAATATTCCAAAGCTATAGACAAGTTCTGAGTGATTTAGGAAGGCTCAGCTGACTTCCTACAACCTGTCACAAGGCAGTAAGTGTGAACTCTCAGATGTTATGTTTAAAACATATTATTTTAGAGAAACAGCCATCTTTTCTTTGTAAAGACATTACACATCAAATTATTATTTGCACAAGTCTAGCCTAGATCAGATAAAAATACAAGTAAAGAAAAAGTGATCAAGCCGAGTATGGAAATTATGTCACCAACAGTATGTATTCATGCACTTATCCAATGTTTTCTGAACAGGCTTGACAGAAATTTGCTTGCTTGTTATAAATCAGACAAGTAAATATCCAAAAGTTTGGTGTGAAAGTAAACAGAAATGTTTTTTTAAATGTCCCTACGCTGGCTTCTCAAACCATTTTTCTCTGCCTTTTCCTCCTATAAGGAAGAATCAGTAGAGTCAGATCAGCATGATTTTGTTCATGAAAAATTCTGTTACTGAATTTTAAGAAGTAGGTTTGCCTGAAATATTCATCACACTGGGTTACCAAAAGTGTTTTGCCAGAGAGCATTACATGGCAAAACAATTTATCTAGGACTGCTTAAGACAGCAACACAGAATCAGAGTATAGTTAAGATTGGAAGGGATCTCCAGAGCTATCTCCATTCACCTTGCTCAGAGCAAGGTCAGCTAGAGGAGGCCTGTGGAATTTTGAGTGACTTTTGAAGGTCCTGCTCTGCCAAGCTCCTTCCCAGCCAGTCAGCCCACAGCCTAGGCTGGTGCCTGGAGTTATTTGTCCCCAGATGCAGGATGTTGCATTTCCCACTCCCGAGCTTCATGAGACTGCCTTTGGCTCATTTCTCCAGCTTGCTGAGGTCCCTCTGAAGGGCAGCACAGCCACCTATGTATGGATCAATCATTTCTCCTCTATTTTGTATTGTCTGCAAAGAGGTTGAGGATGCACTTGGTCACATCATCCAGGTTCTTAATGAAGATCGTAATCAGTATTGGTGTCAGTACTACTGTCTGAGTACACCTCTATTAACTAACCTCCCACTGGACCTCATGCTGCTGTTTACAGTTCTTCGAAGAACAGCATCTCAGCTGGTTTTCAGTGTACCTCACTTTCTATTTATCTAAGCCATATTTTATCGGCTTATTTATGAAGAGGTTATAGGTGATAATGACAGAAGCCTGGCTAAAATTGAGAGAAACAACATCCACTGCTTTTCCTTTATCCACTGAGCCAGTTATCTTATCATAGAAAGTTATCAGGTTGGTGAAGTACAAATTCCCTGGATTATTAAATCTAATCACCCTTTTGTCCTTAATATGTTTGAAAATTGCTTCTGGATCATTTGCTCTGTCACCTTCTCAGGGATAAGAGCAAGGCTGACCAGCATGAGGTTTCCTGGATCCTCTCCCTTGAAGACAGAAGTGAGTGACATTTGCAACCTTCTAGTCCTCAGAAATCTCCCCTAGTTGCTACAGCCTTTCAAAGATAATCGAAAGCAGCCTTGATTTGGACAGCTTCTTCAACACTCAATTCAAATGTTGCTTGTGCTATTTTCTCATGTCAGAGATACTTTACAGACTACTCAGCTATTTCTGCTGCTTGTGATATAGTGAAAGTTATAATGGAGTTTATCCATTTCTACTTAAAACAATGAATGAATGGGTTTTATGGAATGGTGTTTCATGATCTGTTACACCTCCTAACAGAATTGGCCTTTGAAGAAAATGGATAAAAGCTTCACAAGTCTTACGATCCTCAGTCATGGAGTTCAAGCATTACAGAAGACATAAGGCCCACAGACAGATTATATATCTTACCTGAGACATGTATCCCATGACTGAAGTATAGCTATTGATAGCTACAGGGTGTTCAGAAGAGACAGGCAAGAAAAGAGAGGTGGAAGGGTTTCCCTCTACATCAAGAAATGGATAGAGTGTGAAGAGCTGTCTCTGAAGAATAGCCATAAGCAGGTTGAAAGCTCATGAGTAAGAATTAGAGACCAAGGCAGCAAAGGAAACATCTAATACATGCCACCCAATCAAGGGGAGTCTACTGATGAAGGCTTCTTACTCCAGCTACAGGAGGCGTTGCGCTTGCAGGCTCTTGTCCTGCTGGGGAATTTCACCATAGTGACATCTGCTGGAAAAGTAGCACAGTGAGCTGCAGGCAATCCAAGAGGCTCCTGGACTGCATTGAGACTAACTTCTTAAGCCAGCTAACAGACAGCCCTGCAAGAGGGGATGTGATACTGGCGCTGTTAGACACCAACAAAAATGAGCTAATTGATGACATCAAGATTGGAGGCAGCCTGGGCTGCAGGGATCATGCACTGACGGAATTCACAGTCCTGAGGGATATGGGTCAGGTGAGGAATAAAGTCAGGATGCTGAATTTTGAAAAAGCAAAATTCTAGCTCTTCAAGGAGTTAGTCAATAGGACCCCTTGAGAAACCGTCCTCAGGACAAGGGAGCATAACACAGCTGGCAGATCTCTAAGGATGCTTTCCATAGAGCACAAGAGCTCTCAATCTTCAGGTGTAAGAAATCAGGAAAAGAATGCAAAGTACCAGCGTGGCTGAGTCAAGTCCCGCATGTCAAACTAAAGGGCAAGAAGAAAATGCACAGGCAGTGGAAGTAGGGACACATACCCTGGGAAAATTATAGGGATGCTGCTTGGCTATGTAGGGATGGGGTCCGGAAGACCAAGGCACAGCTGGAGCTGAACTTGGCAAGGGATGCAAAGAATAACAGGAAGGGCTTCTAAAGGTATGTCAGCCAGAAAAGAAAGCATACCCCCCTGATGACTACTCCTGGCAAAATGGTAACAACAGACAGCAGAAGGCTGAGGTACGCAACAAATTTTTGTCTTGGTCTTCGCTGGCAACCTCTCTTTTAACGCCTCTCAAGTGGATGGACTGCAAGATGTTGACTAGGGGAGCAAAATCCCTCCCACTGCAAGAGAAGATCAGGTTTATGAATACCCAAGGAATCTGAGCATACATAAGCCTATGGGATCTGATGAGAGGCATCCCAGAGTCCCAAGAGAATTGGCTGTACATTTGAAAAGTCATGGCTGCCAGGTGAAGTGCCTGGTGACGGGAAAAAGGGAAACATTGCGCCTATTTTTAAAAAGTGTAGAAATGAGGACCATGGGAACTAATGACCTGTCTGTCCCACCTCTCTGCTTGGAAAAATCATGGAGCAGATCCTCCCAGAAGCTATGCTAAGACATGTTGAGGTCAGGGAGGTGTTGAAGCAGGTCCGCAGAAAGGCTGGAGCACCTCTTCTATGAAGACAGGCTGAGACAGTTGGGCTTGTTGAGCCTGAAGGGAAAGCTTATTGTGGCCTTTCAGTACCTTAAGGGGGCTTATAAAAAAGATGGTGGCAGACTTTTTAGCAGGGCCTGTTGTGATACCCTTGTGATACCCTTGTGTGGGTAAGAGTTTTAAGCTGAAAGAGGGTAGATTTAGATTAGATGTTAGGAAGAAATATTTTACAATGAGGGTGGTAGCTGTAAGTTATATATTAGGGAACTGAAGAGACCTGTGATTATTGCTAGCCCCTATGTGCTCTGAGAGAAAAGGGAGCTAACTCAGACAGGAGAATTTTCTCTGTACGCTGAAATAAACCTAGTGAGAAGTCCTCCTCTATAAAAAAATTGCCAACCTCTATCATGCATCATATGCACTGAAGTCCCCAAACATAGGAGGAATCAAGGATAAGTTGCAACCTTAATTTTAACCTCTTTTATGTTTCTTATTTCATAAGATAATTACATTAGACAACTTTATTTCAAAATTATTTGTGTAACAAGTTGAAGAGTTAAAAAAAAATTCACCTGGAATTAGATTTTAATTTCAGATGCTGAAAGGAAAACATTGAAGACAAACATTTTATTTGTGACAAATTTGTATCTAGTTACACATGTACAAACTAGAAATTCTTCCACAGAAGAAAGTACAATAAATAGAAACTTAGAGCTCAGAGAGATTACACTGAGACACCTGCTGAAGCTTGTTACATTCTTTAAAGTCTTTTTAACCTGGAAAATATGCCTGGATTCCCATTTTCCAGTAAGATCTCTCCCAGTCTTGGGTAAAACAAACAAACATACAAAAAACCACAGTTCCCAAAGTAGGGAGGGGAAAAGGACATATTATAGTTTACAGGTAAAGAAACGCTTGGATCATACACTTTAGAAAATATGTACCAGCTTCAAATAACTTTCCATGAAAGGGTCACTTACTGCAAGAAGGGCACTGCTTAAAATTTAAGCAGTCAGTAATGGGAAGTGACAGACCTCTAACAATTTAAGTCTTTCACAGTTGAATGAATCTGCACTGACAAGGATGTCCTAACCTACCTTACCAGGATCTTGGCTATAGCTGCATATGCTCTGCTTAGGCCAGCAGAATCACGAAGTGGTGTGAAGATTTTTACAGAGGTGTCCAAAGTCTGTGAAACAGGAAAATAAAACCCAATAAATACAATGCTAAGATTTTATACTTTTTTTTTTTTTTTTCAGTCTTTCTGTCCATATGAAACACAAAATTGAAAGTTTTCCCAGTTGTACATTTCTTCCTTAATTAGCTGTAATGGGACTAGTTTTTGATCATGACTTATAGTTATTTGAAACTACTCAATAATTACAAATTAAAGAGATATAACCTGCATTTAAATCCCTGTATTTTAGCACTTTGCAAAAGCCAAAGGGATATTACCTGATTCACAATATAAATTTCCTTATCCATAATTTAAAAGATTTTAAGAGGCTGTGCTTTTATGAATGTCTGATAATCAATACCTGAAGATGGTATCTTTTGCATTCATAGTGTTTTAGAATGATAAGATGAAATAAACTTAATATTTTTCTTTCTTTAAACTATCAACTTGACAACTTTTCTTAGTAGAATCTGGATGCACGGGAAGTCAATAATTTATAGGCTATTCATTTAATTTATGTTGCCTTAAAAAAATGCAGATAAAGTTGTTATTTTTATGACTATTTACACACACAAGCAGTTTGTTAACATTGGCTGGGAATGCTCCATTATCATGACCACTTCCTTAACCATAGGCTTACAGTTGCTGTATAAAAATGTGTGATCTTAACACTGCCATCACTACTATTGCATAATTTCTCTTTTCAGCCCTTTTGTTTCCAATGGTTATGATGGGAGAGTACATATAAAATTAAATCTTATTCTTTCCTCCCTCCTCTTTATTGCTTGACCCAACCTATTACACACATGAGGAAACAGCAAATCTCCAAAGACGATCTATGGAAATCCTTTTTGCACATTTCTAAGAAAGGAGTAGTGAATGTCATTTACCAGCTCTGAAGGGGGATGGGAGATACCCAGGGACATATGACAGTATCGTGCATGCCCCAAGATGCCTATTTAAACTAAGATAAAAGATAGGGCATTTTCTATTAAGACTGCATCCCCTGTCATTGAAAAAAGTACACGGGTCAAAAGAAAATAAGCTGTGTATGCTAATGCTGTGGATGTCACCATTTCTACCAGTTTCCACTACTCAGATTTGCTAGTTCTTGAAAGAGTTTTACTCCATGCAGGAGTATCCTTGGACAAGGCTATTTTTTTTTTTCTTTTTTTTTTTCTTTTTTTTTTTGTTATATAAGCTCTGCACAAAAAGTAGCATTTATTAATATGCACTGCACTACTTACCATACTCAAGTACTTTCTTACCAGTTATATTCTCGGGTACATTAGCATTGCATGTTATACTTGAAGGTCATTCTCAATTGAGTCATTCTCAATTGAGTCATTTTCAATGCACAAGATGACAAAAAGAGCATAAAGGCACCTCAGTTAGTAAGTTGTCACATCAGTTCAGAACTCGCCCAAAACTCAAAGTTGTCAAAGCTTGTAGTGTGTCCTTCTAATACTCCAGGATGATATCAGAGATACACACAAGTGTCCAAAAAACAGTTCTTGGGTTTGCATTTAACCCAGAGGAGCTACAACATTTGTTGTAGTAATTGTGTCCATATAAGAAAACCTACCATAAAAGTGTCAGGAGGTTTCCAAAACTCTTATGTACAGGACTGAAATCCTGAAAGACTTTAAACTGTCCTCTGCAATATTTAACTAGGCCTCTGGTTGTTACTATCTAGCACAGGAATTTTACTTTGGTGCCTAAGGCTTGGGCTACTGTACTTTTCTTTTTATTAAAGATATGAAAAAGCCTAAAAAGTACAGCTAAAACCAAGGGAAAACCTAGACAGAGTAGTTAGAGTAAAAAGTTGGTTCACTGCATCCCTGAAACAGTTGCTAGAAAGAAGTAAGTAAATAAATAAAGCCACTTATTTGTATTGATGAAAAGTGCCCATTTTGGTCCCAGATTACTACTATGTTATACAAATCAGACATTTCACTCTAAATAATGATTAAATAACAATAATTAAATCATCTACATGAAAGGGAGGAAATCTTCATAAATTACAATAGAAAATATCATGTATTAGAAGTAGAAATATAATACAAAATATGCTTGTATTTTAAGTAACTCCTCCAGCTTCATATATTACATACGGACACAGAAAGGGATGTATTCTTGATGGAAAAGAGCTGTGCAGTGCCCCTGTACACTACAGTTGCTCAGTATCCATTTATGTAGAGCAAGTGCAGAGGAGCCTCCTCAATTATGGTTCATGCCTTAACTTCAACATTCAGGATAGAAAAAGAAGTGGAGATAGGGCTGGATGAAATGCTGGATTAACATGTAAACGTTGGAGAAGCAAAAGTGTCATTATTAAAATAACATTCATCTCCTTCAGTATTGTGCATTAAAATGTCATCTTGGTAACAACGTTTTCAGAGATTTAGAGTTACTGAAGGGGCAAAATGCCTTTCTTTTTTTTTTTATTTTAGTATTATTTTGCTATGTACAAAGATTTCTGAGGAAGGAAGCTGTTGCAATAAATTTATCCTGATCATGCTGGACTCCATTATAAAATTTCCATACTGTTTCAGAGAGTTTGATACTCCTAGCAACTAGTAGAAAAATACCATTGTATATGCAGTTGAACAGATCAGAATAATGTACACTTTTTTCTCCCTCTGAAAAGAAAATGTAAGATAAGTTTAACAACATAAAAATTCTGAAAACTGCACTGATTCTGATAATGAATTAATTTTTGGCTCTGTATGACAAAGCACACTGTCTCAAACTTCATACTTCTGTGGGTCTACAGTAGAATTGCTGGCTAAAAAACCCAAAATAAAATGACAATAAAAGTCATAAAGAAATGAACAGTGGATTTCAACTGCTTGTTCTTATTTACGCAGAATGTGGGAAGGTGGCAGGGTGAAGACTCTAACTTTGTCTTCCACATTGCAGACAACTGTCCTATATGCTATCCAGTATTATTTTGGTGTATGCAGAGTTAAAAAAAAAAGGAAAAAGGGAAAGGTGAAAAGAAAGAGAAATGGGGAAAGAAATGGAAAAGAAAGGGAGAAAGAGAAAAAGGAGTTTTTATGGTTCCAAAATAGGAATAAATAAAAAAAAAAAAACAACAGGATGCATTGCACAATTTCCCTTGTTTTCCTGTTCAGCAACAAAAGCTGGACGCAAGTGCATCTGGAAGGACGATAGCTACTGTGGGAGCACCTCTTTCCAAAATCAACTCTCTTCCTGGGTCTTTGTAAATCTATTGTGGCTACAATTAGTTATAGTGCAAAGATAAAGTAACAAGCTCTGATTAAATCCTCAAACTAGAGCCTATTTGTCATATAGCTCTTGCACTGATTCTGTAGATAGCGGTGATTTTCATGTTTACCCCCTTTGCCAAGAAAGATATTAGTCAGATCCCAGGAGCAGATTTGCTTCTAGTTATCTCAGCATTATGCCAGTATGACCCTTGTGGGGTTATTCTATTAATATAAAACAGCTCCTCCGCTAAGACTCTCCCTCTTCAAAACCCCAGTTTTGTTTTTTTTTGTTGTTGTCACACCTGTACTTCTTTTATGCATACGCAAAAACATGCACATACCTCGTTAGCATACACTGAGGACTCAGACAAAAGGCCATAGGCTGTCCTAAACATTGACACATCTGGAGATAATGGACAAAAGAGTAAAAATCGAAGGTATGAATTTATGTTGAATGAAGAATATCTATCCAACTCGACACAAGATTAATGCTACTACCAGTATTTTGCTATTTTGGTAAAATACATTACTCTGACAAAAACATGAAGGCATAATATTGATTTATAATACTGTAACTTTAAAAACCACAAACCCATAGCTCTGGTCTCAGCTTTGCACTTGATATTGTTGTCAAACTTTATTGGAAATACATTTATTTTGATTTCTGAAAATCTAGCTGTGTTTAGCCATTTCACAGCTGGTAAGCAATAAAGATGCTTCTGCCTCATTTACAGATCCTGAACATGAATCAGACAATCAACTGGAACATTAGTCAAAGAGATCAGTAGCTAATGATTTCTGACAGGCGCTGCACTAACAGGCTAAGGCCCAGCCTGGCTAGCAAGCATGTGACATTTTTCTGGAGCCAACAATAGGTGTTGGTAGAAGACAATGCAGTTAAGAGAGACTACTGGCCTCATACCACTTAGAAACTCTTAAATACTTTCAGAAAATACACATAGCTCTGACAGTCACTAAATAATCATTTTGATACCATTCAGTGAAAATAAAAGACAATAGAACCTTATGCATAGGCATTTTGCAGTTCAGTAAACTCTCTCCCATAGCTCCCCAAGAAATGCATGTTTAAGAATGCCTAAAAATCAGAGTTTCGATTACCATAATTTGAGTGGTTACATGCCTGTGGCCATCCTGGGTAAGGTCAAAGAAGAGTTTCACAATGCAAACCCAGATGTATTCTTATTTTGGCCAAAATGCAGTCTGAGAAAGGTTGGACAGCAATAAGAAAATTGTATTGTTCATGTAATGTATTGATTACAATAAACAGAGTTTATTGATCCCAAGAAAGTAATACACCAATATCAACTGAATGGCAGGCTGCACCTTGTTTAATGATAAATGCATTCGGACATAATGAGCATCCAGGGTAGAAGCAGTACAGCATTGGGTCTGCATGCTCACAGTTAAGGGATACTGAAACTGGGTGCGATGCTGGGGAGAGAGTGAATAGTCCCTGATTTGCTAGAATTGTTAGTTCTCTCTCTTTTCCCACAACTGAAACACATCAACTCGAATTCTGTAAATGTGAACACTAACTTCTTGCCCTTAGCCACATCCAATTACACTGGACTTCACTGTTTTGATAAATAAACTTTGATTCCCCCCCCCAAAAAAAAAAAAAACAAAACTCAAACCAGAAATGTTCCTAGAGACAAAGAATTTGTCTGCAATAGGCCAAACTGCTATTCCAGGGGCTTTAATGTGTGTATTTAGATAACGCATAGCATAAGCATGCATCTAGGAGCAAGGGAATCAGGGATACGAGGATGGGAAGGGATGTAGAGGAACTCACGCAGAAATCTGGCTGAGTCAAACACAGAAATGGAGCACCCTTGTTCTAGGACATGGCTGTCAGTAAGGTGTTGCTTGGTTGACACTCTCCCTGAGGGATAACTGTTCTATTCAGTCCCCACTCTTCCCTCCCCCATTATGCCTGGCTATCAAGTGCACTGTTTACCTTGACACTCCATAAACTTGACTGGAAATTCACAATTTGGGTTATCTGTTTGTAGCATGAGAGAATACAAAAATTTTACTAATTCCTTAACAGTCTACCAAGTTAAGACCTAAGGTTCTTTGTCTGTATTTAGTCTTGTATGCTTTGCATAGTACTCAGAGTATTTTGCTTTGATTCTGAATGGAAGATATGTAAATACAAGTAACTAACTGGAAAAGTTCCTTTCCCCAGAGCAATTTCAAATGTCTGTTGTCTTCCAACAAGGTCAGGAGTTCACCCTGTATGCTTCATTTTGCTGCACAGGAAACTTTAAAGAGATGAAATGTACACATGATTGAATAAACATTAACTTTTTTTCCCATCCATTTCTTCTGTATTAGCCTCTGGATGGATTACTGTTCTTAATTCTGGCCTTCTGTGCCACTAAATTATATTAGTTCTGACTCTTTACACCTACAACATTTCAGGAATGCAGTCGTAATTTTATTATTTAATATCTCTCATGAGGCATTTTATTAAAATAAATTAAAAAAAAAAATTAAAAAATCAGCCAGGCCCTTCAAAGCAAACACCTATGCAAGCATAAAAGTCAGGTATTTTAGTTTGTTAATACCATGCATTTTGAAATCTCAACTGCAAGAGACATTACTCTAGTAAATGTTGTTGCAATCCTTATTTAGTGCAGGAATGTAATGTTTTCCAAACCAGCCACTGTTGACATATTTCTTCAAAATAAAGCATGGCTTAACAGTCTGGAGTGAAGAAGCTTCATCTGTTACCCTTTAACAGCAATATAAGAGGAAAAACCGGTTTACGTATCCTTTCCATCCTGACAGATGTGACAATAGCTGGAAACACTGTGCCTGCCAAGAGCTTTTATCAAGTATGTTATAACAACTAGTAATAAGTGTAAATAATAAATGGCTACGATCTTATGGGAAACGGTGGCAATACTAAACAATTTTTGGTGCTTGCTGATGGGAGTCTGCTAGTCCAGGAATTCCCTGGCTTCCCAGTAGAGTTTTGGCCTGACAATAAACAACAGTTTAATACTTTATCTAATCCCAGCCAGGAGGTAAGTTCAACAGCAAGCTTTTGCAGATGTTCACATCCAATAATCTATCCATAATTGATGAAACAGGGAGGTCAGATGTAATGGTTGCTACTATTCCAGCAACAAATAAATGGTTATTGACAAAACAAGGCAGTGTGGCGCTGAGTGCTGAACAGTGACAAGCATGAAACAGTGCTGAGACAGAAGTACTGATGTGAATACAGCCCTTCATCTTGAGAATTCCTCAATGTGATGTGTGGCACGAGGGCCACACTGACACATAAGCAGATGGAGGTGACTTGTAAAGGAAAAATGAGATTCTTCAAGTACATAAAAGACAAAGGCGGAGGCTGAGAAAGAAACAAGGAGAAAGGGGTGGATGAGACTGGAAATTTGGGTAAGTGCAATAATGTGAATTGTTCAGAAATGTTTCTGTATAGCAGCACTGTGATCCAGATGTCTGGACTGCTTTTATCACACTGTTATGTCTACATGAATGTACCTTTCTGTCAGGTTGCTGTAAGCCTCCTAAGACATTAATATCATACGATATGCATGTATATGCTTAAATGCCTATTACTTCTTAGACAAAACAGCTAAAAATATTCTGTTTCATGCTTACTAATATCTTTAGCCCACCCATGAACAGGTATTTTTAATTACACAGTTTTATCTAAAAGCAAGCAAATAAATCCTTAAATGTGCATAATGCAATGGAAAAACCGGCAGAGATAATTTTTTTTTGCATACCTTCCCAGTTTAAGTCGGTTAAAAGCCATTATTTTTCCGCCTACCTATATGAAAGTTAAGCAAAAGTTCTTGTTCAGCTGAAAACCTCATGTTCTTTGGTTTAAGCCCATGTAAGAAATGGAGTAAAAGGATTAATAGACTGGTTTTATTGACTGAATAAAACTTGACTCATTTAAATGCAAATAGACACTTGAAATCTTTTGCATCTACTTCAGTGCTAAAAGATAGTATTTTTACAATGTTTACAGTGTAATATTCTAATACGAAAAACAGCAGAATGAAATGGTGGCCATTATTGTTATATGTAGTAATAAAAAGATTGCAGACAGAAATATTTTAAATATTAATATTACTGAAATCACTTAAAGCACCAAGGAATGTTAAATCGGTTTATTTAGAAGTACAATTTATTTCACACTTTGCTACCAGTTCTTTTGATCAGCTCTGAAATAATACATAAGCTGAAAGCAAAACAGCAAAAACAAATTGCTTCTAGCAATGAAGCAGCAAGCCCCATGCTTTATACTGGCACACTTCAGTGTTTTAACTTCTCAAGCTATTTACTTATCAAAGGATAAATTTTAAATTCCTTAAGATCTGATGCCTGAATCAAGATCTCCTTTTCTCCAATCTAGCTATCGATGGTTCTGATCGAGCAAAGTTGTTAAGCATTTGCTGACACCTGAATATGTGTTGTATCATTGAAGTCAATGGAAATAACTGAAATTTTAACATGTATTTAATAAGTAAATTGCTGTAGCTTGAACTATACCAATTTGAGAAAACAACCTAATTTTAAAAGCCTTACTTTATAGACTTTTTTTTTTTAAGCCTGTATATTTAAACTAAACTATAAAAAGGAAAACAAACCCTCCCAGATTATGAATATATTTGCACTTAAGTACTGAAATTCCTGAGTTTGTACAGTGTGGACACAAATGTTTCATTTCTAAAAATACATAAAAAGTCTGACTTTCATAAGTATATTATCTAAGAGAGATTTTTTTTTCATACAGTTTTTCAGCCGTTTCCTTCAGCCCTGGGTATATGTGTGGTTTCACTAATGGACATACTACTGTTAATTCTTAAGATCTTTCATGCTATTGTTTCTCAGATAATATAAGCTATGAACTCAGACATGCTGTAACTAACTCTTTCCTCCAATTATATACAGCATTTAGGTTCAAGGTTTAACACACATAGGCTAAAAATCCAATATAGTCAGAAGTACATAAAGTAAATAACCTCTACAACATACAGTTGTACTGCTTTGTCATTTTTGTTCCTAGCCTGTGGGAATGAAATGAGTGGAAACTTGTATACCAGTAATTATTTAAAAAAAAAAAAAAAGGAAAAAAAAGGTAGTATATTTTATTAGGTACTCTAAAAAAAAAAGTTTCAATAGAGTAAGTAGAAAATGCCTAAATCACATTTTTTAACTGACAGAAGACAGTTATTACAGTTTTAGAAACCTCAGTCAGGGCAAGTGGACTAACTGTAACCTTATATCCAATAAAACAGACACTGTATAGCTGTGGTCACACTCTGAACTCCTGCCTTGCTTGGCAAAGCATAAGGAAGAGTCATCCCCATTGGCCAACCTGCCAGAGAATAGCAGAGATTGTTCTGTCCTATCAGCTGCATCAAAAAGGTAGGACAAGAGTGAAGGCTCCATGATTGCTAGCTGCTTTGCCCTGCATGCCCTGCATTGTGAAAAATATATTCAAAGATATTTTCACTTCCTTGCAGAGCAGCTTAAGGAGTTTTTATGACTTTGTCCCCAATGTTTCAACGTATTAGAGCTAAGTAAACCTCCAGTACCGTACTAGACAATTTGTTTCAACTTCAAAGAAAACAGCTAGCAACAATTTCATGGAAATGATTCAGAATCATACAAAGAATTCTCTTGATCTTACAATTTATGTTGTTCTTATTAAAGCAGAAGCATGTAATTATTCTTATTAAGAAAAATGCAACTTGAAACACAAATTCAAAAGGAAAAGTTTGGGAAACTACATTAGATATGTTAAATTGCATGACTTCTAAATTCAGGATATAAGTAAGGCTACATAAATCTAATAAATGCATATAAATCCAGGAACATTCATACCATTTGGGAGTTAAAACCAATCATGCCAACAAAACAATGTCCTCCGTGCATAGCCCCCAAACTTTATGTCATGTTCCAAGGAAAGTTATCTGATGGAACATGGACACAGTCATGCCAGCCAAGGAAAGTATACATATGTCATATGCAACTGTCCACCCATTTATGGTAGCCAGTCTTAGGGAACATGAGACTTCTGAAGAGTAAGGTTGATATCAACAAGTTACTAGTGCATTTATTTTCTTTGTTGCTATGGGAAAACATTTACAGAAGAGAAATGAAGGAGAATAGCGTCATTACATCTCTAGGCTACTCAGAATATTTTCCCTGTTTTTTTTTTTTAAGTTTTCAAGAAACTGGCTAAGACAGGAAAACTGTTACCTAGATTAAACTAGCAGAACGAATCTTCCCTTCGCTAAGAGACTGTTGACTTTCATATTCAAATAAAAAGTTAGATCTTTCTTTCATCTTAGGAATTAAGTGCTAAATTATCAAAAAATTGTAACTGATCAGGCATCCACCTTTTTCCTAAAGTTTTGGGTTTTCTTTAAGATTCTCAACACAAATAATTTCTACCTTCTCAATTCCATCAGTATTTGAGTTAGTATATTTTGTCAGGGCAAAGTTCACTACCAGCACTAATTGTTCTCACATTATTTTATGTGTACTATCTTCACAAATGACTAGTAGCAGTGTGACCTTTCAGAAACATGAAATTTAATCAGTTTCAGAATTGGCTCAGTAATTCTAGGCCTTCAAGAAGAAAACTTTTCTCTGTACATAATCCATTGTCACTGTCAAGATCAATCAGAAATGCCTACTTTCAAAGATGACTCAGAGCTTTGTTTGGTTTTTTTACTCCTCAGATATGAAAAATACAAAATATCTATGACTACAGCTTTAAGAACAATTTAAAAATTGCTCTAATAAAAGTGAAGCCTCTAAGAGTGAAGCTGTTTAATGTCTTTTTTGGCAATATGGACAGTGAGATTGAGTACACCCTCAGTCCCACTGTCCATGACACACCCTGAATGTCAATAACACCAAGTTGTGTGGTGCAGTCAACACGTTGGAGGGAAGGGTTATCATCCAGAAGGACCTTGACACACTTGAAGGGTGGGCCAATGCCAACCTCATGAAATTCAACAACACGAAGTGCAAGGCCCTGCACCTGCGTCAGGGCAACCCCAGGCACAGCTACAGGTTGGGGAGAGAAGTGATTCAGAGCAGCCCCGTGGAGAAGGAATTGGGAGTGTTGGTTGATGAGAAACTGCACATGAGCTGGCAGTGTGTGTTCACAGCCCAGAAACCAACCATATCCTGGGCTGCATCAAAAGGAGTGTGACCAGCAGGTCGAAGGAAGTGATCCTGCCCCTCTGGTCTGCTCTTGTGAGACCCTGCCTATAGTACTGTGTCCAGAAATGAGGCCTACAACGTAAGAAGGATGTGGACCTGCTGAAGCATATCAGGAGGAAGGCTGTGAAGATGATCAGGGGGCTGGAGCACCTCTCCTATGGAGACAGGCTGAGAGAGCTGGGGTTGTTCAGGAGAAGAGAAGGCTCTGAAGACACCTTATAGCAGCCTTCCAGTGTCTAAAGGCGGCCTACAAGAAATCTGAGAGGGACTTTTTCCAGGGGCATGTAGTGAAAAGACAAGGGGAACTGGATTTAAACTGAAAGATGGTAGATTTAGATTAGGTATAAGGAAGAAATTCATTATTGTGAGGGTGGTGAGACACTGGCACATGTTGCCCAGAGAAGTTCAGATGCCCCATCCCTGGAAGTGTTCATGGCCAGGTTGGATGGGGCATTGAGCAACCTGGTCTAGTGGAAGGTGTCCCTGCCCATGGCAGAGGGTTTGGAACTAGATGATCTTTAAGGTCCCTTCTGACCCAAATCATTCTAAGATTAAATCATTCTAAGATAAAGAATGACAAGACCTCTTCTTAAACTGGTATGCTAAAATGTTGGGTTTTGGTGTTGTTTTTTTTTTCGAGCAGGTGAGGCATTTGCTAAGCTGAGAATGTTACATTTCATTAGTAGTTGCTAAATATCACTTACAGATGAATAAAAGACAATCTGGTTGATTTAAAAGAAAGAAGTTTGAAATAATTTCCATTGCATACTACCTTTCATGTGTTTTGCAAGTGTTCACTTAATTGCTTCTTTTTGTAGTAACAGTAATGCAAGATTAAACATAAACTCAGTGTCTACCCAGTCACCATTGACAGAAATGTTCAGCCTTTTAGCAAAGCACTAGGATAAGTAAGCATATCTCAAAGGAACTACCTTTCACAAAGTTTGGGAGAAAAGAGGATGACATGCAGTCCACCATTTGGAATTCCTTTACTGGTTAAGATCCTCCTTGATTCACTAAATTCATGCGTACATATAGGTGTAATCTATATAATTAGATATAATAGATATAATTAGATAAAATCTACTGTGATACTCATTTCAGGGTATCCACATCCCAGACACATTTACTTGTATTCTCTCTAGCTGCATGAGTTGAGAAAAAATTTTCACTTGTTTTGACATAGGCTTTTGCAGAAATTAATTTTATGGTCATAAATCACCTCTGATTACTTTAATAGGGTCATTTCAAATGTGAAGATGTCTTTGTAAGTTCATAAATTTTCTTGATAATTTTATGCCTGTGGCTTGTATATCGTAATTCTGACAATTCATGCAAGTAATGCTGTGTCATAAATTACCACATTTATTTTTGGCATGAGTCTCAGTACTCATGAGCACTGCCTCTATTATTTAAATGTGTAACATATCTGAAACACAAGATTCAATATCTAAAATATAAGAATACTTAGAAAAAGCCTAATGCTTAGACAAGGGATGAGGACTAGAATTCTCCTGATGATTTGGGATGCAACTCTAATTAAAAGAGGAAATAATCCATGATGCCCAACTATTTGAAGCATTATTGAAAGCCCAGTTTAAAAAAAAATTTCCCACATCAAGCCTTAGATTGCAATACCTCATGCAAAATTTCTAATGACACAGAAGTGTTTCAGTTAATATTTAGCTTGTTACAGAAGTGTAAAGAAAAATTAGCAAATAGTAACTTATTTAAAAATTAGTCTAGATAGAGAACTCTCCCTGACAAAATCTATAATGTTTAAGATAAAATCTATATAATGTGAACTATTCATATTTTGTGTCATATTTTGTGGAATAGCCATTAGGCTTGATTATAAACCAGATGATATGAAAAATATTATGAACATACCACACTGCTACTGAACATAATTAGTTCCCAGGTTTTTAAACTTGCAAACACTTATGTTTTTACATCTGAGTAGGTCCACTGAAATCAATCATATATATCAAATACAATTAAAGCAATTTATACAGATTACACACCAAATCAAATTACGTAAGATTAAACACCAAGTGCCTGGCAAATAAAACACTTTCTCCAACAAAACTAGCCCATTCGATACAAAGTGACTGCGTATTTTTCATATAATAGGCTGCAGCTTAATCATTTCAACCTTTAATTACTGCATCAGATAATGAATATTTTGAACATATGCTTCTCCGCCCTGTTAGAAGACACAAATGAAAGAGAAACAAGTTTATATGCGTGCTACTGTGTGTGCATGTTGGGGGGAGGGAGAAGCACGCTAAACAGCAAAAGGAACCAGTGGCAACAATTGGAGGAAATGGTATCTGTAACAGCTGCTCCTTTCAGATTCCCCTAGAAGGAGACTGCCTGAGGTGGACCATAGCAGAAAAGGATAAAGAAGATGAAAACTGATGCAAAACAGGAAAATAACTGTTGAGACCCCTGAGTCTACACCCGAATAGTCCCAAACTGTGTGGCAAGACCTCTTTAGCATGCTACAGAAGCTGGTGATGAACTACATATTACCATGAGGCAAACTGGCTCCTAGCAGTATTGTCTGCATGTTATGTGTAATGATAACCAGTAGTCCTCTGGGAATAGGATGCAATGATTTCATCTCTGTAAGCATCTGAGCTCCCCTTGGATACAGAGACCATTAAACTGAGAACAGAAGGGTAAATTTTAGGCAATGATTTCCAATTGGAGAGTGAAGACAACTTGTGCTCAACAGCACTGTCAACCACTGATATTTTATTGCTGTCTGTATTGATCACTGTGAAGGACAAAAGGAACTAAAATTGTACCCCTTCCTCTAAGCCCCCTAACACACACTATTTTTTCTGGAAGAAAGTACTTCATAGGTTTTCCATATTAGGAAATGCCATTATAACATAATACAATAATAGATAATATTATTTACACTGAAATGTGTTGGTATTTTCATTACTGTTAAAATAACATTTTATACTCTTAACATAAAGTATCATTTATATTTTGTACTACAGAGTCTTTTTTTCCTCTTTTTCACATTGCTTTCCCTAACTCTCAGGTGTTTTTGTAAGACCAAACCCAATAGGCACAACCTATCATGTATATATTTTAAATTAATTGTAGTACATTACAATACTCAAGTTTTCAGAATCTTTCTTAAAAAAAAAAATAAATCTGCATATGACAAAGAGAAATTGATCTTCCAAATGACTGCTGTAATTTTTTGGCAGGAGCAAAGGGGGAGCAATGCAGGGAAGGGAAAATATAAGCAAAATGGATCCTGAGGAGATAATGCCAGGACATGTAATATTTCTGGCACTTTCAAGGGTGGTTTGATCCTTTGCATATCACGGAGACTGTGCAGTCTTGTTCATTAATTAATTTCTCCTGTGATGGAGAGTTCAAATATGCTCTCAGGCTTCTTTATTTAGCACATTTGTTATCTTGCTGCTCGTTATCACTCACACAGTTTATTGCAACTCTCAGAAACTTAACAGATAAGTTGATCAGGTAAGAATGCTGGCACACTTGTCAGTCAAAAAACAATGAAGATAAAGTTCAGTACAAAAAAATTCTAGACTAATCTCTTGTACCGTATTCTTGGAAGAGATCAAATAATCTTCTTCTCAATGCTGCTGCAACAATTAAATATAATTTTATAAAATTATATGTAGCTTTTAAAATTTTGAAATATTTTCACATTCAGCTACACACTTTAACTACAACTGATGTAAGAACAGGCTTCCACTTTCCAGCATTCAGTTGATTTATATGGAAGATAGGCATATCAGCATTGAGGAATTATATATAATCAGTAACTCTTAGAAATGATCATACCACAAACTGTTAAAAGCAAGTAGGAAGATATTTCAAGACAGAAACCTAGAAACTTTCCTATACTGCAGAGGCCAAGCAAGCAATACTGAAACTCATGCTGAATTCACTCTGCGACTTCTATCAGCCTTTTTCTGAAAAACATAACCACCAGAAAAAAATAACCTCAAAGAATGAACTCTATAGAATGTGTTCATTAATACAATACCAAGTCATTCTGCAGTTACAGGAAGAAACAGAAATAACAATTATCCAGCTGATTAATTGCAATAATAATGGAAAAAAATATTCAAATAAATTAATTTTCCTCACAATATTTTTAAGAGGATAATGGAGGACTGTGAATTCTGTTATGACTGGCACAGACAAAGTCAAGTTGCTGCTTATCTTTCCCCTCATACTGACCTACAATGAACTAGAGGAACCCTCCTTTGAGACTGGAATTCTACATGCAGAATTCTCATTCTGTTAGGATTATTATGCATGGGATACTCAAGGGAAACATGAGGAGCTTGAATTGAAGTATCAACAGAAGGGACTGCATCTTTTTTGCATTACAGCTTTTCATACCAAAAGCGATTCATGTTTCTTCTAAATTCCTGATGTTCTGAAAAGCTGAACATGTGAATTGACATATTTTTGTTTGTTGCTCACAAATATGCTGCATCAAACTAGCTTGCAAAACTGGTGTTTTATACCAAAACCCCAACTAAAGAGTAGCTGTTTTATATACGTATGAATAGAGGAAAAGGAAAGCTAGTCACATATAACCTGAATTATAAATTTATATTATTTCTACAGATCCACGCATGGAAACCTGGACTCCATCAGTTCTGGAATTTATTTGAACCTTAACTGCTTAAGCCACATGGATCCCTGTTTACAGATCTAGATACTGTTATAAAAGGTCTGTGGGCCAAGTCTTTCCAAGTCTTTTCCACTCTCCAAAATGCCTAAGATGCCAAGGAGTCAGAGAAAGGCATTGGGAAAGCTAAAACAAATTTAAAATAAACTTACTGATAATGCTGTCTGGTTTTCTCCAGCAAAATAATACGCTAAACTCAGGCAATATGTAGCTTCTCCTTGGATCTTCATTTCACCTACTAAAGAAAGGATTAAAGTTACACTTTACCACCATAATCTGTACAAATTACATTAGTACAGACAGTTCTTGCAGGTTCTAAAATAACATGCAGATGTTCAAATACTACATTAACTATTCCCTTCTCCTTACTGTTGCCAATTATTTATTTCCAAAAATGTATATTGACACTTAAAAATAGATGCAATGGATTTAAGCGGAGTTCAACAAGAAAATTCAGCAAAGTCAAAGAAAATATCTTCCAGTAAGTAACGCAGTACGATCGATGTAACATGCTGTAATGGTCTCTGTCATGAGTTGCTTAATAACAGTGTCTTCACGTTAGAAAATCACACTAGCCTCTCTCTATATATGAATATACAAAATTAAAGTAGCTATCGATATATAATCAAAAATATAAACACAGCATATGTTGACCCATACACTTTGCTGATGTGAAACTTCATGAAATACCAAGACAGAACTACCAGTAGATAACATTCATATTTGTTATTCTCATGGTCATTTTGCAAGATACTGTAGGGTGGAATAGCCAAAAAGAAAAAAAAAAAAAGGAGGGATAACTTACACTTGCAAGAAGAAGTCATAGAAAATTCTGCACAGGCAGTTGCTAATCGAAGTGCATCACACTTTTCCATGCCAGATTTTATTTCAGTAATACTGATCTAACAAACACTGCTTGCTGGTCTTTTTATATTTCTCCCTCAATAGAAAATCATCCATTCAGTACTGAAATTTACATAAATTAATTATATAACTGCTTACTGTATTCAAAAATTTCCCTCCAGAACATGAGTATCCATTAAAAAAAAAAAAGTAACAAAACCTCAGTCTTTCTATTTTTCTAAATCCATCCTGTCAAATGAAATAAAGAATGGAAAAATCAAGCGGAAGCATAAGTACATATTAAGATGTTTCGTAAAGTGCATAAATACAGCTGCAATGAAAGGAGAGATTATCTATTTACATTACCTACTAATAATTTCTTTATGTTCAAACACATAGAAGCCTACATCTAGTTCTGGAACTTTTTGAATGATATAACTGCTGAGGCCATAGTAGTGCTCTACCTAATACATTACAAAAATTATGAAAAGTCTGCAAATCAAAACCCTGATGGTATTTTCCAGTGCTCAATAACCCTTAAAAGGCTTAATGAGGCAAAAAAAAAAAAAATACAGATGACCAGAGGGATAATAAATGAAAATTTTCTAGGGATATAAAACACTTCCTTCCTCACTTAAGAACAGTCTGAGAGTCTGAAGTGGATGATATGTAATTCCAATTCATAAAATACCTAAACACAGATGATGGTCCAGAAGGACAGAAATAGATATTACAAATAGTACCCAGAGTCAGTACGGGTTTGACTAAATTAACTATGGGCTTTGTAGGTAGAGGTTATGGTTCTGGAATGGGGACTAGGCAACTCATCTGAAAGAAGCTTTTAAAGCTTTATATTTAAAAGAACAATGGCAAGTATATTCTGCACATATTATTAAATTAAAAAAACTAACGTATCTGGTGCTAAATATTGAAGTAATATTATATATTAATTTTATGGGCAATTCATATGCAAAATATGCCCCTTAAGGAATACCATGAAAGGTTCTTGAACTGGTGTGATTGGAAACACATGATCACTTGAAACCTTCTATCTTCTGAGAAGCACTCTAATAATCATCTTGGATAACCATCTAGGAAAAGTAAGCCTGTAGAAGCGGACATTTAACAGCATCTTATAAGAAACAATGACTATTAAGATTTCTAAAAAAATCTGGAAAATTATAAGTATTTCCATAAAGTCAACTTGTAAGATTTGCCCTCTCTTTTCTGTTCCCTCTCATGTGTAAGAAATGCTCCAAAGCAATTTCTAGCTGATCAACTTCTCACATTATATATAACATTCAAATGCTATTCTATTTTCCCCCAGTTTTAAACCTATCCATACGTAGACAGAGCTTCATACAGACCTTATTTAGAACAAGAAGGCAATCAGGGGTGGTCAGCACAGATTTAATACAGGCAATTTGTTCTTCACCAACCTGATAGTCTTCTACAATAAGATGATTGTCTTGGTGGATGAAGGAAAAGCAGTGGATTTTGTTTCTCTCAATTTTAGCCAGGCTTCTGTCAGTATCTCCCATAACATCCTCATATAGAAGCCGAGACAGCAAAGCGAAAGCAACAAATAGGATCATCCATCAGGCAGAGTGTTGCAAGCAGATCAAGGGGAGGTGATCCTTTGCCTCTGCTCAGCATAGATGAGGTCACCCCAAGAGTGCTGTGTCCCATGCTGTGCTCCCAACACAAGAGAGAGAGGGACATTGTGCAGCAAATCCAGCAAACGGCTGCAAAGATGATGAAGGGCCTGGAGCAACTGTCCTTGGAGGAGAGGCTGAGGGAGCTGGGACAGTTGAGGCCACAGAAGAGAAGGCTCAGAGGGGGATCTTATCAGTACCTCTTAGGCAGTAGCAAATAAGATGGAACCAGGCTCTTAGTGGTGCTCAGTGACAGAACAAGAAGCAATGGACAAACCTGGAAATTCCATCTGAGCTCAAAAAAAACGCAACTTCTTTATTGTGAGGGTGTTTGAACAGTGGAAAGTATTTTCCAGAGCAGTTATGAAATCTCCACCTGTGGATGTATTAAAAACTTCACAGGACGTAGTCTATGGCAGCCTGCTTTAGCTAATTCTGGTGATCTCCGAGGGTATCTCCCTACCTCAGCTATTCTGCAGTTCTGTAATTTTTTCTTTAGGCTTCCAAGTATTAAGATATATGGAAGTAATTTTGTTTTCTTATGATAGAAAACTGCTTTTTTTCAAGTACTGAATAAATATGTAGAGTGAAAAGGTAGTGTCCCAGCAGCAATCAGCACTCAAAATTTGCCAAACCAAGAGTGACTTCCAAATCAGAAAATCAGTGGGCTGAGCTTTTGTCAGTGACTTTATTTCCTTATTATGACTTCACTGTTGTACACTATTATTCCCAGAAGGTGGGTTTGTTTGGTGTTTTTTTGGACACTAAGCTTTCAGGAGCCTAAAGGTTCTTTGCTGTCTTCAAGAAGGCTTTTCTGCTTTAGTAAGATCTGGAAATGTATTGATAGCACTGGTCTTTGCATTTCATAGGAAATAATCACCCCGTCAAACACTTGACAATTTATACTTTTGGGAAAAATCATAACATGCATGTTAAATAAAGCAGTGGGAAAGTGTTATTTTCCACCTACCATTTTTTGCCATTTTTAAAGCTTTTTTTAATGTTTTGATGGCCTGTTGGTGTTCATTATTTTCTAGCATTTTGTCTGCTAGTAATGTATAAATTCTCCAGAGATACTCAGATGCCAGTGAATTGTAAGTACGGCCTGTCACATCCTTCCATGTTGAACCAACCGTTAGATGATAAAATATTTCATAATACTCAGCAGCTTTCAAGGCATGACCTGGAAAATGTAATTCGTAATTACAATCAGTATAATCAATACAATTTTTAAGTTATTAACCTAGAATAATATTCTCATTAGAAATAAGCTGTAGCAAACCATATCAAAATTTTTCAAGACACTTCAATATATAACTTACTAGAAAATTTCCTGCCTAGAAAATACCGCCAAATCTCACAGTTACCAGTAATTCTGTAATTTAAATGTATCACTATTTAAATTAGCTTTCCTTTGTAGAGTCACAATGTTGGGAGTGTGTGATCCCAAAAATGCAAAGTCAGAAGTTTCTAGAAAATACACCTATTATAGATTCATTAAAATACCTTTTGTGGATCATATATTTCAAAAGCACATCTATGCAGAAGTAACCACAATTCAAACTGTTCCTCAAGGTTCTTCTTTCATAATGAAACCCTGTGCTGAAAGATTTGAGATGTGAAAAACAGAGGTATCAAAAGTATGTGCTGGGGGGGGGGGGGAGTCAGTCCTCATTCAAATAAATTAATTGCTAAAAAAAGAATTATTATGCAAAGTAATTTATTCAACAGTTGTTACTAGGCCAACTCTGGTTATAGTAAACTTACTGGAAAAACATCAACCATTAATAGATTAAGTATTGATACTCAACTAAGACCTCACTTTGAGGTCTTCAAATATAAGTTATTCAAACATCTTTAAGGCAAGCAAAAGTCTGAAGATAAAGTTCAATTCCTTTCAACATGTAAGTAGTTTTTTCCTCCCCTTTACCTTCAGCTAGACTTATCTCCATGTATACATGCAATCTAGAAGATTTCCATATTTCCTAGACAATGGAAATTCAATGCCCTTTGAAAGAACAGAATAACTTTTCTTTATATATAGGTGCAGAAAAATTGCTGAGAGGCAGGTAAGATGAGACATCTTACATTAATAAAATGTTATACAAAGAATGTTCTATAGCTGGGAGAACTGTGAATGTCTTGCTTCTTAAGTTTGTTTATGTGTGATGGAGGAATCCTGTCCCATAGATCATTAATATATCAGTTGCTATTTCTTTTAAAAGCTGAAACAAGCCATAAACTAACTTTGTATAGATGCGCTTGCAGTTTATACCTCTTTTGAAACATGTTTGATAAGGAACAGTTTCTGTTTTGCTGGTTTTACAGGGCTGAATTCAAAGTACAAAAAGAAGCAAGGAGAAAAGTTGCTTCCCAGCTGCGGGAAAGAAAGCGAGAGGAGCTTGGAGAAGGACCTTCTTTAAGGATTCTGAGAGAAAATGAGGCTAATTCCCGAAGCCTCCAGCCAACCTAGAGGCAGCAGAAGAGTTATGACAGATCCCTCTCATTAACTTAATTTAGATTTGTGTTTTGCATATGTTACCGTTTTATAGCCATGCTTTCAATTTTGCAATGAAACATAACCCTTCTCTTTATTAGAGTTAAATTTATTTTCCTACTAAGCTTCTTTGATGATTAAAATGAATTCAACTAAAACTGAGATGTATAAGAAACTTTCGAAGAAGCAACTAAGAGTTTAATAGAAAAATCATTTTCAGGCTCTATAACCTATGATCCATATAAGTCCCAGAGGACACAACAAAAAGTGGAGTGTCAGGTGAAAAGGGAGACAACGGGCTTTATTCAATTTCATTCTAGCTAGGGAAAAGTATCAGAAAGATGGTCCAAAATGTTGGAAGTAAAAGCATATTGTTATCAGACCCTGTAAACAGACAGGGAAAGATCAATACATTCTTTCAAAAATGTCACAGACTTCATATCAGGCTGAACAAACAGAAATGCAAAGTGAAATTGTCATGACCAGTAGAAGCTGTTTAAGGATTCACTGACAGCTCATGTAGCAGGAAATAGAGATGCAGACTTGCTAAACCCAGATGAAAACTTGTCCATTCTAAAGAGGCTTCCAATTTGAATTTGTGTTTTTGCCCATCGAGTCCAGTTAACTTTTTAGGGCAAGCCCAACCCAGAGGTCAACAGAATGCCAGTTATCCAAGTTGCTAAATGCAGATTTAAGATATTAATCAAAGAAGCTGGTGTTGGCTTGGTGACAAATGGCAAAAAATTGAGTTGAAATAGAGTTAATATATAGTTAATAGCTAGATCTAGTATTGTATCTAGTATTGTATCCACTTGAATCCTCATAAACACATACAGACTTGTCCTTGGAATTCTCCCAAAAGTTTATTAATCAACTGATTTTCCTTTTGAAAGGGTATTCCTAAGTGATCTATTTTCACTACATGTGTGACTCTATTCTTTAGAATAGTAGAGTTTGATTCATGTGTAACTCAAAACACTTCTAGTAAGAATGGGAAGCAGCAAACAAATGAATGGTATCACCTGGACAAGAACTTTGAAGCTGAACACAGTATCTGAGTTTCTCCTAACATTCTCTAATATAATCTCTTAATGGGACATACCATTTAGGTAAATAATACATGCAACCTTCAGAAATATTGTTTAGATTGTTAGAACTATTCAGTACAGTAATTCTTACCCATGCATCCTCACTTGCAGTATCCCCTTGAGAAAGTTTCTGTCAGACTAGAAATTGAACTCATATATTCCATACACCCCATAGTTCTCAAGAGTTGACCTAACCATAAGAGCTGTGACCTGACATCCTTTTTACCAGATCTCAGTAAAACCCTTTTAGAAACAATCCATCTACATCAAGCTTCAAAACACAAAAGCATCTTTTTGGTAGTATTCAATTGTAACTAAATTGCATTTGACTTCACTGAACTACCAAGAAAGTTTATGAGGTAAAAAGTAATACAATCTGCTCACAGAAAAACTAAAAAGAAGAAGCCGAGCAAAAAAAATCAAAATACTTGCTAGTTTCCTAAATGAAGGAGAGATGTAAAAAGCCCTTACGTGGTTGGGAATTTGTTTACTGAAGACTTTTGAAGTTATACTAGCTATTTGGAGACCTCTCAAATTCATGGAAGGGAAAACGTTTTAGAGTTTGGATTTAATTCTGTCATCAAAATAGTCTGAAATCCTTTGTTCTCATTGGCAAATGACAAATTACTTCTTTAATCCATAATGTTTACGTGAACTTCAAATGTTGTGGGGAGAAAGAAAAAGAAACATTGTCAGAAGGGTGGCAAGTTTGATTCAGTTAGAATTACGGAACATTCTGAGAGTAAGATTATATTTACCTCACTTGAGAAGTGACAAGGTAGACTTTTAACCGACTTTTTATCAATGGAAAAGAAAAAAAAAAGCAAAATGGCAGGAAAAATAGTGAGTAGGAAAAGTTTGTAGAAATGCATCTTTTATACCTCTAGGAATTCAAAGAGGAAAACACAGAAGGTGTTTCTCAGAAATGTATATTTCAAAAATTTTTTTGAAAAGTGTTACACAAAACAGAATAGCTATTCTCAGTTGGCAACATTAACAGCAATTGTATATTTCTTTTCCCACTGGCACACAGAAATTAACTCAGCATATACTAAATGGAGTTTGAGAATCTCTGATATCTTTTCCATGTTTATAAAAGGAATTTTAAAAATCCCAACAAACCACAAAACACAATGTACCTCTTACATATATACATATATACTATATATATACAACATATATACTATCACTACTAAAATGTTGTAGCTTTATATATCTTAGGGCATAACAAAAGAAACCCTATCAGCAATAGTTCAACCTTAAATAGGGGAAGTAAACATAGCCACAATATAATTTTGGGAGGAAAGAATCAGTTTTAAACAATTATATGAATACAAGACATTATTCTGCCACTAACAGTATCAAATTTTAGAAATTACTCTTATTTTCATAGCAACTACATATGTATGCACAAAGATTTGTGCTACAGTTTTCACTGAGTTGCTTAGAAGTCAAAAAAATAAATCTATTCATTCAAGCAAAAGAACTTGGTGTAATTTTGTAAATACTGAAGAGAAACATTTTTACATTATCTAAACCTTCTCTTTATAATACCCCTTCCTAAAACCCACTCCAAAAGTATACATTTGTTATATCAAAATAAATATCAAACCTAAAGGGGGATGCATGGAGACTACTATTTTGCCTTTTTTTTTTTTAAGTAGAAAGATTGACTAGATATTAACACAAATGGGTTTAAATGTGAAGCTGCCATAAAAGCAGGCACATAAATGTAATTCTCCCAGCCGCTATTTTGATGCACATTTTTGATTCCATGAATATTTTATGAAATGGACCAAACTAAAGCCATATAACATTCCTGCATTACTGATGCTTGCGCCCGTAAGCTACAAACATTAGAGGCATGATTGAGTGCATTAAAATGAACTCATTCAGCAGTGCATTGATTACTTGAAGGAGAAAAAAAACAAAAGGGAAGTTACTCCCACTTAAGAAAACAGCACACAAATTTGAAGTTTTCCATACTAAAATTAAAGATAACAGATTTTAATAATGTGGCATTTAGTAAATAAAGGCAGCGCAAAACTATCTTGAATTCTCTATATGCAGTCCTGATATTAATTAGATGTGATGTTAATTAGGTCCACAGATTGCTTCCAGTAGTGTACAGGTAATTTAAAATGTCAAAATCTGCAAAATGCAGTGACTGACCTGGTGTAGCTCCATGCCTCAGCAATACTGAGAGCACCTAATGATTTCCTTTTCTATCAGATTGTACATTCACCACTGAAAATAATGCCACAGAAACAACCACACAAAAAAGTGACAGGTCCGCTAGGTACATTTCTTCAGCAGCAGTAGTATAAGCAGAAAGCACATTTAATTCTAAAATGTAAACAGTTGTTGAGGACTTTAGAAAATACTTAAATTTAGCTTAAAACAACAACCTAAAGGAACAATAAATCTTTATGTATATTATAGTATATTTCAACCTAAAACTAGGAGATCTTTTTAATCAGTTATTTCACTGTGCAACATGGACATAAAATCTGCTTGAAGCAACAGTTAACAGTAATAAAAAAGAAAAATGTTATTACTATTTTAAAATATATGGCTTACATTTTAGTTTAACTGCTTGAACTACTTATTTTTAGTTTCATATGATCAGTTATGATAATTTGGTAGCACTATTCACGCTGAAATAGTTAAGGATCTGTCACAGTTTACAATGTGAACCACTATCTACAGAGGTTGCAATTTTCTAAATTACAACAAGATGCATTGGGAGGTGTTAAAAAAAGTTCACAAGAATCATAAAATAAGGCCCTCATTCAGTAAACAGTAGAACCACCTTGGACTCCTGAGATAAAATGAATTGTATAGAGGTCACTAGGACTGACTCTTATAAAAGAACCTGACTTTGTGCCATCTGCAAAGGCAAGACAAAAACTGTGGAAAAGATTTAAGATGAAATTTTGTGGTTCCTTAGCTCTAGAAAATTCCTCTAAATCACCACAAATCAGACAACAATCAAGATGAATATTTTTAAGATAAAGTGTTATTTGCGTTTACTATACAGGAGCTGATAACTTTTTTTCAGAAAGATTCCACAGGGAGCTTTAGCAAAATGACATAGACTGTTCATAAGAATATTGTAATGAACACACTGCCTTATCACAGTGTATTCTGACAATTTCCTCAGTTTGACAATACACCAGTAGATCTGTCCCTAGAGTGCAAGCTGCTCAAGGTCAGCAGAAAGCATGCCTGAGAAGTAGAAAGCTTGAGGACATAAAGGAGAGGAGAGAGATAAAAGGAAAGTTGAGCATCACACAACTTGAGATATGGCATTGGTAGACTGATTCCCTGATGTATATGTATGTGTGTGTGTGTGTGTGTGTGTGTGTGTGTGTGTGTGTGTATACGCATATATATAGTCTTGTCTTCTGGGGCCCTAATTGACTTACCTTAAAGCTAAACACACTTAAAAAAACCTAGAGGATGGGGCATATTGTAGCACCCACTGTAGGACTGTTTAAAGTACTATATATCACGTCATAAACACATTATGATATTAAAAATGCTTTAAAAAGGTGTTGCTTAAAAGATTCTTTAAGAAGTACCTCACAAACTGGGATAACACTGGTTTCTCTGGTTGCTTGACTGTCCCTCCCCTGATGCTGCCAACACTACTGAACTGCAAAGAAGGAATAGTTTCCCAGAGACAGCTGAAACAGCAGATGTTTTAGGGATAGTTTACTGTGGACTAGCAATAATAAAAACCCTGTAATTAACTGAAGAGCACATTACCAAAAGAGGAACTGCTATGAAAAATATTCTTTTTCTTAGAAGAAAGCATGAAGAGTACAGGTGGAACAGGCTCTGTTGTAGAGGAGACTGGAACAAAATCCTCTTCTTGCCTTTCTTCCAGTTACTGCACTGCACTCTCAAAATTCTGGGTTAGCTCCAGGCCTTAAGTTGCTTCTAGCTTTATGTAAGACCTGTCAGATTTTCTCTAAGAGACATAGAGCTGTTCTCTATATCGATTTCAACTACTCAGAGTAACTCTACAAAGAAAATTCAGTGTCAATTACATGATTTCCCCCGAAACTATATGCACACAGACATTACACATTACAGAGTGGTACAAAATATACCATATGGACATACATGAAAGACAGTAATAAATCAAAGAACAATTTCATACTAAGTGTAACCTTAACTTGGAAAGTTAGAAACATAGTTGTGATTACCGTCTTGCTATCTGAACTACATTATATCACCAATGTTTCCCTTTTCTTTAGGCTTGACAGTGAAAATAAAATATTTCAGGCATTTTCACAGAGGGTTAGGATAGAATCTAGAATCTTTGGAGGCTTTGCAACATTTTTTGCACAAATTGGTTTAGCATTTTGCCCACATGCAACCTAGAATAAAAATAAAAGCTTACACTTCCAAGATCAGTTTACAACTTCAGGAAAAAACTGACAACTGAAGAGGTCCATACAAAAATTACACTAACTTGCCTGTTTTCATTCATATTCAGATGAACTAACACATTCGTTTGCAATCAAAATTCCTTTATCTTTTCAGGTTAACATATTTTATGAAAGCAGCATTTGTTAGATGCCTTTTTTTCCAATTTGTTTGATTTTATATAAACAAACAATTTTGATATATGTCAATTTCAATATAGAGAACATTGCAGACAATGTTGGACACTACTTGAATAACAACATACCCATCTTAAAAAGAATAGAACTCTTGCTTCACGATAACATTCAAACCTTCTTCTTTCATGTTTGTAAAGCTTCAGAGTGCTTTCTGTATGCAAAGGCTATCTAAGATGCAAAACGTATTCAGGATTCTCACAATGTAAGGCTCCAGGCTCTGAATAAGAGCAGGCCCACACTCAGTAAGATGCTTACACTTCAGGTTTCACAGATATTTCAGTATTTATAGGCAGATATTCAAATGCAGGGAGGAGAGGGAGGTGAAACTGCTTTGCAGTTAAGTTTTTCACGGCTTAAGGGTTTTTTTAGCTCAAGAGAACTAAATGAAAACAAGTTATATTACAATTTCATCTCAAAGAGTAATATGATCATTATCTTTTAAATACAGAAAGTGACAGTGAAGCAGATGAGTTTCAATAGATTACTCTTTTTTTTTTTTTTTTTGCTATTTCATGTCAAATGCTTGCCTCAAAGTTTTTGGTAGCAATTACATGTTATTCAGATTTGACCCCATTCCCCTTACTTTTCACAGCTTCACCCTAACCCTAATCCTAACCCTAATGCTCCAGCACCAGAGCTGTTCTATTGTGCAGATAATCTACTTCAGAAGGATGTGTTGAGTAGCAGGCTGGACTAATGACCTGCTGAGGTCCATTCTAACTTGAATTATCCTATGATCGCCTGAAGAGTGAGATATTTGTATTAATAGCTTCATAGTGTTTGTTTTACCTATGACTTCTACAGATTACTGATAATGGCTGACGACATGCAACCCTATCAGCTTTCAGTCCCACTGAGAAGGCACCTCCAGAAACAGTACCTCCCTTACCAGTTACTAAGAGGAAACACTGTCTCCAGGAAAGTTTATGATGACAACTGCTAGTTCAGCTTCAGTAGTCCAAGATCTTGCAAAGCTTTGAAGCAAAAAAATCTGTTAGGGAGCAGGCAGCTTTGAATGAAGCTTCATCTCAATACCAGTCATTAAGCAGTAAATAATTAAAACACCCTGGAAAAGACAGGTAAAATACAAGCAGCAATGTCAGTAAGAGACATGAAAGAGAAGAGAGGGAAAAAGAATTTAAAAAAGCAAAGAAATAATTCATTTGAAGTTTTAATAAAGTTTCATTTGCAGTCTTGTTTAAAGATATATCAGACTTTGGGGATGTAACCTAATTAGTTTTATTCTAAGTTCTAGTCAAAGGCCTTGGACTTTGAATCTTTAACACAGATCAAACATAGTATGATTTACTCACAGCTATCAATACTTTAAAAGGATCTCTTCATTAAATGTCATAGTCTTATGAACATGCACATAAAGCAAACAGCAACATTTGATAGCAAAAACATTAAGAATATGATTCTTACATATGGATATGTATAAGCAACTCACTTGAGTATTACACTTATATC